>NW_024070205.1:28508175-28812364 GCF_014754425.2 Oryx dammah
CACTGCACCTGCCTTCCTCCCCCTGCAGACATCACCAATCTACCACTGCACCTGCCTCCCTCCCCCTGCAGACATCCCGAGTCTACCACAGCACCTGTGCCCATGACCTGGATGCAGCCTCAGGGATCTCAGCAACCCACCTGGCCACCAGTGTCAGCGAGCTAGAATTCTCCCTCAGTGCAGATTTCTTGCCACCCACTTCCTAGGGCAGGGCCTGATAAATACTGGAGAGAATGTTGTATCTTGACTGGGCTTCCCAAGTGGCTGGCTCGGTGGTAAAGAATCCATCTTCCAATACAGGAGACACAGGAGACCCAGGTTCAATCCCTGGTCTGGGAAGATCCTCTGGAGAAGGAAAGGGCTACTGCTCAAGTATTTTTGCCTGGACAATTCCATGGGCAGAGGAGCCTGGCGGGCTACAGCCCATGGCGGTCGCAAAGAATCGGACACAACTGAGCAACTGAGCACACACACATATATCTTGTCTACAAGGTCACTTGAGCACTGGCCCCATCAGGGAGAACATAGAACATAGTGTGACTTGGGTGGCTCCACAAGCCAGGCTGCCGGAGTGCAAAGTACAACATGGACAAAATGGGGTCACCACTTTGGGTGCCCATCATCTCACCCATTTTCACCTGAGTGCACTTGAGCCCAACTGAAACATTTTCTAATTGATCAACAAAGGCGGTTCCCTGATAAAGGGCTTGGGTGGGAGGAGCTGTGGCTGAGCCTGGACTCCCTGGATTCCTTCATTCCTTCAGCATGCTGACTGAGCACCTACTAAGTCTCAGGCCCTGTTCTAGGCTCTGGGGAGAGAGCTCTGAGCAAGACAGTCAGATCCCTGTACTCACTGAAGGAAAAGGATGAATAAACGAACAGCCTGCTTCAGAGAGTGGTCGTGCTGTGGAGAATACCCACTGTGTGACACGGTGGCCAGTGCCTCCGGGGGGACCCAAGGGAGAACAGCAGAGTGGGTGTGAAACTGTGCAACCCAGGTTGGACTTGGACCCAGGCCAGAACACACTGTCTTTTAACTGAGGTCATACATCTGGGCTTCATTTATTCATTAATAAAGCTCAGGTTCTCGATGTCTTGTCACAGAGAGAATTCAGTGAGAGACAAAGTGATAGGTAAGAAGTGGGTTCGTTTAGAGAGAAACACACTCCACAGGCAGAGAGTATGGGCCATCTCAGAAGGTGAGCGGCCCTGAAATATGAGGTGGTTAATTTTTATGGGCTGGGTAATTTCATAGGCTAGTGAGTGGGAGGATTATCCCAAGTATTTCGGGGAACGGCAGTGATTTCCGGAAATCAGGCCACTGCCTACTTCTGACCTTGTATGACTGACCTCAAAACTGTGATGGTACTGGTGGGTGTGTTGTTGCTGTTCAGTCACCAAGTTGTATCCGACTCTGAAACCCCATGGACTGCAGCACGCCAGGCTTCCCTGTCCTTCACCAGCTCCTGGAGTTTGCCCAAGTTCGTGTCCACTGAATCGGTGATACCGGCCAACGATCTCATTCTCTGTTGCTGGTGGGTGTGTCACTCAGATTGCGTTACAATGAGCATGTAATGAGGCTCCAAGTCCACTGGAAGTCGAATCTTCCACCAGCTTGGAAAGTGAGCAACTTACACTTTCACTTCCCACTTTTCCCCAAAGTGATAATTCAATAACAGAGTAGTTATCTATTGCTATATAGCAAGTTATCCCAAAATGTAACGGATAAAACAACAGCTGATATTTATTATCTCACCCAGTTTCTGCAGTACAGGAATTTGGGACAGAGGGGTGTGTAACTTAGTTCTCTTGAATTGCAGTCAAGATGTCGGCTGGGGCATCAATCATGTCATCAAAAGCCTTACCGGAAGCAGGAAGAACCCCTTTCAGAGCTGCTGCTCATGTGGCTGTAGGCTGGAGGCCTCAGCCTCTATCACACATACTTCTCCTGAGGGCTGCTTGAGTGTCTTCACAACATGGGGGGTGGCTTCCCCCAGAGTGAGTGATGCAAGAGAGAGCAAAGAGGAAGCCGCAGTGTCTTTAATGACCCAGCCTGGGAGGTCACATTGCATCATTTCCACAGCATCACGTCGGTTACCCATGTCAGCCCTATTCAGGGTGGCAGGGGCCACACAAGGGCATGAATTCCAGGAGAGAGGGCATGGGGGCCATGCTGGAAACTGGCTGTCATGAAACATAGTGAGTGCCATGTAGGGGGGTGACAGAGGATGAGATGGTTGGTTGGCATCACCAACTCAATGGACATGAGTTTGAGCAATCTCCAGGAGATGGTGGAGGTCAGAGAAGCCTGGCGTGCTGCAGCCCACGGGGTCGCAAAGAGTCAGACACGATTTAGCGGCTGAACAACAGCAACAAATGTAAGTTAGTCACTTTATGTTCTTAGGACAGACCATCTCACTTGACCCTTACAATAACTCTGTGCAGGACATGCATTGGGAGGTGAAATAACTTGTCCAAGACCACCAAGCTAATAAGGGGTTAGGACGGGGCCAAACTCATGTAAGTGTGAAGCTAGCCACCCCACCAAGAGTGTCCAGCAGTCTGCTCTGCCGCAAGTCTGCCTCCTGGGCTCTGGAGAAAAATTCCTGGACTTCACCTGTGCTGGGCCTTTGTTCCCCAAGCCCTGGGCATGGCCTCGCCTATTGGCTCTGCCCAGCCTGTGCCCACCAGGGGCCCTCAAAGGCTTCTCCTCCCACTGGTGCTTGCTGACTGCCCCTCATTCTCCCTGAAGCCTCAAACCGCATTCCATGGTCTCTGGTCTCATTCCTGTTCTTGCTCTGGGATTCTTGGCAACATCCCCTGCAGTTCTAGGAACGCTGGCCCTGGGTTGGAGGTTCTTGTCCAAAACTTGGCTAACAGCTGTGGTGATGCCAGGAATCCTCCCTGCCCTTTTGACCTGTGAGTTTTTGTTTTTGTTTTGCAGAGATGGTGTCATCTTTGCAAAAGGATATGTTGGCAAAGGATGAGCAAGTTCAACAACTAAAACAGGAGGTGAATCAACTAAAAAGTGAGAACAAAGAAAAGGATCACCAGCTTGAAGCCCTCAACTCCAGAGTGAGTGTTGGGTCATCACCAAAGCAGACACAGTGCAGTCACGTGTCTGCAGAGAAGTCAACTTCTCGGCAGCTTTTAAAGTACAGTATGTGGCTCAGAAGAGCATGATATATTTTCAAATGCAGCAAACATTTTTTAACCCCTATGATAAATAAACCCCAGGAACAAACACACTTATTAGCATATATTGCTACTGCACAGCTTAATGTAAAACAGAATAAAATCTCTCTGTGAGCAAGGACAACCCACAGGGCTCCATCATGGTCCCAGCACCACTGGTTCTCATAATTGCCTTCAAATCACAACGTTTGAAGATCCAGATGCAAACACACAAACTCTCATTTCTTACCTAGACTTGGTAGGCAAGTGAAGAGTGTTTTAAATGGAACTTTATTTGCAAATCTTGCCTTCCATGCCAACTTTAGAATCCTGACTCTATAGGATAAGATTTCTCAGTATTTGTATGATGCATCTGTTTCTGCCAGTCAAGGTAAACCTCATAGCTTTCATCTCAGGTCGTAACTCAGGGATTCCCAGCAGCTGTCTGATGGATTAGCCAAGGCTGCACGGGTGTGGGGTGGAAACATCCTGAGGTTCCAAGGAAAAGGCCCGATACGTAGTACCTGGTGCGCAGTACTACACCGAATATGAAACTGGCAAAAGGCACGAGCTTTGGAGTCACAGACCTGGGTCCAATCCCAGAGCTTTCTCTTACTATAACTTATTTGGCCTTTATTACCCCATCTGTGAAATGGGAATGACAAAATCGTTTTCCACGACATGGGAGCCTGGTTTTAGCAGTGCTCCTCTGCCTCTGCCTCAGTCAGCCACCTGGCCAATGCCTCTACCTTTGTTTCTGACAAGCAGAGTGCCCTCCTAGGCATGTGCACTCGCTGTTTTAGGTGAGAGGACTGTGTGTGTGTGTGTGTGTGTGTGTGTGTGTGTGTGTGTGTTGGGGACAGGGATGGGTTGCGGAGCTGGTGCTTAGTAGAAGGAATATGCAAAGACAGCCCCTGCTTGGCTCTTCCACCTCCCACAGTGCATCTGTTTGATTATGTCCCCGTTTCCCCTTCCTTATTGACCTTAGAGTGAGGTCACTTTTCCTCTGGGTTCTATCAGTCTTGTTTCTATATATTACCTAGAAATCAATCAGTCAGTGATTTTACAGTGAATTTACACTATGTGTATTTTTTAAAATCATAAACACAATGATTCCCCATGCTAATAAATCAGTGCTCTTATCATTGGTCTTAAAAGCCACACACTTTCTCCCAGATGTACACAGTGTTATAAAGTCATGTCCTGTCATAAACAACACTTGTTTTTTTTTCCACTGTTACTGACAGTTCTATGGAGAACATCCTTGAAGCTACAGATTCACTGATTTCTCTAATCATTGTCCTTAGGGTACATGTCTAAAGTGGGAATTTCTGGGTCAAAAGAAGGCACATCCATCCTTATGCTCTTAATGTCTGTTGCCAAAATGCCCTCGGAAAAGGCAGCTCCGTTTACCCCTTTGTGACCAACAGGGCAGTTGTGTCTTTGAGATGGAACCTGCACAAAAGCACTAAGATCGACCCAAACCCACTGGCCCTCCCTCACCACTCTCAATGCTCACTGAATGAAAACAGCTCAATTCCTCCACCCTAAGTACCCAGACTCTACGAGTCTGGACTCATCCTGTGGTGCAGTTTGCTGGCTTTTGAACGGTTATTTAGATGCTTTATTTGTCAGAACTCACAAGAGGGGTGAACCAGGAACAACCACAGGATGCCCGTGCTTCCATCACACAGATGGTCTGGCCTCTCAGAATGCAGGGTGTGATTGAGTTAAACAGCAGAAGACAACCTTGGGCACGCACATAGGGACTTAGGGCCCCCAGTCAAGCCCACGTGACCTTGTTATTTTTCTCCCCAGTGCTCAGTGCTGAAAGAAGAGTTAAAGAAGGAAGATGCCCAGAAGGAGAACCTGGAAGCCCAAGAGAAAGAATTAAAACTCTACAAAACCGTGCGTTGAACCTCCTCACCCCTGGGTGTCCACAGAAAGCCTAGACTTTGACCTACAGGGCTTTGGAGGGGCTCCTTGGCCCCTTAGCTAGTACAAACTCTGGGGCTTTATGGGTGTTTGTTTGTTAATGTAATTAACATAATTCTTTGGTTTGCTTGCCTCAAAGAGACGGGTAGAAAATGTTGGAAAACATACCCTCCTAGGATTTCATGGACAGTTGGCTCTAGGCCCCTCATCAGGTTGCCCCTGGAGCTGGGCTAGAGTTGGGCTGGAGACCGGGACAGAAGGTGGCCAGGTGGCCACTAGATGCTGCTAGAAATTCACCATGGTCCCTACCCCTAGACTTGTGATGCCCAGACTTTCATGATCTACTGTCACAAGTTTTATCACAGCCGTGGGCACTGTTATTGACATGAAACGCCTTCTTAAGTATTGTTACTTAAATATCGATGCATTCAGTTTTACATCAGTTCATAAAAACAAAAAAAGCAGACATATCATTGGCTTTGTATGGAAGGGGAATATAAAAATTAGCACAATGAAAAGATGAGCACTAGGTGTGAATGTTCGCCCTCCGCACCAGTCGAATCCTCAAGAACATCACTAAGCATATATTTTCCATCTGTTGAGGCCATTTTCTTCTCTCAGGGGCACTGCTATTCTCTGTCTCAAATGGGAACAAAAAGAAAAAGCTCATTGTTCTTTTCTTCCAAGCTCTGCCCATGGTGTCTTCCAAATAACCCCTATTTAGACTGAACTCAAAATATATTCCAAGGAAGGAGAATCTAATGAGTGAATGTGTCCCTTATACTGTTTAATCCAGAATCCATACTGATCTTCAAAAGAAACTCAAATTTTCCCTCACTCTGCACTTTCAATGCATCTGTTGAAAGAAACCCTGCTACTAAGTCACTTCAGTCGTGTCCGACTCTGTGCGACCCCATAGATAGCAGCCCACTAGGCTCCCCCGTCCCTGAGATTCTCCAGGCAAGAATGCTGGAGTGGGTTGCCATTTCCTTCTCCAATGCATGAAAGTGAAAAGTGAAAGTGAAGTCGCTCAGTCGTGTCCGACTCCTAGCGACCCCATGCACTGCAGCCTACCAGGCTCCTCTGTCCATGGGATTTTCCAGGCAAGAGTACTGGAGTGGGGTGCCATTGCCTTCTCCATGAAAGAAACCCTACTTTGCTTTAAAGATATAGAAGCATCTCCCAAGGGAAAGAATTAAACTGATCTTAGGCTAGGTTCCACCTTAACGAACCAGGTGAGGTGAGTTACGAAGTTGACTTCCCTGTTGTTGAAACTTTCGTAGCAAATCCACGGCATGGAGAAAGAAGTGAGAAAGCTCAGGGAGGAGTTGAAGAGGAGCAGTACGGAGCAGAGCCTGATCTCTAAGACGCTTCGGGAAAAGAGCAAGGTATGGCAGGGATGGGTCGCCTTGGCAACCGCCCCAGGCTGGGTCTGCCAGACTCCAAAGTTCCCGTGTGTAACCATGACCCACTGCCTTCAATCATGAAATTACCCAGGAAAGAACTGATCCATTAAATCAATAATGTTGTCAATGATGTTGTTCCAACTTAAATACTCTTATTGATTTGTGTGTGTGCGTGTCTTTGTGTTCTATCAGTCATTGGGAACGTTTGGTTTTTTTTTTAATCTCGTCATGATTGTAGATTTGTGTGTTTCTTCTTTTAATATTGACAAATTTTGCTTTATATATTGTGAGGTTGTATTACTATGTGCATATAAATTTAGAATTCTAATATTTCCAGTAGAACAAGACTTTTGATCATCATAAAATGTCTCTCTCTCTTTTTTTTAATGTCTCTTTTCATCTCTAGTAGTGTTTTCCCCTTAACATCATCTTTGTCATTTAGCGCCATCACTGGCTTGCTGTTGGTTAGGGTTTCCATAGCATCTTTTTTTCATACTTTCTCTGTTAATTTTTTAAAATTTTATTTGTGTGTTTATTTTTGGCTGTGCTGGGTCTTCATTACTGCACACAGGCCTTCTCTAGAGATGGTGAGCAGGGACTACTCTCTAGCTGCGGTGCACCGGCTTCTCATTTCAGTGGCGTCTTGTTGTGGGGTGCGAGGGCTCCGTAGTTGTGGCTCATGGGCTTAGTTGCCCCGTGGCATGTGGACTCTCCTGGGACCAGGAACCAAACCCGTGTCCTCTGCTTTGGCAGGTGGATTCTTAACCACTGGACCACCAGGGAAGTCCTCTCTGTCAATTTTTAAGTTTTAGACATACAGCTTCCAAATAGCATATCATTTTTACAAAATCCAGTTTGACAGTCTTTTACTTTCAGCCCGTTTATCTTATCTAATTACTCATACACTGGGATTTAAATCTACTCTCTTGCTCAGTGCCAATTGTACTATCTGTAACTATATTGCTTTTTCTCTCTGTTCTTGCCTCCTTTTGAGTTGATGGTTTTCTGTCATTCCACCTTCCCCCTCTATTAGCTTGGAAACATTTCACTTTTTTACTATCCTTTTAATAATAGTAAGACAATAGCATTTTATCCTTGACTTGCAAAGATCTCACATTAATTAAGGTTTTCATTCTTCCATTGCTCTCTTAGTGGTCATCCTGAAGATTACAATGTGCATTCTTTTTAATCAACTTATTCCTTTGGCTGTGCTGGGTTTAGTTGCAGATCGTCACTGTGGCACGTTCCATCTTCGGTTGCAACATGCAAGCTCTTCATCGTGGCATGTGGAATCTAGTTCCCTGACCAGGAGTTGAACCCGGGCCCCTGGCATTGGGAGTGCAGAATCTTAGCCACTGGACCACCAGAGAAGTGCTTACAATGTACATTCTTAACTTACCAAGATGTAGTATTAGTTGATAATTATGCAACATTCAGAAAACGAAGATCATGGCATCTGGTCCCATCACTTCATGGCAAATAGATGGGGAAACAGTGGAAACAGTGTCAGACTTTATTTTGGGGGGCTCCAAAATCACTGCAGATGGTGATTGCAGCCATGAAATTAAAAGACGCTTACTCCTTGGAAGGAAAGTTATGACCAACCTAGATAGCATATTCAAAAGCAGAGACATTACTTTGCTAACAAAGTCTGTCTAGTCAAGGCTCTGGTTTTTCCTGTGGTCACGTATGGATGTGAGAGTTGGACTGTGAAGAAAGCTGAGTGCCGAAGAATTGATGCTTCTGAACTGTGGTGTTGGAGAAGACTCTTGAGAGTCCCTTGCGCTGCAAGGAGATCCAACCAGTCCATTCTAAAGGAGATCAGTCCTGAGTGTTCTTTGGAAGGAGTGATGCTAAAGCTGAAACTCCAGTACTTTGGACACCTCATACAAAGAGTTGACTCATTGGAAAAGACTCTGATGCTGGGAGGGATTGGGGGCAGGAGGAGAAGGGGAAGACAGAGGATGAGATGGCTGGATGGCATCACTGACTCAATGGACATGAGTCTGAGTGAACTCCAGGAGTTGGTGATGGACAGGGAGGCCTGGCGTGCTGCAATTCATGGAGTCGCAAAGAGTCGGACACAACTGAGCAACTGAACTGATGCCCTTCTCCTTGACATTACAGTGAATTTAGAACACACTGACTTCACTTAACCCCTCCAGATTTGTAAGTCATTGCTGTCATTTTCTAAACTCCTCTCTATAGTTATTAATAAAGCCCCCAAAGATATTATTGGTGTTTTTATATAGTCAGTATCATATGCACATGTTACTCTTACTGTTGCTTGTCTTTTCTGCATCTCTGATCACCCATCTGCATTCATTTGCCTTGTCTCTGAAGAATACCCTTTAGTGTTTTCCTTCACTGTAGCTCTGTTGATGACAGTCTCAGATGTGTCTGTGTGTCTATCTTGAAATGTATATTTAACCTTCATTCTTAAAACACATTTGACTGCCTATTGAATTCTACAGTGGCAGTTCTTTTCTTTCGGCACATTAGAAACAGCATTAGGTATGTCACTGCTGTCTTTTGGCTCCGGTTATTTCTATTTAGAAGTCATCTGTAAGCCTTATTGTGGCACCTTTGCAAAAGATTTTCTTTTCCCTGGATTTCCAGCAGTTTTATTATGATTTACCTAGGTGCGGATCCATTTTTCTTTGCCTTGTTCAGAGCTCATCAGGGCTTCTTGAATCCCTGGCTTGGTGTTTTGCACTAGTTCTGGCACTTAGGCTCTATTGCACACAGGCAGTGGGGCGCTACCAGGGCTTCCAAACAGAGAACTAATATGTGACATTCACAGCTAATAATGGTGAAAATGATAGCTGCAGTTTCTCATGGACTGGGCATTGCCACCAAACATTTCATCTCTTTTCCCTCTTCACAACAGCGCCATGACCTAGAGATCATTCTCCCCATTTTACAGATGAGAAAGTCAAGACCACTTGTTAACTAGCAATGTAACTAGCCCAGTCACATAGTTTTGGCTGACTCCAGGTTGGTCTGACTCCAATCACTATTGTATAGCCAACAGCCACGTGCTACTGTTTACACTGATATTAATCAAAATTAAATACACTTTGAAATTCATTTCCTCGATCATACCAGCCCGTTTCGAGCGCTGGATCACCAGATGTGGTTTGTGGTTGCTGTATTAGATGATACAGATTCAGAGCATCTGTATCGTTCTAGAAAGTTCTGTAAGTCAGAGCTGCCCTACAGCTGGCTAACCCTCACAGTACCGCAAGGCGCTAAACTAGAGGCGAGGAGGCCAGTTGCCACAGCCCAGCATGTCACCTGAGAGGGATGGGAGGACAGGCGTGGAGAGCACCAGGTGTGATGGAGGGAGCAGGGCAGCCCCTGAAGTTGCCTGAGGCTCAGGAGTGGGAATGGGGGGCTGTTCGTGGAGAACACAGATAAGGGCAGAGTCCAGTGTTGGACTTGGCTTCTGTGGTGTATGGAAATGCAGCTGAAATACAAGTCAGAGCGTGTTTAGATCTGGAAGGAAACTAAGGCCCCAGAGAGGTGGCTTTTCCAAGGTACCAGAGCTGGGTAGTCGCTCTACCTCTGTACTACTCTACTCAGAGGAGAGCTCCAAAGAGTTCCTCTGGGTCTTCTATTACATCTCTGTGATCCCCCTTGTCAGATCCCTGATCAACACGGCCCATGGGATTTGTTTCAGCACAAAGTCTCTCCGTTTATTTATGAGCGTTTGCCTGGTTTCCTGTTGGTGCCAGAGCCCTGGGCTCAGTAGGAATGTCCCTGATTTAGATGTGTCCCTGAAATGAGCAGCTGCAAGGCCCACACTTGCCAGCAGATGGTAGCATCAAGCACTCTCAAGCTCACCTCAGCTTGCCCCGTTACCCAAGCAAGGGAGAATTAAACAAGCAAGCTTCTGCACTTCAAACACCTTCTTTTGCAGGCTGCAATTCTTAATAGACGTTACTGAGCAAGCCTCTAGAGAGGTTTCCACCAGTGGGTGTGCTCAAAGTGGTAATGACAAATAGTTATGATGATAAACCCAGTAATAACACTGACCAAGGACCTTTCGTGGAGTCTTAGAAGGAGGCTGCATGGCAGATATTCCTGTTCACTTTTTTAAAAATATATTTATTTATTTGGTTGCACAGGATCTTAATTGCTGCACGTGGGATCCTCTATCTTCATTGCAGCATGTGAGATCTAGTTCCCTGACCTGGGATCAAACCTGGGTGCCCTCCATTGAGAGCAAGGAGACTTAGCTACTGGACCACCAGGAAATTCCCCACCCACCTTTTATAGGTCACACCAATATTTACCACACTCAGACCTGTAAGCACTATTCCAAATATTTTGAATTCCCACAATAACTCTGTGCTGCAGTACAGGTAGTCTGTCCCCATTTGACAGATGAGAACACTGAGTCATGGAGCAGTGAAATCACTTTCCCAGGGTCACACATCTTGCTAGGGACCGAGCTGGGATTGGAGTCTGTGATGGGACATAGTTGAGCCCAGGGTGCTGAGCTCAGCCCCTTCCCTTAAGGGGTATCTCCCTGTGAGTTTATCTCCACCCTGTGTATGCCCATGACCCCTGCCACGGGGCCGCAGCTGTCCCTACCCCTCGAGGACTCCCCCACTGCCATTAGCACCACCCCCCCAAGAAGAGTTCCCCCAGAGGGCGTGATGATCACATTAGCAGCAAGCCCATGCTTTCATCATCCTTTCAGGTTGAAGAGAAGCTTCAGGAGGATTCCAGAAGGAAATTGCTTCAGCTGCAAGAAATGGGGAACAGAGAAAACCTCATTAAAGCCAATTTGGAAAGGGCAGTAGGTCAGGTAGGCGTGCTGCCAAGCCCCTTCATGGCCCACCGCTCTCCACGGAGCCCTGCTCCCAAGCGGCCGGCGGGGATGAGTGAGGAGGAGGACGGCCTGGTTTAATTTCACCCACTTATCCCAGGGGACAGGGCTCCCGAGTCCCAGGGGATGTCGCTAAAAAGGCTTTTCCTGCTGGGAAGCTGCCCACACTGGTGTTTGCCATCACCTGAGACCCTGACCAAGCAGCCAGTCCCAGGTCAAGGCCCACCTTAGTAAACCAGTGGTGCGGGTCCCTCTTAGGGAGGGTTTGAGCCTTTCAACCACAGTGGTGTTTCTAGCACTTTCTCCTTCACTTTTCTTTGTCTTGACATTTACAGCAATCTTTCTTCCTCTGGGCCTCCAAACAGACGCTCTAGTCAGTATCCACAGGGGAGGCCACTTTTCTGTTTGTTTTTGTTTTGTTCTGTTTTGTTTGGCCAAGCCACATGGCTTGCAGGATCTTAGTCCTCCAACCAGTGATCAAACCTGTGTCCCCTGCAGTGGAAGCACAGAGTCTTAACCCCTGAACCACTAGGGAAGTCCCGCCATTTTTCTTAATGAAGTATTAATATTTGGGGGGGCTCCAAAATCACTGCAGATGGTGATTGCAGCCATGAAATTAAAAGATGCTTACTCCTTGGAAGAAAAGTTATGACCAACCTAGATAGCATATTGAAAAGCAGAGACATCACTTTGCCAACAAAGGTCTGTCTAGTCAAGGCTATGGTTTTTCCAGTGTTCATATATGGATATGAGAGTTGGACTGTAAAGAAAGCTGAGCACCGAAGAATTGATGCTTTTGAACTGTGGTGTTGGAGAAGACTCTTGAGAGTCCCTTGGGCTGCAAGGAGATCCAACCAGTCCGTCCTAAAGGAAATCAGTCCTGAATATTCACTGGAAGTACTGATGCTGATGCTGAAACTCCAATACTTTGGCCACCTGATGCAAAGAACTGACTCATTGGAAAAGGCCCTGATGCTGAGAAAGATTGAAGGCAGGAGGAGAAGGGGACAACAGAGGATGAGATGGTTGGATGGCATCACCGACTTAATGGACATGAGTTCGAGTAAGCTCCGGGAGTTGGTGATGGACAGGGAAGCCTGCTGCAGTCCATAAGGTTGCAAAGAGCCGGACACGACTGAGCGACTGAACTGAACTGAATAGTAGAATTAATAATAGAACCCAGACTATCACAGCTCATGCCAAATGGAAACTGGCGAGGTGGGGAGCAGGCTCAGACTCAGCAGGTCTGGGGGTGCCATCTCCCAGGCTCTGACCCAAGATGGCCCAGCAGCCCTTCCTCTTACACGTGGCACAGACATGATGGCCAGAACATGCAAACAAGGCCTCAGAAAAGACTAAGGGAGGGCAGACGAGATCCCAGGATGGAGCACTGCCCCTGTGGAAGGTGGCCCACCCAGGGCAGCCCACCCTGGACCCCTCCACAAGGCACCCCTCTCCTGGCAACCATGGCTCCAGGAGGACAAGAACATTTGGCATGTATGTGTGTTTATGCTTTTCTTTTTCTGGGCGGATGAGTCCACCTTGTCACTCATTGGATTCTCAGAAGAGTCTGTAAACTACCCAGAAAGGTTAAGAACCACAGTCCTTAAAGGAGCACTCCAGCCCACCCAGCCCAGCTCCCAAAGCCCTTCCATGTGGTGGCATCCAAGCCTGAACCAACAGTATGACTGGGCATCGTCCCCCACGCTGAACTCCAGAAGCACCCACAGGTTAAACAATGACAATAGTGCCTCTTGGCAGGTATTAAAGCCTCTTCAACAAACATCCACACCGTCACCCCCGGTGTCCTCTCTCCTGCAGGGCACTGACCCCTTACCAAGGGAGAGAGCCCACGGCTCTGGGCTTCCCTTGGTGCACCTCGGCTACCCCTTCCCCTGCCAGTGCTCTGCACCCCCAGCACACACCCACCTTGAGGGCAGGATCTGTGCCACTTGCCAGGAGCCTGGTCATGCCTCCAGCCAGAGCTCATTCAGGAAGACACCGAGATTCCTCCAGGACTCGAAAGAGTAAGGATGAGGGCTCTCTGTGCTGCCCTGGCATTCCCACGTCACCCTCTTGTCCACAGCCAGCTCCCTGCCTGGGGTCATGCCTTTCCCCAGGCAAGTGACTCCAGGACAGACTCCCGTTGTCCAGCAGGACCTGTCCCTCCACTCACAGCAGTCCCATAGGGTGCCTCTGGTGGTGATGCGGGCCATCGCCCATGGGGCCTTGCCTACATAACCTCTTTCTCAGGCAAGTTAGGACCCTCCCCTTGGTCATGCAACAAACAGACGGCCCGGAATCCCTCAGATCACCCAGCTGGCTCCCGGCAAGCTGACTGCAGAGCTGTCTTTAGGAGAATCATAATTCCTTTCCTTGGCTTTTCAGAACTTCCTGGTGTGCAGCAAACTCCTGTGTCTTGGACTCGTTGACATTCACATTAATTCCCCAGCTGTTATGGTCCTTCAGGGCTCTATTCTAGAGTCTTTCGTGACCACGTTTTGCCCGTGAGCCAAAAACCCAAGCCAAGGGCCATCATGTTGGTAAACTTCCAGAGAGAGTTGGGCTTGTTTGTCTCTCAGGCCTCTCATGAACCTGGGACACCTTGAACTTGTCATTCTAGAAGCCCTGATTCTAATGTAACTGTATTCTTTCATCAACCGTAATCTGAAGACACCAGAACCAGCGAGATAGTCAATAAAAGCTGGCCGAACTGAAGGCGAAGACTTTGAACACCTGCCAAGTCAGTTGTTTCTGTTACAAGCATTTGATGAACACTTATTGAGTGCCTGCTGGGTGCCAGGCTCCGGGGACCCTGAGGGGAATACAGCAGGCATCATCTTCAGGACACGAGGCCTAAGGCACAAAATGGCAGCAGGCTGCTCCTCCTCCTCTCCCCGGGCACCCTGGCTGATTACACAGTTTACTTAGGCTGACAGTCTCAATATTTATCTCACAGCCTGGTGCCAGCGTACCAATTACGGAAGAGCGCTCCCAGCCCCAGACTTCCCACTGGATAATTGGCAGTGAGTGGCTCTTCTGAAGGCCTGAGACGTATGTGAGCTGCCCACGCGCATCGGCTGGGTTAGGCGGGCATGCCTGAAAAGTCATTAACACCTACCGTCCCCCTCTCTTGTGTGGGCACTGCCCCTTCCAGTGAGAGGTGAAGGTGTTAATAATCCGTTTGCGTGCGAGCTTAGTCACTTGGTCGTGACCAACTCTTTGCAACCCCATGGAGTGTAGCCGGCAGGCTCCCCCATCCGTGCAATTTTTCAGGCAAGAATACTAGATTGGGTTGCCATTTCCTACTCCGAGGGATCTTCCCGACCCAGGAGTCGTACCCACATCCCTTGTGTCTCCTGCATTGGCAGGCGGATTCTTTACCACTAGGACCACCTGGGCAGCCCCAACCATAGTGACCGTTAATGGTGTGCAGAGCCTTCTAACCGATTTCTCCCAGACCCAGCGGTGGAAGTGCCTCCTCAAGCCTTGCGGCTGCAGCGGCACCACTCATTCCATCACCTTCCCTTTCTTTGTGCTGCAGCTGGAGCATTTCAGAAGTCAGGTCATCAAGGCCACCTACGGACGAGCGAAGCCGTTCCAGGACAAGCCCGTCTCCGATCAGCAGGTTCGTCTCTCTTCCCCACTTTCTTCCTCGGGGACCCGGGACTCCAGACACTGGGAACATATGTTTCTGTTTTTTGTTGGTGGTGCATATTTTTCACACTGTTGCTACACCATGAAGATTTGTTTTGATATTCTGGGATTTCCTGGCTTTTAGAGTAAAAGCCAGTTAAACTCCCTTGAAGTGTTTCTGTGAAAATCAAATGGAACCACCCAGGTCTATGTCTGGTCTCCAGGCCTGCATGGTCCACCTCTGTTAGTCCCATGAGGAAACAGCCTCGCCATAGAGCAGGCATCCTGGCTCGTTTCTCCTGAAGAGGGCAGCCGGCAGCAAGGATGTGCCTCTGGCTGTAAGGACTGACTTGTTATTCTTCCGTTTGTCCCCTCCAACCGTGTGTCGGCACGCGGGTGAAAAATTCACACCATGGACTGCTCTCGGATAGTCTAGCCTTCTCTTTCGGGCACCACAGCATCAGGCTCAGCGTGATGAATCACTCCCAGAGTTCTGAAGAATCTAGAACACACACAGGGCCACATGACAAGCCTTTGGCTCTTAAAAATCATCTCTGATCCTGGGAAACATGCCCTGGTGACAGAGCCGACATTCCTCCAGAGCCATCACCCAGACATGCCAGGACGTCCCTCCCCAACCCTGCAGAGATGGGAGCTCAAGCCCGTGCCCTCCCCCAGCCCAGAGCCCCTCCCGCCAGAGCCACCCTGCAATGTCAATCTTTTTTTTTTTTTTTTTTTTCTTTTTCCCATTAGTTAATAGAGAAGATCACCCAGGTCACTGAGGACAACATCAACTTTCAGCAGAAAAAGTGGACCCTGCAGAAGGAGACCCAGGTCGGGCTCTGCCGACAGGAGGAGGTCACAGACAGCGTTGAAAAGCTGAAGAAGGCCTTAGACAGTTGCCAGGTGCCCTCCTTCGCTTCTCACCCGTGCCCCCCATGGCTCACGTTGTGCTCCTTGTTCAGGAAATCATCCGGCTCTGCTTTTCTGCCCACCTTCTCTCTTGCTGGAGAAATCTGTTTGAGGTAGAAAACAAAGGACCTCAAAAACTGCCTCCCAGGTGAAACTGGTGTGGCCAAGAAAAAGCTGCCTGACACTCCCCTTTGGGAGGCCCCTGGACCTCAGGGGAAGAAATGTTGTTGTTCAGTCACTCAGTCGTGTCTGGCTCTTTGTGACCCAGTGGACTGCAGCACGCCAGACTTCGCTGTCCTTCACCGTCTCCTGAAGTTTGTTCAAATTCATGTCCGTTAAGTCAGTGATGCCATCCAACCATCTCACCCTCTGTCGCCTCCTTCTCCTCTTGCCCTCAAAATAGCCCTGGGTTATTTCCAGAGAAACCAAGAAAACATCCTGCTCTTTATTTGCGTTTTTCTTTTTTGTCCCAGCAATGGAAAGGCTGCTCCTACCCTAGTCGCCTTTGACTCTGGAGGAGACAAGACTGGTTCTGACCGACCACCACCCGCCACCTCCCAGCCCCCACCCGGAGAACCAGCTTTATCGGAGCAGGCAGCTGCTTCTGCTTTCTCTGGAAATAAGCAGCTGCTATTTGGGGAGTCTGTGAATGTTGGCTTGTCAGCACTCTTTCAAGCCAGGAAATCGGACTTTCTGACCAGCTTATGTGTTGATCTCAGCAGGAATTTTGTAGCCAAATTTGGTTCTCGTTTCAGCCAAATCGTCCTTGGCAATTTGGCTTTGGAATTGCCTGTACCTAAACATGGGATCTCTTCCTCTGTTTTTTTTTTTTTTTTTAATTTTGTTTATTGGCTGCACCAGATATTTGCCGCATGTGGGACCTTCAATCTTCATTGCTGCATATGAGATTTTTTAGTTGTGGCACGTGGGATCTAGTATTGGAAACACGGAGTCTTCACCACTGGACCACCACGGAAATCCCTTGTTTTGGTTTTTATTTTATACTGGGGTATAGCCGATTATATCTTGGGCTTTCCTTATGGCTTAGCTCATAAAGAATCCACCTGGAATGCGAGAGACCTGGGTTCGATCCCTGGGTTGGGATAATCCACTGGAGAAGGGAAAGGCTACCCACTCCAGTATTCTGGCCTGGAGAATTCCATGGACTGTATAGTCCATGGGGTTGCAAAGAGTCGGACACGACTGAGCGACTTCCACTTTCATAGCCAATTAACACACCATGTTGTGGTAGTTTCAGGTGAACACCAAAGGGACTCAGCCATCCATATACATGCATCCATTCTCCCCCAAACTCCCCTCCCATCCAGGCTGCCACATAACTTTGAGAGAGTTCCAAGTGTTGTACAGTAGATACTTGTTGGTTATCCATTTTAAATATAGCAGTGTGTACATATCCATCCCCAACTCCCGAACTATCCCTTCCCTCCATAAGGGGTTGCTGTCCCCCCAGCAACCATAAATTCATTCTCTAAGTCTGTAAACATGGGGTCTCTTTGACCGTCGAAAGTCCCAACTAAAGTACACACAAAATAAAAGCTGCCCCCTCGTCCCACCCACCCCCTAAAAGGCAACTAGAAGTGGGCCATCCCAGGGCACTTCCTGCTTCAAGAACACATCAAGAACACTGCTCTCTGCAGGTCACGGCGGTCAGGTGCTATTTCTGGCAACGGTGCCCTGGCTCCTCACGACCTCATCTCTTTCCAGGCTTGCATGAAGATGTCGTGCTGCAGCAACGACCTGAGGAAGGAGGTCAGCTTCCTGCAGCACCTGCAGGTGAGCCCACCTGTCTCAGGGCTCCAGAAGGTGTCGCTGGACATCCTGCACCTGTCACTGTCCTGGCTGGAGGAGACAGAGCACCTTCTGCAAGACGTGGGCATCCAGTTCTCCAGCTCCAACAAAGGTAACTGCAGCCCTCTTCTCCTGTAGTTGCATGACTGAAATGTCACGTCAAATCTGATCGCGATGGGACATCTGTTGAGGGAGGCTTCTTGTTGGGTGTGCGGCCAAGCGTTCCCTTCTCCAGACTTAACTCCGCTTCACCACTTGAGAAGTGATGTTCCAGGAAAAGAGTATACACAAGTGAGACATGACTACTGGAGAAAAATGAGATGTGACAGAGGCAATAGGAAGAAGCAAAATTATGCCAAATCTTCTCTCTTAGAAGTTACCACATATATATAAAAATACACTGTTTTTAGAGCAGTTTTGGCTTCACAGCAAAATTGAGAAGATGATATGGAGATTTCTGAGGTACCCTCCATTGCCACTCATGCACAGCCCCCCCCCCCCCAGTTATCAACATCAGCACCAGAGAGGTACAACTGTTGCAGCTGATGAACCTACATGGACACATCCTAATCACCCAAAGCCCATGGTTTACATTGGAAAGAAAAGTGAAAGTTGCTCAGACATGTCCAACTCTTTGTGACCCCATGGACTATACAGTCCATGGAATTTTCCAGGCCAGCATACTGGAGTTGATAGCCTTTCCCTTCTCCAGGGGATCTTCCCAACCCAGGGATTGAACCTAGGTCTCCCACATTGTGGGGAGGGGGCGGATTCTTTACTAGCTGAGCCATAAGGGAAACCCAAGAATACTGGAGTGGGTAGCCTATTCCTTCTCCAACGGATCTTCCCCACCCAGAAATAGAACCTGGGTCTCCTGCGTTGCAGGTGGATTCTTAACTAACTGAGCTATCAGGGGAGCAATCAGGTTTACTTTGGGGTTCACTCTTCTTAATTTTAATTTTAGTGGAGGAGTGTAGTTGATCTAGTGTTGTGTGGGGTTTACTCTTGTACATTCTATGGATTTGGGCTTGGACAAATGTGTGATGACATGTAGCTACCAATATAATATCATATGGAATAGTCTCATTGCCCTGAAAATCCTCTGTGCTTCCTCCCTGACCTCCAGTCCCTGGCAACCACACATCTTTTTTATTGTCACCATGGTTTTTTGCCTTTTCTAAAATGTCATATAGTTGGAATCATACAACTTTTCTGATTAGTTTCTTTTACTTAGTAATATGCATTTAAGTTTCCTCTAAGTTTTTTCATGGCTTGACAGCTCTTCTTTTAGTGCCAAATGATATTCCATTGCTTCCCAAGTAGCGCAGTGGTAAAGAACCCTCTCGCCAGTGCAGGAGATATAGGAAACAAGGGTTTGATCCTAGGGTCAGGAAGATCCCCTGGAGGAGGAAATGGCCACCCACTCCACTCCAGTATTCTTACCTGGGAAATTCCATAGACAGAAGAGCGTGGCAGGTTGCAGTCCAAGAGGTTGACTGAGTGACTAAACACTGAGCAGTGTTGCATTATCTGTTCACCTACTGAAGGACATCCTGGTTGTTTCCAAGTTTGGACAGTTATGAATAAAGCTGCCATAAACATCAACGTGCAGGTTTGAGTGTGGGCATGTTTTCAGCTCCTTTGAGGAAATACCAAGGTTGTAGTTGCTGGATCATGTGGTTAGAGTACATTTAGTTTTTAATGAACCCGCAAAGCTCTCTTCCAAAGTGACTGTATTTTGCATTCCCACCAACAATGAGTGAGTTCCTGTTGCCTCACATCCTTGCCAGTATTTGATATTGTCAACACTGTCATATTCTTTGTGTAACTTCCAAGGCATTTTCCCATGGAAAGAGCTATGTGAGTCTAGGCAAGTTATTCCCCTCTCTGTGCCTCAGTTTCCTTATCTGTAAAATGGGGATAATAGGGTATACTCACTCCATAGGATTCTTGTGAGGATTCAGTTCAGTTTAGTTCAGTTCAGTCGTTCAGTCGTGTCCAACTCTTTACGATCTCATGAATCGCAGCACGCCAGGCCTCCCTGTCCATCACCAACTCCCAGAGTTCACTCAGACTCACGTCCATCGAGTCAGTGATGCCATCCAGCCATCTCATCCTCTGTCGTCCCCTTTTCCTCCTGCCCACAATCCTTCCCAGCATCAGAGTCTTTTCCAATGAGTCAACTCTTTGCATGAGGTGGCCAAAGTACTGGAGTTTCAGCTTTAGCGTCATTCCTTCCAAAGAAATCCCAGGGTTGATCTCCTTCAGAATGGACTGGTTGGATCTCCTTGCAGTCCAAGGGACTCTCAAGAGTCTTCTCCAACACCACAGTTCAAAAGCATCAATTCTTTGGTGCTCAGCTTTCTTCACAGTCCAATTCTCACATCCGTACATGACCACTGGAAAAACCATAGCTTTGACAAGATGGACCTTTGTTGGCAAAGTAATGTCTCTGCTTTTGAGTATGCTATCTAGGTTGGTCATAACTTTCCTTCCAAGGAGTAAGCGTCTTTTAATTTCATGGCTGCAATCACCATCTGCAGTGAAAATGCATTAATATATCTAAAGTATTTAAAAATAGTACCTATCATAGAATAGGTTCTACCTGTAAATGCCTATTGATTTGTTAACTTTATAAAAAAATAATGTCATACCCAGTTTTCTTTAGTTTTGTTCCTAACAGTACATCAGGAACACCCTTCCATGTCAATACATGCATCATTGCTGTCACTGATGATGAGGAACCCCACTATGTAGGATGTACCATAATTTATTTAGCCAATTCTCTATCTTGGGCATTTAAGTTGTTTCCAATTTTTCACACACAGAAATGATGCTGGCATAAATATTGTTCACCTTATCTTTATCATCTAAGATGTGGAAGAATATGAACCACTTTCACTCAGCAAAGATTTATTACAGGTCTACTAGATAGCAGGCACCATGCCGGCAGAGATATAATGGGGCCAAAAACAGGTTGAATCTAGATCTTGGCTATAAAACTCCTCCTTCTTTACTGTGAATCTGAACTCTTTCATAATAAAATATTGCTGAGACAACAGGCTCTGTCCCAGCCCTTGTAGATTTTATGGTCTCAGGAAAGGATAAGATCTTCAGTTCAGTTACTCAGTCATGTCCAACTCTTTGCAACCCCATGGACTGCAGCACACCAGGCTTCCCTGTCCATCACCAACTCCCAGAGCTTACTCAAACTCATGTCCATCCAGTCAGTGATACCATCCAATCATCTCATCCTCTGCCATCCCCTTCTCCTCCCACCTTCAATCTTTCCCAGCATCAGGATCTTTTCAAATGAGTCAGTTCTTTGCATCAGGTGGCCAAAGTATTGGAACTTCATCTTCAGCATCAGTCCTTCCAGTGAATATTCAGGACTGATTTCCTTTAGGATGGACTGGTTGGATCTCCTTGCAGTCCAAGGGACTTCCAACAACACCACAATTCAAAACCATCAGTTCTTTGGCACTCAGCTTTCTTTATGGTCCAACTCTTACATCCATATGTGACTACTGGAAAAACCATAGCTTTGACAGGACAGATGTTTGTTGGCAAAGCAATGTCTCTGCTTTTGAATATGCTGTCCAGGTTCATCATAGCTTTTCTTCCAAGGAGCAAGCGTCTTTTAATTTCATGGTTGCAGTCATCATCTGCAGTGATTTTGGAGCCCAAGAAAATAAAGTTTGTCACTGTTTCCATTGTTTCCCCATCTATTTGCCATGAAGTGATGGGACCAGATGCCATGACCTTTTGAGTTTAAAGCCAGCTTTTCACTCTCCTCTTTCACTTTCATCAAGAGGCTCTTTAGTTCCTCTTCACTTTCTGCCATAGGATGGTGTCATCTGCATATATGAGGTTGTTGATATTTCTCCCAGCAATCTTGATTCCAGCTTGAGCTTCATACAGCCTAGCATTTCACATGATGTACTCTGCATGTAAGTTAAATAAGCAGGGTGACAATATACAGCCTTAACTTACTCCTTTCCCAATTTGGAACCAGTCTGTTGTTCCATGTACAGTTCTAACAGTTGCTTCTTGACCTCCATACAGATTTCTCAGGAGGCAGGTAAGGTGGCCTGGTATTCCCATCTCTTGAAGAATTTTCCAGTTTGTTGTGACCCACACAGTCAAAGGCTTTGGCATAGTCAGTAGAGCAGAAGTAGATGTGATTCTGGAACTCTCTCTGTTTTTTGATGATCCAGCGTATGTTGGCAATTTGATCTCTGGTTCCTCTGCCTTGTCTAAATCCAGCTTGAATATATGGAAGTTTATTCACGTACTGTTGAAGCCTGGCTTAGAGAATTTTGAGCATTACTTTGCTAGCATGTGAGATGAGTACAATTGTACCATAGTTTGAATATTCTTTGACATTGCCCTTCTTTGGGGTTGGATTGAAAACTGACCTTTTCCAGTCCTGTGGCCACTGCTGAGTTTTCCAAATTTGCCGACATGTTGAGTATAGCATTTTCACAGCATCATCTTTTAGGATTTGAAATAGCTCAACTGGAATTCCATCACCTCCACTAGCTTTGTTCATAGTGATGCCTCCTAAGGCCCAATTGATTTCACTTTCCAGGATGTCTGGCTCTAGTCTAGTGATTACACCATCATGATTATGAGTCATAAAGATCTTTTTTGTACAGTTCTTCTGTGTATTCTTGCCACCTCTTCTTAATATCTTTTGCTTCTGTTAGGTCGATACCATTTCTGTCCTTCATTGTCCCCATCTTTGCATGAAATGTTCCCTTAGTATCTTTAATTTTCTTGAAGAGATCTCTAGTCTTTCCCATTCTATGTTTTCCTCTATTTCTTTGCATTGATCACTGAGGAAGACTTTCTTATATCTCTGTGCTATTCTTTGGAACTCTGAATTCAAATGGGTATATCTATCCTTTTCTCATTTGCCTTTCACGCCTCTTCTTTTCTCAACTGTTTGTAAGTCCTCCTCATACAACCATTTTGCCTTTTTGCATTTCTTTTTCTTGGGGATGGTCTTGACCACTGCCTTCTGTACAATGTCAGGAACCTCCATCCATAGTTCTTCAGGTACTCTATCAGATCTAATCCCTTGAATCTATTTTTCACTTCCACTGTATAATCGTAAGGGATTTGATTTAGGTCATACCTGAATGGTCTAGTGGTTTTCCCTCCTTTCTTCAATTTAAGTCTGAATTTGGCAACAAGGATTTCATGATCTGAGCCACAGTCAGCTCCCAGTCTTGTTTTTGTTGACTGTATAGAGCTTCTTCATCTTTGGCTGCAAAGGATATAATCAATCTGATTTTGGTATTGACCACCTGGTGATTTCCATGTGTAAAGTCTTCTCTTATGTTGTTAGAAGAGGGTGTTTGCTATGACCAGTGTGTTCTCTTGGCAAAATTCTGTTAGCCTTGACCCTGCTTCATTTTGTACTCCAAGGCCAAATTTGCCTGTTACTCCAGGTATCTCTTGACTTCCTACTTTTGCATTCCAGTCCCCTATAATGAATAGGACATCTTTTTGGGGTGTTAGTTCTAGAAGGTCTTGTAGGTCTTCATAGAACCCATTCAATTTCAGCTTCTTCACCATTACTGGTCAGGGCATAGACTTGGATTACTGTGATAGTGAATGATTTGCCTTGAAAATGAACAGAGATCATTCTGTCATTTTTGAGATTGCACCCAAGAACTGCATTTTGGACTTTTTTGTTAATTACAAGGGCTACTCCATTTCTTCTAAGGGATTCTTTCCCACAGTAGTAGATATAATAGTCATCTGAGTTAAATTCACCCATTCCGGTCCATTTTAGTTCACTGATTCCTAAAATGTCGATGTTCACTCTTGCCATCTCCTGTTTGACCACTTCTAATTTACCTTGATTCATGGACCTAACATTCCAGGTTCCTATGCAATATTGTTCTTTACAGCATCGGACTTTACTTCCATCACCAGTCACATCCACAACTGGGTGTTGTTTTTGCTTTGGCTCCATCTCTTCATTCTTTCTGGAATTGTTTCTCCACTCTTCTCCAGTAGCATATTGGGCACCTATTGACCTGGGGAGTTCAGCTTTCAGTGTCCTATCTTTTTGGCTTTTCATACTGTTCATGGGGTTCTCAAGGCAAGAATACTGAAGTGGTTTGCCATTCTCTTCTCCAGTGGACCATGTTTTGTCAGAACTCTCCACCATGACCTGTCCATCTTGGGTGGCCCTACACGGCATGGCTCATAGTTTCACTGAGTTAGACAAGGCTGTGGTCCATATGATCAGTTTGATTATTTTTTGTGATTGTGGTTTTCATTCTGTCTGCCTTCTGATGGATAAGGATAAGAGGCTTATGGAAGCTTCCTGATGGGAGAGACAGACTGAAGGGGAAACTGGGTCTTGTTTTGATGGGTGGGGCCATGCTCAGTAGATCTTTAATCCAATTTTCTCTTGATGGGTGGGGCTGTGTCTCCTCCCTGTTGTTTGACCTGCAGTCAAACTATGGTGGAGGTAATGAAGATAATGGCTACCTCCTTGCAAGGTCCTCTGCATGCACTGCTGCACTCAACACCCCCAACCCTGCCACAGGTCAGCGCCAACCTATGCCTCTGCTGGAGACTCCTGGACACGCACAGGAAAGTCTGGGTCAGTATCTTGTGGAGTCACTGCTCCTTTCTCCTGAGTCCTGGTGCACACAAGATTTTGTTTGTGCCCTCCAAGAGTCTGTTTCCCCAGTCCTGTGTAAGTCTGGTGGCTCTATGGTGGGGTTAATGGCAACCTCCTCCAAGAGGGCTTATGACATACCCAGGTCTGCTGTACCCAGAGCCCCTCCCCCTGTGGCAGGCCACTGCTGACCCGTACCCTGCAGGAGACGCTCAAACACTCAAAGGCAGATCTGGCTGTCTCTGTGGGGTTTCCTGGTGCACACAAGGTTTTGTTTGAGCCTTCCAAATGTCTCTGGCAAGTATGGGGTTTGATTCTAAACACGATTTCACCCCTCCTGCCATCTTGCTGGGCTTCTCCTTTGCACTTGGACGTGAGGTATCTTTTTTTGATGGGATCCAACATTCTCCTGTCGATGGTTATTCAGCAGTGAGTTTTAATGTTGGAGATCTTGCAGGAGAAGATCAGCACATCTTGTGATAGGATAGGATGGGCAGTTACCAAAAAGTCACTCACATGTAAAACTTTGATGGGGACAGTTGCTTTGAAGGAGAAGTGCAGGGCTCTGACTTGGACAGGGAGGGCAGGGCCTCTGCAGGATGTATGGGAGTTATTTGCCAAACAGGGGAGGGTGGGGGCATTCTGGGTGAAGATAGCAGCATGGTGGTATCACAGGAAACAAGGAGAACACAAGGAAGGGCTAAAAAATGGGGGCAGGAGTCGGGCAGAGGACCAATGAAAGAGATCAGCAGGGGCTGTACCATGGGGAGCCCAGGGGCTTGCAGGTCCCTGGTAGGAAGCTCTGCTTTGGCCTGGGAGCAGAGAGAAGTCCATAAAAGGTTTTAAATAAGGAACCAATGGAACCGGCTTGCATTTGGACACAGTCATCTCGGCTATGAATGGAAACTGTCCAGGAAGGTGGCCAGCACAGAACCCTGGAGTGCAGCTAGAAGGCTGTTATAAGACACAATGGTGGCCCTTGCTATGGCAGAGACGGGGATGGAGAAAGAGAGAAGATTCCAGGGGCATTTAAGAGATGAATGGAATTAGATATGGTTAGAAAAGAGATAGGGGCTTCCCTGGTGACTCAGTGGTAAAGAATCCACCTGCCAATGCAAGAGACCTGTGTTCAGTCCCTGGGCTGGAAAGATGCCCCGGAGAAGGAAATGGCAACCCACTCCAGTATTCTCGCCCGGAAAATCCCATGGACAGAGGAGCCTGGCGTACTACAGTCCACGGGGCTGCAAAAGAATTGGACACAACTGAGTGACTAAACAACAACAACAAGGGAAACCACAGAGAGAAAGAGGGTTGCAGACCTCCGTGCTTCTGGCTTGTGTAAAAGTACAGATGTGGTTCCTTCACTAAACTCCACAGTAAGCAATGCGACATAAGGACCGGATTTGAGGGGGAAGATAGTGAGGGTTGCCTGGAGACATCCAAGATGAGGTGCCAAGGATGCAGCTGTCACCCTGGATATCTGGCCTGGAAACGAATGTCAGTGATGTGGCCCCCAAACCCAGAAGAACACGTGCCACAGGGTGGGCACTTGGTCACTGTGTGGGATGGATGGTGATTAAAGCCGTGGGTATGAATGGTATCACTGAGGAAGAAAGTATCAAATGAGAAGGGAGAACCCAAGGCCACACCTGGGGGACTCCAACGTTTTGAAGATTGTGGATCCTTCTTGCCAAACCATCCCCCAGGGAGGCTGCATGAATTTGACATTTTTTACACCAATGAATGAGAATAGAGGAGTGATAGTCAACTCCAGTGATTAGACAACCCCAGCCAGGATATCTCTAAGGTAATGCAGAAGGTGGTATAAATTTCTTTTAAACATTTTTGAAAAGAAAATCAAGATTAACTTCTCTGTACATGTCTGCCCTTCACAGACCACATAGAGAAGAGGCAGGGACTGGAGTCCTCCCAACAACCCAGCACCTCCACAACCCCAGTATTACTATTGCTGTAATCATGGCAGAGTCTGAATGTATGTAAAATCAAGTGAGACGTGGCCCACAGTTCTAGCTGCTCTTCAAACTGGAACTAAAACAGGGAAAGACCATGATCTCTAACCTGGTGACGGTGGACCAAGCAAGGCATATGCACTGTCCCCTCCCCACTCGCAGGAGTCATTATAGCGTTGATGTGAAAGGGCTTCCCTGATGGTCCAGATGATAAAGAATCTGCTTGCAATGCGGGAGATGCAGGTTTGATCCCTGGGTCAGGAAGATTCTCCCTGGAGGAAGAAATGTAATCTGCTCCAATATTCCTGCTGGAAGAATTCACTGGACAGAGGAGACTGGCGGGCTACAATCTATGGGGTCACAAAGAGTTAGACATGACTGACTGACTGCATTACCATAGAGAAACATGGGTTGTGAAGTTAAGCCATCAGAAAGCTTGAGGACAACTCTTGTCAGGCAGCATTTCTCAGCCCCTTTCTTTTTCTCTGGAGTTCACAGAGTCAGGAGAGTTGAGCAATATCAAACAAGTCTCTGCAGAACCCCTCCTGCACTGATACACACTACGGATCTATCAGGATGGGATAAGAATGCAGTGTTCCCAAAATACATTTCTCCTTCTTGCTACCCTTACCCCAAACTAACAACGCTTGGAATAATGTTCTATGGAACACCAGTTGGGGAGACACAGACTGTGTTCTCTGATTACAACTGTTTGTACTTGGTCCTAAGAAATCAAAGAAGGTTGAAGGGTAAAATCAGAGAGGCCAGTGACTATGGCCCATTCTCCATTCGTTCAGTAGAAGAGGAAGCTAATGGTAAAAGGCTTTTTATCTTCCAGCCCTAACAATATTCTCTCAAAGCGTCAAATGTTGAAAAGAACCAGATGAGCTAGAGTATTCCTTGTAGTCTCTGGATTAGGTACTACTTGTCCTTAGTTCCTAGAGCCATCTACACAGGGGTGATGGTGATGGTTCAGACAATAATGGTAAGTATAACGAGGGTGATGGTAATGATGGCAATGATAATGAAGGTAGTGAAGATGATGGTGGTGATGACTGTGATGGTCATGGCGGTGAGAATAATGAGTAGAAGACGGTGAGGATGGTGATTGGGACAGTGGCGGCCGTCATTCATTATTGAGCACTTGCATTCTAGACGCTGTTCTAGGTATTTTCCATACCTAACCTCAGTTCATCTTCACAACAACTCAGTAAAGCATGTAAAATCCTCATTTTAAGAATGCAGAAACTGGCTCAGAACCTTTTATGAATTTTTCACTGTGATAAGGTGATTTGAGGTACTGAGGCCAGAAGGGGATCTTCAGTCATTCATCACCAACCACAAACACCCCTAAGAGCCTTCTGTGTTTACAGTTCCTTAACAAACAGGATAGGAACCATGGTTCATTTCACTCCTCCTGGGTACTTGTCACTGTGTTAGTTGTTCTACATGTACCTCGTACTTTTATCTTCCAGCAACCCAAAGAGCTAGGTACTGTTGTTGTCTTTATTTTGCAGGCCAGGAAACTGAGTACCAATAACATTAAGAAACGTGCTCAAAGTCACACAGCTGGTACACGGCAGGGTCAGGACCCAAACTGAGGTCATTGTGATTCTAATGGCTGTGTTTTTTTCTGTGACCCCACATGACCTCTAAAGATCCAGAGAGGTACCAGCTACATACCCAGTTCCTAGAGGACAGGTTCTGTCATTAACTTGAGTGGAGACAAAGTTGAGAGTTTCATCCCCTGGGATGAAGAACATCTGATGCCTGCCTGAGCGCACTGCTGGCCTTGCCCCAGGGTTGCATTATAGTGAAGATTCTGGGTTCGGGCTTTGGAGACCAGCTGCCAAGGTTTGACTCTCAAGTGTGCACTGCCTAGTTGTGTGGGCAAGTTGCTGGGCTTCTGTGTGCCTCTGTTTATGGGTCATAAAATGGGGGACAGATCTCACCCAGTAGTTGTGAGGATGGAATGATGTGGTACCCAAACCACAGAGGCACACATGAGCCTTAGTCAGTGGCGGCTGCCATCAGCATCACTGTTGATGTGATGTGAACTAAATGTGGGTGGCAGTCAGATGGGTATGTGCCCAGGCAGTGCTGCTTGATTTACTCACAATAAGGTGACTTTACCTGTGACCCCTGCCCCATCTACATCTGATAGCAAGTCAGGTTTTCTTAGCTGTGAGTGCTCTGTCCTCTTCCCAGGCCTCCTTCCGAGAGTCATGACAATGGGTGTGTGTGCCAGCTGCCGAGTGGTAGAGCTGGCACTCCATCCAGGTCCCTCAAAGCCCCTGCTCTTAACCTTCATACTACCTGCCTTTTAAAATATTATCCTAAGAGATAAAATGCATGTAATAACAAGCTAGGTTTGTAAAATCTTGGAGTAAGTCCCTCAGGGAAATCCAGGTTGAGTAATATAGAGGGAAACCACCTGAAGTACTGCTGGGTGATGTCATGAGCAGCCCAGAAGGTAGGATCACTACTAAAGATCTGATTGGTTAGATATTACCTCACACCTGTCAGAATAGCCATCATCCAAAAGAAAACAAATAACAGATGTTGGCAAGGATGTGGAGAAAAGGGAACCATCACACACTGTTGGCGGGAGTGTAAATTGGTGTAACGACTAATGGAAAACAGTTTGAACGTTTCACAGAAAACTAAAAATAAAACTATCATAGGATCCAGCAATTGCACTCCTGGATATTTATCCCCCCCAAATAAAAACACTAATCTGAAAAGCTACATGCCGTGCAATGTTCAAAGCAGCGTTATTTACAATAGCCGAGATATGGAAGCAGCGTTAAGTTCCCATGAACAGATGAATGGATAAAGAAGATGTAGTGAGGAGTTCCCTGGTAGCCCAGTGGATAGGACTCTGTGCTTTCACTGCTGTGTCCTGGGTTCAATCCCTGGTCAGGGAACTAAAATCCTACAAGCTGCATGGCATAGCCAAAAAAAAAAAAAAGATGTGGTATGTATATATGTGTACATTCACACACACATATACATTCACAATGGATTACTACTCAGCCATGAAAAAGAATGAAATTTTACCATTTGCAACAACATGGATGGACTTGGAGGGTATTATACTTAGCAAAGTAAGTCAGACAGAAAAAGACAAATACTGTATAATATCACTTATATGTGGAATCTAAAAAATAAAACTAGAGACTGTAACAAAGAAGAAACAGACTCAGAGATATAGAGAACAAACTAGTAGTTACCAATGGAGAGAGGAAAGGGGAGGAAAAGACAGGGACAGAGGATTAAAAGGCATAAACTACTATGTATAAAATATAAACCACAAGGATAAATACAACACAGAGAATATAGCCAACATTTTTATAATAACTATAAATGGAATATAATCTTTAAAAGTTGTGAACCACTATGTTATATACCTGAAACATGTAATACTGTACATCAACCATACCTTAATTTTTTAAAAGTCCATGATCTAAAAAAAATATCTGATTGGTGAAGGATTTGCTGCCTGGCCCCGCTGGGAAGACAAGAAACACTAAGCCCGCTGGGAAGATAGGAAACATTAAGGAGGATCTTAAATTTCATTCCTGCCTGGTTTCTCAGCATCTTTTGATAAGGCAAAGAAAGGACTTTTTACATTTTTCTTTGCAAGCTCAGTTGATTGTGTCGATTTCTGCAAGACTTTGTTACAAAGACTTCTCTCCATACATAGAAAATCACTCTTCCTTAGATATCCAAGATAAGCAGTATTTTTAAGTGGAAAAAAAAAAAAGTAGATTGTCATAGAATAGACACAGTGTTCTCTCCCCCTTCCACCTTTTTTTTTTCCTAAGTGTCATTATCTGACCACAAGAGAAATTTGGAGAAAATAAAAGTGTTGAATGTCTTATCCCAGTATGATAGGACTGCATGAGCCTTGACTTTCACGCAGTCTTTTAACAGCTATTTATTGCAGACCTACTGTGTGCGGGCCACTGAGGATACAGCGGCGGGGGTGGAGGGACAATTTTCACTTTGTGGGTTCCAGTCCTGTTTGGATTTGTGTAATAGCAAGTATAACTTTTGTGCTATTGTTTTCAGTCGCTAAGTCATGTCCGACTCTTTGCAGCCCCACAGACGGCAGCACATCAGGCTGTCTCCTCTGTCCTCCATAACTTCTTTAACCAGGAATAAAGAATTGCTTCTTCTCAAAGAGGAAAACCCCTCTTCTACAGCCCAAGCTAGCGTCACCCATCTCTGCCACCTTGGTATCCTTCTTATCACACACCCTTCACATCAGCCAGCTCAACCCTTCACTCTCCAGCCTCCAGTCTCTCTTAAAAGAGAATGACAATTAAAAATAAATAGTTTTTTTTTTTTTAAAAAGGAAGAGACAGCAACAGACCTAAGTCTGAATTCTGATCCTACTGCTCACGAGCTCCACAGCTTAACCTGGCTGAGCGTCTGTGTCGCACCTAGAAATGCAAACAAATTTCCTTGTTGGGTTGTTTGTAATGATTAGAAAATATCACGTGTCAAACTCCTGGCATGGTGCCTGGCACAGAGCAAGTGCTTAATACTGACACTAGCTATTATTCAGTTCACTTCAGTTCAGTCACTCAGTCGTGTCCGACTCTTTGCGACCCCATGAATCACAGCCCACCAGGCCTCCCTGTCCATCACCAACTCCCAGAGTTTACCCAAACATGTCCATTGAGTCAGTGATGCCATCCAGCCATCTCATCCTCTGTCGTCCCCTTCTCCTCCTGCCCCCAATCCCTCCCAGGATCAGGGTCTTTTCCAATGAGTCAACTCTTCGCATGAGGTGGCCAAAGTACTGGAGCTTCACCTTCAGCATGTCCTTCCAATGAACACCCAGGACGGACTAATCTCCTTTAGGATGGACTGGTTGGATCTCCTTGCAGTCCAAGGGACTTGCTATTATTATGCTGTTATTATTCTCACTCTTCCAAGCTGGAAATTCTCAGCAGGTGGCCTTGTCGCAGGTCAAGGGCCCAGGCACAAGCCTGGTCAGCTCCCTTCCGTCTCCCTCCGCATCCGTCTTTCCTCCCCTTCCTTCTGTCTTCCCCTACTGTGTTCTCTTCCAGGCATACTTCCTCCCTCCCCTTCTCTCTCCCTCCCAGGCCATCCTGTGTGCAAGGTCTTGAATCACGACCTCCTCCTTCAGCATCTCCAGCCTTACTCTGCATCTCACTCCTTTGTCATCAAACATGCCCTTCAAGCTGGTGCATCTTCAGGATCACTGCTGCTTTAATTCCTTTTCTTACAGCTCATACTCCTGTCCCACCAAGACCTTATAGTATATTATACCCTCTGTCCTCATCACTAACTTGTGACTGTCTTTGAAGGCCCACCTTCCTCCCCAAGCTCTGTTCTCTCTGTCCTACCCACCCACTCCCACCCCAACCCCCGCTGGTTCTCTTTCTCAAAACCTTCTCATCTTTGATCATCACATCTGGGGTGAGGGATGCTCCTGGAAGCCAGAGGCTAGAGGCCAGGATGCTGCTCAAGACTCTTACACTGCACAGGTCAGCCCCCCAAGAGAGGATTCTCTGGCCCAATATGTCAGCTGTTGCTCAGTCACTAAGTCACGTCCTACTCTTTGTGACCCCATGAACTGCAGCACACCAGGCTTCCCTGTCCTTCACTGTCTCCCTGAGTTTGTTCAAGTTCATGACCATTGAGCGATGATGCCATCCAACCATCTCATCCTCAGTTGCCCCCTTTTCCTCCTGCCCTCAATCTTTCCCAGCATCAGGGTCTTTTCCAATGAGTCGGCTCTTCACATCAGGTGGCCAAAGTATTGGAGCTTCAGCTTCAGCATCAGTCCTTCCAATGAATATTCAGGGTTGATTTCCTTTAGAATTGACTGGTTTGATCTCCTTACAGTCCATGGGACTTTCAAGAGTCTTCTCCAGCACCACAGTTGGAAAGCATCAATTCTTTGGTGCTCAGCCTGCTTTGTGGTCCAGCTCTCACATCCATATGTGACTACTGGAAAAACCATAAGAAAGAAATGGAAAGTCAGAAAGTGAAGTCACTCAGTTGTGTGCAACTCTTTGTGACCCCATGGACTGTAGCCTACCAGGCTCCTCCATCCATGGAATTTTCCAGGCAAGAGTACTAGAGTGGGTTGCCATTTCCTTCTCCAGGGGATCTTCCTGACCCAGGGACCAAACCCAGGTCTCCTGCATTGCAGCCAGATGCTTTACCATCTGAGCCACCAGGAAAGCCCAACTTTGAGTATATGGACATTTGTCAGCAAAGTGATGTCTCTGCTTTTTAATACACTGTGTAGGTTGGTCATAGCTTTTCTTCCAAGGAGCAAGTGTCTTTTAATATGTCAGTACCCTGGGATTTCTTTGGAAGGAATGATGCTAAAGCTGAAACTCCAGTACTTTGGCCACCTCATGCGAAGAGTTGACTCATTGGAAAAGACTCTGATGCTGGGAGGGATTGGGGGCAGGAGGAGAAGGGGACGACAGAGGATGAGATGGCTGGATGGCATCACTGACTCGATGGACATGAGTCTGAGTGAACTCCGGGAGTTGGTGATGGACAGGGAGGCCTGGCGTGCTGTGATTCATGGGGTCGCAAAGAGTCGGACATCATTGAGCGACTGAACTGAACTGAACTGAGTGCTATAGTTAAGAAATTCTACTGGCTCCTTCCTCTCTAATTCATCTGTTATTTTTCTGGAAAAAAAAAAATACAGTTCATTAAGCCAATTCACTGCTCCATCAGCAGCCGAAATAGCAGTGACTCAGACCCTGGAGTCCGACTGCCCTGGAGCCCAAGCCCTGGCCAGGTTGTTTGCCAGCATCCAGCAGCCACATGTCTCAGAGTCCCCCCCTGCCTAGTCTGTAAAATGGGGCAACAGTCAGACGATACAGTGGGGTGATGCATTGATTGCTTAGCAGAGAGCTGGGCACACAGGCCACACTCATGAATTTAAGTCAAGTTTACAGTCTTTAGGCTACTGTCCTAGGCTGGCCACAAATTGACCTCAGCCTCCATCCCACCTCTTCCCTCTACTCCTCCCCTCCCCATCATCGACTCCACCCCAACTAACCTCGACCCATTCCAGAATATGTGCTGCGTTCCCCACCTCTCATCCTGCCTCCTCCCTTCACCCCCGATATTAGTTTCCTGTGACTGTCATGGGCTTTCCAGGTGGCACTAGTGGTAAAGAACCTGCCTGCCAGTGCAAGAGATAAAAGAGAGACAGTTTCGATCCCTGGGTCGAGAAGATCCCCTGGAGGAGGGCACGGCAACCCACTCCAGTATTCTGACCTAGAGAATCCCATGGGCAGGGGATCTGGCAGGCTATAGTCCATTGGGTCTGGACACGACTGAAGTGACTTAGCATGCATGCACACATGTCTGTCATAACAAATTATCACTCTGTGGCTTATATTAACACAACTCATATTTATTCTTTTACAGCTCTGGAGCCCAAAGTCAAAAATTAGTTTCACTAAGCTACAGTCAAAGGGTCGGTCTCTTCCAGAGGGTGGAGGAAAAAAATCTTGTCCCTCACCTTTTCCAGTCTTTGCTCCTTTCCAGTCTTCATCCTTCATCCCTTGCATTCTGTGGCTTATGGCCCCTTCTTCTGTCTCCAGAGCCAGCAAGGGAGTATCTTCAGCTTTCTCTCTGCTTCTGTCACATCACCCTCTCCTCTGTCTGTAGTCAAACTCCCTCTGTCCACTTCTTGTAAGAACCCCTGTGCCTATATTGGACCCACACAGACAGTCCAGGATAAGCCCCCCACCTCAAGATCCTCAACCTCCTCAAATCCACAGAGTTCTATCTGCCCTGTCACGTAGTGTCCATGGGCCCTCAGGATTAGGACCTGGAAATCTTTGGGTGTTGGGTGGGGGGGCATCGATTTTTTTATGATTAAATAAATAACTTTATTTATGATGCTTCAGATTTTGTAAATGCCGACTATATAGCAACCAAAGTCCCACAGATTCTAGCCAAGGCACAACCACGGATCAAGACCCTTTGAAAAATCAAAACTAAATAAAATGTCGGGCGAGAAGCTTTGTTCTCCCAACAAAGAATTTAAGAAATGAACGTACTTCTCCGACCTTTTAAGGTTCACACTGGGAAAACTTAAACTTTCTTTTAAGGGTATCCCCAACCAACTGACTGCTCAATCAACCCATAGTTAGAAAAATAAACCCCATAGTTAAAAAATATCTATCAAATGTTCTTCATACTCGGAACATAATAAAACTTTGACACCCAGAATGAAAAGCCTCCCAGTTTCTATACCAGACCAGATTAGTCTACCCGTCAGCCTGTAATCAAGTCCCTCTCAATGTCACCATCAACTCACTGTGATGTCGTTAAGAAACCACATGCTAATGTCCTTTTATTCTTGCGGGGCACCATTCATCCACATCTTCCATTCTGAAATGTCCTCCCCTCCAACTCTGAGTACATGCCAGTGACCACGCCCAGTGGATCCTCAGCTGAGCAGTGATCACTCTGGGTAAATGATAGTTCTTCTTCTGGGACCCTCGCACTTCCCCACTCCTTCAGTGGTCACTTCCACACTACCTGGGGTCACTGCCTGTTTCCTGTCGGGCACTTAGACCTGTTCTCAGACTGAACCTAAGTCCCTTGAGGAATGGCTTCATATCATCCCCCAAGCTCAGCTCCCAGTTTTGTACACAGTGGACACTTAGTCAACAACGGTTCTGTGGATGGTTTTTACTGTCCACCTCCAAAAAGAAAGTTGGATTTGAGCCCAACTGAAGATGATCAACCATTTAAAAAAACACAAGATGGATGGCGACTTGTGTTATCTTGATGGGAGGGTAGCATTGCCCTCATCCTCCTGTCAGAAAGCCCTGTGAAGACATTATTCAGAAAACAAAGAAAGTGAATTGACTTGATACTTACCTTCTTCTTGCTTCTCTTTTTAAGGATTGTCTTTGTATCTGAAATACCTTCTGGAACATTATAAAAAAATTACAAGCCGGACCCAAGAACTTCAGGTAATCTTTGAGCTCCAAAAGTTCATTTCAGCTCCTCCTTAAAATTTTCATGGCACTGAGCATCTTAACTCCATTGTTCCTCTATTAGGTAGTCAGTGCACATCCTCCAAAAGGTGATATGATATCTCCATTTGCACTCCAGATGATTCAGATGGGGTGGCTGAGATCTCCCAGGAGGGCAAGGAGACTTGTTTTCCTCTGTCCAAACCCAAGACAATTTTAAAAGACATTAGATCTTAAAATTTGTGTTTATTAAATGCAGTGGAAGAAGTACAGCTAGCCACAGTACACAGAAAAGATGTACCAAAAGTTACATAATGTCAACATTTTAGAGGCAAAATAACCCTTAGGGATTGTATTGCTCTGATAGCTATTGCCATGTTAATACTGCATAATAAACAATAGCAGTATTCCACAATTACTGTCCACTGCTCACATGTCCGGGGCCAGCTTTGGGGTGAATCCACTGGCCTTGGATGGACTTACTCACAGGCTTGGGTGTTGGCTGGCTCTTGACTGATCTAGGCTGGCCTCAGCTGGAGCAGCTGTGCTCTGTTGCACGTGTCTCTGATCCTCCAGCAGGCTGGAGGATGTTCTTATGGTACTAGCAGAGGAAGCAGAGATCAGGAAGAGAAAGCAGGCCCTTGTGTTATGTCTGCCAACATCCCATTGGCCAGAGCAAGTCACATGACTGAGTTCAGTGTTGGGGGCAGGATATCGGTAGGCACTACAAGTTATATAACCAAAGGTATGAACAGAGGAAGGGTGAAATAGTGGGACCACCGCAGCAATCAACCACAAAGACCATCTATTCCAGGGGTAAGAAAATTTTTCTGTAAAGGGCCAGAACATTCTGTAAAGGGCCTGTAAATATTTCAGGACATATCATCCCTGTTACACCTATCTGACTCTGCTACTATAGAGTAAAGACAACCATAGACAATTGCATAAACGAATGGGTGTGGTAAGCATGCTCTGTTCCAATAAAACTTTATTTATAAAAATAGACAGTGGTCCAGATTTGGCCTGCAGACAATAGTTTGCCAGCCAGCCCCTGATCTAGTCCATTCTCCGTATTTTACAGATAGGGACAATGACGTTCAGAGGCTTAGGTGACTATCTCAATGTCACACAGCTAGTTGGTGGAAGAATCAAGACAAAAGTTCAGGCCTTCTGGCCTTAGCTCACTGCTTTTTCTCTTACACTCAGCAAATAATAATGAACAAGCCTAACTACCATTTACTAAGCACCTACTACGTGCTAAGCACTGTGGTAAAAGCTTTCCAACATTATCTCATTCAGTCTTGATAACACTAAGTATGTATTCATATTAACCTCATCTTTTAAATGAAAAAGCATCTAGAAAGAACTATGGCTGAGAGTCTGTCTAGATCTAGAGTCTGAACTCTTACCTATGATGCTCTGCTGCTTCCCTACTAGTTACTAGGTTAAGCTTAGTTTTTCTGCATTTTTCAGAAAGTTTTGGGAACTCTTGTCTGTCCCGCAAAGGTAGTGGAAATGACTCCTGCATTAGTCCCGAGCAGGACTAATCAGCTACAATCTCCCTTCCTCTCCCTTCAGATCAAGATCAGCAGTTCTCAGGAAACTCAGCAGTCTCTGATGCAAGAAAAGTTGCGGGAGCACCTGGCAGAGAAGGAGAAGCTGAGCGAGGAAAGACTACAGCAGGAGGAAAAGCTGAAAGCCCGAGTCAAGTGGCTGATGGAAGAGAAGGCGGTAAGGAGGTCCCTATCCTTCCTTTCATGCTGGAAACAGATGAGATGACCTTTCCCATAAAAAACTGAGGGCACACATTTAGAGGAGAAACTTCAGCAGCAATCTTGATGGATGCCATGGAACTAAATTAATTTAAGAGGGTGAATGGAGACTTCTTGGGTAGTTCAGTGGCTAAGACCCCACGCTCTCAATGCAGAGGGCCTGGGTTCGATCCCTGGTCAGGGAATCACATCCTGCAAGCCACAGTGAAGCTCGAAGATCCTACGTGCTGCAACTAAGACCTGGTGCAGCCAAATAAATAGACATCTTTTTTAAAAAAATAAATAAAAAGGTGAATAATGTTGGAGGAATTAACATGAAGCTTGGGTCTTAAAACTCAGAGCAAGATCAGCTTGAGGAGGCACAGTTATCGAAATTTCTAGAAACACTACTTTATTGGTTTATACACTACAGCTGATTTTACAGATCTGAGGCATTACTACAAGTCCTGGTTTATGACCAACAGAGTGTTTCTAAGTATGTGCAAGACCAGCCAGTGTTATTTCAGTCTTTTGCTTTCTCTTTATACAGATCAAGGGAATAAACTGGCCAAAATTGCTGCTTATTTTTCTAGAAAACGGCCAATTAGAGGCTGCTACCAGCAGTGCCTCTCAACTCACAGGTGCCTATGAAACACCTGGGGATGTTGTAAAAAGGGACTCTGACTCAGCCCGTCTGGGCCTGGGACTCTGATGGCACAGCTCGGCAGATACATGTGCAGCGACAGAGTCTCAGACGAAGGTTTCACCCAAGCTGGCAGATAAGAACCACCTGGAAGCTGGTTGAAAATACAGATTCTTGGGCCCTACCCCAGCCCCACTGAATGAGAATCTCAGGAGAAGGCCAGAAACTGCAGTTAAAGGGCCCATTCTCCTCCTTGTCCTTGAGTTCACCATGTTTTTTTAAAAAACATTTATTTATATATTTGGCTGTGTCGCTTTTAGTTGCAGCATGCAGGCTCCTCATTGCGTCTTGCAGGATCTTTCATTGCAGCAAATGGACTCTCTAGATGTGATGCACGGGCGCCAGTAGTTGTGGCTTGTGGGCTTAGGTGCTCCCCAGCATGCGGGATCTTAATTCTCGGACCAGGGTTTGAACCCATGTCCCCTGCATTGCAAGGAGGATTCTTAACCACTGGACCACCAGGGAAGTCCCGAGTTGGCCATTTTTTATATTCAGGGACCCACCATGAATTTAACTACCTCAGTCACCATCACCCTGGATCCCTGGTTCATGACTTTGGCTGCACTTCTGTCATTCAAGAGATTAAAAAAATGCTAAGGCCTTGCACCCCTTCCCCCCAACCCCCCAGATTCTGATCTAGCTGGGGTGGGGGTGCAGCTCAAGCCCTGGGATTGGTGAGCTCTCCCTGGTGGTTCCCACGTGCAGCCACCACAGAGAACATCTCCCATGCACCTCAAAACAGCAGCACCAGATCCATTGAATCCCAGCACCTCCTTTCTTCCACCAAAAAGGACCAGAACTGCCAGTTCCTCCATCTCCACCAGGAACAGCTTGGTGACTTCCTGCTGGGACCCTCCTTCTCTGTCAGATGCCCCGACTCTCCAAGCCTCTCCAAGAGGCAGCGGCCTCTGCCGGTTTCATCTCATCCTCTATCCTCGTGCCCCACTACCTCTTCTCCTCTTTGCCTCTTTCTCTGCCTTTTGTGAAATAAAAGATTAAAAAGAAAGAACTACCTGACCAAAATTGCCTGTGAGTCCCATACAGGTATATAAAAATGGCCTTAAATCAAGACAGGTCTAAAAAAAACAGTGCCATTCTATAGAGAGAGAAATAAAACCAGAAAGAACCTAAAAATCTTCAAAACCTTCACAGAATTCTCCACCTGTTTCCTCTCTCTTCTCTATTTAATTTCTCCCTTCCCAAATGTCCTATTTTAGTTTCAATTTTGGTTTGACTGTTTTCCACTGTGAATGTACAGTACTATAGCCCCAGCCTGTTCACCACCACCTTGGGCACCAGCCTGGGCCCTCCAGATGCCCCTTTGTAACATTGATTCCAACAGACACAGGGTTTCAAGGGCTGACATCAACCCCCCTTTAATCACACCAAACTTCAGAGGGCACACCACCCCTTGCAGAGGGGAACACAAAGCCAGGGACGCACAGACAGACAGTACAGCTGCTCAGGTCCACTACTGTCCCATTGAGGGTCATTCTTCCCCAGACACTTACACTGATTGGCTTGACCCCAGGGACTCATCCGAAAGTAGCTTCGTAGGCTTGAGTGCTAGGTGCTCCGATTTTAAATGAACATGGCACCATCACCCCCCACCCTTTCTAAAAATATGTGTGTCAAAATTCATTAACTGAGCTCCTCCTCACAAATCCTGACTTGTCTTAGGACTCTGCTTCAGTGGTAAGAAATTCTAGGTTCCCTTATAGAGTTTCTCTGGTGGCTCAGACATTAAAGAATCTGCCTGCAATGCAGGAGACCAGAGTTCAATCCCTGGGTCAGAAAGATGCCTTGGAGAAGGGAATGGCTACCCACTCCAGTATTCTTGCCAGGAGAACTCCATGGACAGAGGAGCCTGGCAGGCTACAGTCCATGGGGTTGCAAAGAGTCAGACACGACTGAGTAGCTAACTTATGAAGCTATCGTTCTTTTTTTATTATTATTATGATCTGTTAACAACATTCCCCTGACTTATGCACACACTAATAGTTTAGATCAGGGGTCAGCAAACTTTTCCCATAAAGAGCCACATAGTGTCTATTTTCAGTTGTGCAGGTCATGTCTTTGTCCTGATTTCTCAGCTCTGTGGTTGCAGTGCCAAGGCAACCCATGATGAGCATGGTGGAGTTCCAATAAAATTTTATTTACAAAAAAAAGCAGACAGTGGGCCACATTTGGCCTGCATGCCGTAGCTTGCCAACTACTCGTTCTAGAATCAAAGGGACCAGTGTTCAATTTCCCATTGATATGATTTATTGGTAAACATTCCTCATCTCTCTAAGCCTGTTTCCTCCTCAACAAAGTGGAAATGACAGAAGAAACGACTGATCTTTACTAGTGAATGATTATCATGTGCCAAGCATTTCAGGTTCATCATCTCATCTGCTCCTCCTATCAACCCAATGCAGGAAGCACTCTTACTGTCCCCATTGTACAGATGGGAAAACTGAGGTTTCTAAAGCTTCTCACTTGCCCAAGACTATACCCCTAGGAAGAATCAGCCGCAGGCTCTAATCTGACCCTGCCAACTCCAGACCCCATTATCTTAGACCCTAGATATACTGTCCACAGTTTTCCATGGGTTTGTTGTGAGACATGAAAGAGGTAATCTGTGAAGTGCCTGGCCCGGAGTCTAGATTCCTACCCTGGTAACTATGTCTATTAAACAACAGTCATGACTTTCAGGCTTTGGAGGAAAGCATTACTCAAGAGAAAAACAAAGCAAAAGAAGCATTAGAAGAAGAACGGAAGAGAGCCCAAGAGCTGGAGGATCGCTTAACCCAGCAGAAGAAGGTATGAATTCGGGGAGGCAGAGCCAGCCTGAGCCCAGGTCGAGGTCAGGCAGCCAGGACGGACTCACCTGGGACACTCATCTGGGCCTGCCCACCCCAGCTGCCAGGCTCTCAGCTGCCCACAGTCTCCCCATGGGGATGCTGTGAGTAGTAAAGAGTTCACCTGCCCATGCAGTGCCTAGCAGAATCCAGATTCCTGCCATTGTAATTCTGTCTGTTAAACGCCGGTCATTGGTTTTCAGGCTTTGGAGGAGACCATTTCTCAGGAGAAAAGCAGAGCAAAGGAAGCATTAGAAGAAGAACAGAGCAAAGTCCAAGAGCTGGAGGACTGCTTAACCCACCAGAAGAAGGTATGTAGCTTGGGGAGATGGGTGGCTCGAACCCAAACCCAGCTTGAGGGCCATGTGGAAGGAAGTTTTGAACCACAGCTGATGGGGAGTCAAGCATGGTGGAGTTTTCCAGAGGGATTTGTCTGTGGGGGAGCTCAGCTACTTTGGGAAGAAGCAGGGGGACTCTAGGAGAGGACCCTAGAGTTGTAACCTTTCGCCTACAATTTATACAAAAATTGTAAATGTCATAAAATACAATCTTAGGGGACACATCAGGATTGGTAACATGCATTTTCTGCATGGGGACTACATCCTGAATCCTAAAAATGGAGGACTTTCAGAATCCTGGGACTTCAGGGCTACATGAATCCAACAACATCCTAAAATGCCCCACCCTTCATCTCCACCACCAAGAAATTTTCTACAGCCCAGGGAAGTCCATCCCAGTGTTGATGCCTTGGCTGGCAGAAAATTCTTCCTTTAGATTGAGTTGACTCAGATTCTCTCTCAGAAAAGGTTTCAACCCTCCACCCACCCCCCTGGGCTCCTGCAAGACCCATCTGCTTTCTCTTCCACAGAATAACCTTTTAGATGTATAAGAACAGAGGCACCGGCTCCTCTCCAGACACAAATGCCCTTCACAGGCCTGGAGCCTGGCCTTGGTCCCCTCCTCTGAGCTGCTCTAACCTGTGACAGATTAGCAGCTCACTGGCTGAAAAGGGGCCCATAGACATATTATGCTTGGTCCTAGAGTTTTTTATCTTGAATTCATAAAATTTACTGACAAACCCAGATTATCATCCTCTCTTGAAAAGTCAGGAAGACTGGCCCTCCTTCCTACTTGCAGCAGAAATGCACTGGAGCCGAACCAACTAGCAGATGTTTGCCACAGTCCCCACCATTCCCTACTGCATTCAACACAACTCATTGCATTTCAGGTAACTGTTGAGCTCCTACAGGCATCTGGGTTTGCAGCCCATCATCTGCTTTCTTCTTAAACTGTTTGTAGCCAAAACTGGACACAGTTCTCCAGCATTCAGTGGCCTAGAGCAGGACTGTCCTCACCCTAGGCAAAGCTGTTGTACTTCTGCTGATGTGTCCAAACTAGCTTTGGGCAAAGCCCTATTACATTGTTCACTTGAATATACTTACCTTTGGTCACCCTCAGATCCCTGGGTCTTTTTTACTAGATGTTCTCATTTGTGCTTCAGTCCTGGGGCAGTGTAAAGGGGTGAAGAGTGAGGCTTTGCATCCAGATGAGACATGGTTCAGATTCTGGCTGGGCTACTTACTGACTCAGTACCTACCTTCTTTAAAGGATGGCTGTGAGATAATGGTTAGAGATCATGTACAATGAAGTGTCTGACCCAGAATCATCACTCAATGAATAGTGGCTATTAATACCATCACTGTACTTCCAGTGCTGTGTAGGCACTTACTGTACTAACCCTCCACCACATCCCTACCTCTCAGAGTGAAATCCTTGCCCGCCCCCCAGGAAGGGAGAAGTGAGGAACCTGTGACCAGAGCCCATGCAGTTTGAGCCTACCCAGGGAGGGGAGGTGTTTACATGTCGGGCCTCACGTGGGTCTCTGGTGCAGATGTGCTCTGCAGGCCTGTGTAAACAGTGTCAGTGCCTGGTCCTGAGTCATTTCTCCAGGGATGGCGAGGAAGAGGAGGGTCTTCCAAGGGTTGGCTGGGGCGAAATGCCACTGAGAGGTCATCTGCACAGGGATGGGGAAGCCCCTTGAACTGAGCGGTCTTGAGGTCACGGGGCACTTCAGAAGGGAGATTTAAGGACAGGCTGATGGTGGACAGCCCCAAGGCAAGAGGAGTTGTGGCCGGGTCACCCACACCTTGGACAACATCAGCCCAGCAGGACCTCTGTGTGGCTTCTTGTCGAAAAATCTGAGATCAGAACCCCAGATGCAGGCTTTGGTCAACCTCAGACAGTCATGTGATTTTTCTTTCCATTAGACCTTCCTCCACACTTTCAGGGGCTTCCCAGGTGGCACTAGTGATAAAGACCCCTCCTGCCAATGCAGGAGATACAAGAGACACGGATTCAATCCGTGGTCGGGAAGATTCCTCGGAGGAGGGCATGGCAACCCGCCCCGGTATTCTTGCCTGGAGAATCCCATGGACAGAGGAGCCTGGCGGGCTGCAGTCTGTGGGGCCGCAAAGAGTCGGGCACAACTAAGCGTATTGCACCCAGGCATGCACCACACTGTCAGATGAATCTCTAAGAATGACAGAATCACTAGGTCACAAGGCTGGTTTGGAGGTAACTTTAAAGGTTAATTCCCATGACCTGCCCAGGAGTGTGGGAGCAAAGTGTCCAACGGGGACACAACTTGGGCCTGAGTTGTGCAAGGACAGCCTTCCCTGTGGTGCCCAGCTTGGCTGCATAGCAAAGTCCTGAGTGTCGATGTGAGATCAGATTCAGTGCGGCAGCAAAATGTCTTACCCCTAAACCCACCTCAAACTTCAAAATAAACGTGGAGCTCCCATGATGCTAGTGCTCTTCTGCTTCATTGAGGGCTGGTATTAGAACCGCTGTAGTTTTTTAAACTGCTTTTCACTGAAAGAACTATACAAAAATATATACTATTTCATCCATATTATGGATTGAATATTTTTGGAGGCTAATCTAGGACCCTAACCACTGGCTATAATGGAAACCACGTTCCAACTTCCAAACATCTGACAGCCAATGGTGTTTAAAACACAACCCATTCCAGGAGTCCCCTGGTAGTCCAGTGATTAAGATTTTGTCTTCCAATGCCAGGGGAGTGGGTTTGACCCCTGGTTGGGGAGCTAAGATCCCACATGCCTTGCAGCCAGAAAAACAAAACAGAAGCAATATTGCAACAAATTCAATAAAGACTTTAAGTTTGGTGCATATAAAAAAGTAGTAATAATAATAACCTATTTGAGAGATGAGGTGCCTTTCTTGCAGTGACTAGAAACAAGGGCTTTGCCGGCAGCTTCTATCCTTCTGCAATTTGCATAAACCATTTAACTCGTCAGCAAGTTGCTTCCTGGATAAAAAAATCCCTGATTATGGGCACTAAATACTAACCATAGCCCTCCCATCCTCTCAAAGCTTCCCTTGTGAGGTTGGTCCCCTCCCCTTCCAGAAATTTGTATGTGTGGCTCATTAATTCAATACACTGCCCTCCTTTAGAAACCTGATTCTATTTCAGAGATTTATTTCAATAATGGGAAATTCCATTATTAATGAGATTCTTCTTCTTATCAGAGAGGCTGCCTGGCACGATGATAAGAACTCAGACTCCGTAATAAGACAGGCTTGGTCGCCTTTCCTCACTGGCTCCCTGCCGGGGCCTCTGCACACAAACAATATCCAGGGCTCAGTCCTGGCCTCTCCACTAACAAACTGCAGGACTCCTGGGTTCCTCAGGAACTTTCCACTCTTTAGTTTCCTCACCTGTAAAATGGGGTCACAACTTCTCTGTGGATGAGGATGCTATGAGAATAAACTGGGTGAGAAGCACTGGCCTTGGGCCCTGGCACATAAGACCAGCCCCCACCAATTGAGCTACTGTCAATATTGGTATCATGCTCACTAGCAATTTCCCCCGCTAAATGTGCAGGCAACCAAAAAGACCGGTCATTGATTTTCAGGTTTTGGAGAGCAGCATGGCCCATGAGAAAAGAAAAGCAAAGGAAGCCTTAGAGGCAGAAAAGAGGAAAGTGCAAGATCTGGAGAACCACTTAACACAGCAGAAGGAGGTATGGGGAACAGAGAGAGAGGACGTGGGTGGTGGCAGCCGAAAGCCCTTGGAAGCAGCTTCAGGACCAGATGCGAGACTGTGTTTTGGTACCCGGATGTAGAGCAGGTGGTAAAGCAGGCTGATGGGGAGCAGTGCCGCTGATCAGAGCTGCCAATGTCACATCACAGGACTCACCAGCTGTATGACCGTAGGGCAGACCACCTCACCTCCTGGACCAATTTCATCATCCATAACATGGGGAGGCTAACTACTCCTGCATCATGAGATTAAACCCATTAGTGTTTTTCGGGGCTTCCCAAGTGGCGATAAAGACATGGGTTCAACCCCTGGGTCAGGAATATGCCCTGGAGAAGGGCATGGCAATCCACTCCAGTATTCTTGCCTGGAGAATCCTCTGGACAGAGGAGGCTGGTGGGCTACAGTCCATGGGGTCACCAAGAGTCGGACACTACTGAAATGACTTAGCGCACACAGCACAGTGTATATTAAGTACTTAGACTTGCCCTCACCCACAGAGGACCATCTCCATAAGCCCTGCTGGTCAACTGCCCAGGAAGGAGAGATGCCCTCCAGGGGAGGACCCCTGGTTGGAGTCTGGGTCAGTCCTTCAGCCAGCATCCTCTTCCTCCTCATCACTGAAAGGTATTTCAGCTTGGGCACAGCCAAACAACACCCTCCTAGGTCCAGCCTCCTAGTTTCAGAGGCTCCCGAGTAGACCCTCCCTGGGCTGATGGTCAGGTGTAGAGACAAACGTTGCAGAGGAAGATGGAGTAGACAGGTACATAACCAGCTCACACGGCAGTCACATCAGATAAGTGCCAGGGGTCAGTGCCTTCTGGAACAAATGAGAAGTACACCCTGGAGGAGAGTGATGTGGGAGGGGGGAGGGGAGTCCAAGCACCAGGCTGTGGCAGAGCTGGTGACATCCACCCCTACAAGCCCAGGAACTGGGCTCACCAGCCTCACCTGCATGGAGCCACCATGAAGGCAGACCCCCAAGGCCGAGAGGAGGGATAAATGCCCGAGCCACACCCTGAAAGTCAAACAGGGGCTCCCTGGAGCCAGGAGGCCATGTGGCAGTGCCCTTAGTGACCTGTGGTGTCATCTCTAGGAGCTGGGCTCCAGGGAGTGCAAAGAGACACGTGCCAGCCCTGTGTAACGTCCAGAAACAGCGGGCAACTCAGTGAATTGTTTGATGCAGTTGTATTCATCCATCTGCAAATATTTATGGAGTACCTGCTGTGTGCCAGGCCCTACTGGGTGTCAGGGATACTGCAGAGCACTAGAGGGCCATGGCCATGCCCTCGTGGGCCCGCCACTTTAGGACGGAGGGCAGACAGCCATGTAAACAAACTCCCAGGTGACCCCAGAGCCACAGGCTGTACAAAACCAGCATGTGTTAGAGAGTGGCCCACAGGCAGGGAGGGCCTCTCGTATTTGGTGACACTGAGTGAGACCTGGAGGGCAGAGGAACACTACAGTGACATCTGCGGGAAGAGAATGCCCCAGGTTAGGGGTCCCAAGTGCAAAGGAGGGCGCCTGAGTTAGCCAGGGGGGTGGAGGCAGGGCGGGAAGAATGAAATCATACTGGAACAAGAAGGAAACCAAAGGGGAGGGATCAGGGCAAGAAAGCCAAAGGAAGCCGTAGAGTCAGGGGCAGAGTGAGGCGTGGCAGGAGAGCTGTGTGGGCCAAACGAGTTGACTCCAGTTCCAGTTGCGGCTCTGCCCTAACATGTTGTGTGACCCTGGGCAAGCCCCTCTCTGTGCCCTCATCTGTAACGTGGGTGTAGTGACAGAGATTTGTTGCGAGGAGTCAGTGCATTCATTGTGAAACACCTGCCCAGGTGAGCTCAGAGTCCAGATCGAGTGGGGAGGATGGTGTGCATGGCGGGGTATGGGGGCGGGACAGTCAAGCAAAGACCTTGGCAGGGAAGTGAGGTCAGAGTCCACATGGGGTGAGGGAGCACCGACACAGAGCAAGCCTTGTTAAGGGGCATCCCCCAGGCATCCCTTATCCAGGTGGGCTAAGGGCGGAGTTTTATAGCGTGCGCCCCTGCTGAGCAGGGAGGCAGACTCTGTGCCAGCCTACGTATGAACACACAGGCGCATCTCCTGCCTCCAGGTAGGGTGGGGCTTCAATCAGGAGGACAGCTCAGGCAAGATCCAGACATCAGGTGGCAGAGTGGCTAGGGCAGGGCACTGGCATCTGAACTGGTGCCCAGTCGTGCGAGCTTGGCCCATTACTCACCCTCGCACTGCCTCATTTACAGCTTCCTTACCTGCAAAATGGAAGGCAGATGCCGCCTGGGGGGTTGCGTTCACTACACGGTGCAGGCACTCACGTGCACCGTTTACAGAGCAGGCAACATCGTCATTATCATTTCCATTTGTAATTTTCCAAGCAGCACAAAATAAGAGAAGGGAGCACGCCCTCCCACGGAGCATGCGGTGGCCTCTTACATCAGGCAGGACGCAGCCTGGCAGGGTGGGGACTGGATGGTCTCAGGCAGACTTGGCAGTGAGAAAATGCCAAGCCCATGCAGGGAGGAGAGTCAGAGCCCAGGCGCAGTGGCGAGGCCTGTGTGCAGCGCAGGGCAGTGGGGATGGAGGCCAAGGGCGTGATGCTAGAACCACAGGGTTGTTGGGGAGATCATCTGTTCTCCAGGACCAGCCGCCCCCAAAGCATAACGGTTTTCAATAGTTTTCCTTTTTTACCCAATAATGCACATTCACTAAAGAAAATTTAGAAGATTCAGACCAGTGAAAAGAAGAAAATATAAATGACCGTAATCTCAATTCCCCCAAAACAGCCATTATTTACATTCTGGTACATATCTTTCCAGTCTTTTGTTTATGCATAGATGAATTATTTATTTCATTAAAATGTTCTTGTGAACATTATATTGATGTGGGAGGCATCACTCCAAGAGTTTCAACAGCTGCAGATAGTTTCTTGACCCCACTCTGGCTGTGTCCCTCCTGGGGCTTGTGTAGGTGAGGCTGGGTTCCAATCCCCTCCCCATCTCAGGATCTACGGGGTAAATGTTCTCTGCAGCAGACTGTCCTGGACTTCAGTTTTTAGACCCAAGCCTTCGTAGGTTGGAGAGAGACCACCAGTATCCTTTGAAGCCATAGACATCAGGCCTACTGGCTCAGGAGGCATTCCCCCACCCCCACCCCTGCCCTTGGCCTCACTTGCCCCACCTCCCAAGAAGTGAGGTACCAACAAGGGACCACGCTGGTGCCACCGTCTGTCCATTTAGTAGTTTAGTCAGTGGCTCAGTGTCAAACGCCTTGACCTGAGCACTCACCAGCCTGTCACTTCCTGCACACCAGCCGAGAAACCCTGAATGACAAATAACTCTCTCCGTTGAGGACATACCTAACCACAACTTGACTTCCGGTCCTCATGTCTCTCTCCAACGGGCATCCTCTTCCTTGAGCTCTAGCTCCCCAGCCCTGACTCACTGGTATCAACTATTAGTAATGCTAGCTTTCCCTTCCTTTCTCACGCACACACCCTCAAAACGCTTGTTGTTGACTTCCAGATTTCCGAGAGCAGCATCGCCTACGAGAAAAACAAAGCAAAGGAGGCCATAGAGAAGGAAAAGAAAAAGGTCCAAGATCTGGAGAACCGCATAACCAAGCAGAAGGAGGTATGCCTTTCTAAGAAGAAAGAGGAGCAGGCATGACCGAGTGCCAGGCTCTGGGGGCAGGCGGTCTGGTTCAAATCCCACCCCTGCCGCCATCTGGCTGTGGGACATTAGACAACAGTTAGCACCTCTGTGCCTCGCTTTCCCCACTTACGAAATACAGATGATCCAATAGAGCGCCCTCGTGGAGCTGGGAGACTTCACGTCTAACACACAGAGACCAGTGTGTCTAACACACACCTGACACGCAGTGAATGCTGTGTGTGTTGGCTGCTTTTTTATTATTGTTATTACTACTGGCTCACAGCCACAAAGTGGTGGGGCAGAGTCCGAACCCAGGACCATCTGATGCCAGGACCCCCTCATCCTCACCGCTCCTCTCTCTGTCCTTAAGCTTGCTGTGGGTTCAGCTGCCTGGGGTCAATGTCCGACCACCTTGGTGCTGTTTCTCCACCAGAACCTGTCACCTTCGCTATCAGCACCTTCATCATCAAACCACATTTACGATTCTCACTGGGAGTAGGAGACACAGCAGAAGCTGAAGTTGTTACCCAGGACCTTGTCTTAGGCATCTCCAAGCTGGAGGACTGAATTCCACCCTCCTGGGTCCCAGCAGTACAAAGCAGTACACACACATACACGGATACAGGTCAATATCTCAAAAGTCATGGCAAGTGATAAACAGACAGCCTGACAATAATGAGTTGGATTCAAATACAGGCAAATACAATTTCAAAGGATTGCCAAGATCAAATGGGACCAAACAAGTCTTTAAGTCTATTCACATCAATCTTAGATCATTTTCTTTGAAGGACGTTTCCCTCACATTAATATGCATAGAATCACTGTGGGGGATGGGGGTAATTTTAAATGCCCAATCCCTGGACTTTAGCCCCAGAGATTCTGATTCACTCTCTATAGAGTGGACTCAGGAATCTGTACTTTTAACAGCAGTCCAAGGGGTGCTGGTGCTCTTGGAACGATGCTGCTCAAGGTGCCAGTAAACCATGTCTGGATTACCTATCCCTGCTTCCCTGGTAGCTCAGACGGTAAAGCGTCTGCCTACAATGCAGGAGACCTGGGTTCGATCCTGAGTCGGGAAGATCCCCTGGAAAAGGAAATGGCAACCCACTCCAGTATTCTTGCCTGGAGAATCCCATGGACTGAGGAGCCTGGTGGGCTGCAGTCCATGGGATCGCAAAGAATCGGACACGATTGAGCGACTTCACTTTCACGTGGGCTTCCCAGGTGGCATAGTGGTAAAGAATCTGCCTGCAGTGCAAGAGACCAAGGTTCAGTCCCTGGCTTGGGAAGATCCCCTGGAAGAGGGCACAGCTACCCATTCCAGTATTCTTGCCTGGAAAATTCCATGGACAGAGGAGACTGGCGAGGCTGCAGTCCATGGGGTTACAAAGAGTCGGGCACAACTGAGCACGCACGTGCACGCATGCACACCCTAGCACCACTTTAAGAGGGGCCTTTGCCAACTGGAGCGTGTCCAGAGGATGAGCTGGGTGAAATGATGTGAGAGTTGTCAGCTCTGGGCTGATGCACATGTGCAGGACTCCTTGTGGGCAGGTGGACGCTGCCCAAGAGGGAGCCCAAGAGGGGCCATCTCTCCGTGCAGCCTTGTTTCCCCAATGATTCACATGGCTCCTCCATAAAATACTTCAGTTAGGGGTAGGAGAAAAGGAGGAATTAGAATTTTAAAGTAGATTATTTGGGGCAGAAAATGAATTAGGGATGAGATTAATGCAAAAAAAAAGTGTGTATCACAAAATCAATGAATGGGTCACAGTTTTTATTAGCACAGTGAAAGTGAACACCCAGTGGCTGTGAAGTTCACTAGATAAAATGGACCAAGTGCTCCTGGAAATTAGACCATTCTAGGTACTCAACCCGGAGAACATCTGTCCTCAGGATCATGACAGAGGTGACTCTGTAACGCAACCAACAGTGTCGTCAACAACAGCCTTAGAGAAAGAGACAGTGACACCAGAGGGCAAGCTCTTGCGACAGCCCTGCAGGCAGGCTGACGGCATCACACCAGGGGCTGAGAAACGGGACTCCACCCCAGGGACTCCCCACTCACCAGGATAGACCAAGGAAGTTCAGGGTCAAAGACCCAGTCAGACATAGAGAGGCTTATTTGCATGCCGTTTTACTTGCACGCACAGGAGAGCATTTGAAAAACTGGTTTCATCTCTACAGGTGAAAATAGGATTTATATGAGAAAAAGAGGAGAGAGGAGAGAAAAATAAATTCAAACCTGCTGGAACCCTGAACTTGAGTAAGCTGCTGAGTAGCTGGCAAGGAGCAAAGATGCCAGGCAGCGTGCTCTGCCCTGAGGCAACTTCATGGCCCATCAAAAAAGCCATCTCAGTTCTTTGTGGATTCCGCGGGACAGCTGGAGTGCTTCTGCTTTGTGCTGTGCCTGCCACTGACCCCCAGGGAGCGCCTCCTCAGGCCAGGTCCGCACACTGTCTGCACTGGGACTTCTCAACAGTAACGACCACATCATGACCCCAAATAAGAACAGACAGAGTTCAGTGGTGGTACGGAGAGAATGAAGCTTCTCCCAGGCGAGGCTCACAGACATCACATGATGAGAACCATGCTCTGTTTTGTTTCAAAAAAAAAAAAAAAATCAGTTTCGTTTCCCAGTTATAAAATGAGCACCTGGGATCTCCCTGGCGGTCCAGTGTTTAAGACTCCACGCTTCCAATGCAGGGTGTGTGGGTTCAATCCCTGGTGGAAGAACTAAGATCCCACATATCATGTGGCACAGCCAAAAAATTAAGAATAAATTTAAAAAATAAAAGGAGTAACTGCTCTAGAAATTTTGAGAAGTATGGAAAAATCATTCATGAGTCCACCGAGCAGAGTTAACAGTAATGAAATTATTTTATTTTTTCTTTTGGCCGCGCTATGCAGTGTGTGGGATGATAGTTCCCTGACCAGGAATTGAACCCATGCTCCCTGTATTGAAAGCACAGGTTCTTAACCGCTGGACCAAAGAAATCCACTGATGACATTTTGATGTGATTCCTTCCATACCAGCTTTATGATGATCACTATGACAGACATGGACAAATATCGATCTGTTACAGTTATTTACACTGTTACACTGTGCATGCTGCGTTTTGACTTAATATATTACAAGTATGTCCACATATCATTGAACTTTCTTCTACAACACGCCAGTAAAGGATGACCTGGGTTTGCACTGTGTTGGGTGAACCTTGATTCATTTACCCTTGGGCACAGGGGTGTCTCTCTCTTTTCAGTGGAGTGAAAAGCTGCTTGGCTGAGCAGCTCTGTGTCAGGGGCTTTGTGCACATGTGGGGTTATGTCCTTAGGATACATCTCCAAAAGTGGAATCAGTGGGTCACAGGATATGAACATTTTTAGGCTCGTGAAACAGGTTCCCAAGTGACATCTCAGAAAGGTCATACCAGTTTTCACTGCCACCAACAGAGTCTGGGAATGCCGAGCACTGCACCTCAAGAATATATTTTGTGCTGTGCTGTGCTTAGTCATTCAGTCATTTCCGACTCTTTTCCACCCTATGGACTGTAGCCTGCCAGGCTCCTCCATCCACGGAGATTCTCCAGGCAAGAATACTAGAGTAGGTTGCCATGTCCTCCTCCAGGGGATCTGCCCAACTAAGGGATCGAACCCAGGTCTCCCACATTGCAAGCAGATTCTTTACCATCTGAGCCACTAGGGAAGCCCTAATATGTTTCAGGTAGGATTAAATAATGTTCATGAATAGGTTACATATAGTATAATTCTGACTATGTGACATTCTGGAAAAGGCGAAACTAGGGCAATAATAAAAAGATCAGGGATTGGTAAAGGGTGGGAGGATGATGAATAGATGGAGCACATAGGGTTTTTAGGACAGGGAAACTATTCTGTGTGATTCCATAATGGTGGATACATGTTATCATACATTTGTCCAAATCCATAGAGTATACACCACCGAGTTGAACCCTTATGTAAACTATGAGCTTTAGGTGCTAATGATAAGTCAATGTAGGTTCATCAGTTATCACAAATGAGATGATCCGATGAGGGATGTTGATGGTAGGAGAGGCTGTGCCTGTGGCGGGGGTGGGAGTTAAAGGAAAACTTTCTGAATTTTCTGCTCAGTTTTACTGTGAACCTAAAACCGCTCTAAAAAGTGAAGTCAAATAAATAGATGAAGTCCATCCATTCCCAACACAGTGCCTGTCACAAAGCCCCCTTTCTGCACTATTTGGGGAGGGACTCAAGAAAGAGAGTAGGATTTTGACAAAGATGGAAAGAATGGGTCCGAGGAGAAGGTAGAAGATGTTGGGGACACGGCGACTGGAGTCTAACCTCCCAGGGTCCCCAGGGGAGGTCATCCCAGGGCCTAAGTCACGGAGTAAGTTGGAGGAATGTCCTGAACACAGGTCCTATGACTCGGGGGTGAAGAACTCGGCGCATTTATCCTGGAAGACAGATTTATGGAGAGACATGACAGCCTTCTCAAATATTTAAAGGGCTGTCTCATGAGAGAGAAATAAAACTTGTTCAATGAGCTCCAGGTGACAGAACTGGGCTCAGGGGCCAGAAATCTCACGGAGGTAGATCTCAGCTGAATTTGAGTTCTGCAGTAATTGGAACCTTCCAGAGAAAGCATGGACTTTGGACTTTAAAAGGATTGACAGAACAATAACAGAACAGAGGTCCCCTCCTCTCTGAAAACAGGGGAATGGGGAGGCTGGGGTAAATATTTACACCTGAACTTCTGTTCATTTGATGTGTGCTGTTTGTCTAGGAAATGGATTTAAAAATGCAAAAAGAAGATATTTTAAATAATAAATTAAATGATGCACTGGCCATGCTAGAAAAGGCTCAGAAAACAAAGATGGCTGAAAGTCTGAAAGCAGAGAACCTCACCATGAAATTAAATGAAACATTAGCTGAACTGGAAACTGCCAAGACGAAAATGGTAAGTCAGTGCCTTCTGGGGATGGGAGAATTTTCCCTTCAACGCAAGATCATGATGCCATGTGTAGTTTAGACCAAGGGTTCTCAGCCTCCATACTGGTGATGTTCTGGGTGGGTAACTGTCATGGTGGGGGGATGTCCTGTGCATTTTAGGATGTGCAGCAGTACCCACTGAGCTCCACCCAGAAGATGCCAGTGGCACCCTACCCCAGGTGTGACAACCAGAAATGTCTTATGACTTTGCCAAATCTCCCCCGGTGTGGGGGGAGGGGGAGGGGAATCACCCCCTGTTGAGAAGCATTAATTTAGTATGAAAGGTAGACAGAAGCTATGACACCTTTTCTCCAGGGCCTTGTAAGATGATGTAATTCAGGCTACTTGCAGGATCATACTGAGCAGCCCTGGAATTTAGGGGCCAGTGATGATTCCATAGGATTTAAGATAGCATTTTTCAACTTTAGCTTGACATTCAAGGCCCTTCACCATCAGGGCTCAATATTGCAATGACCTGTCATTCATACATTTAACCAGCAGGTCTGTGGACAAGGACATAATAAGGACTGACCTGGCAGAGGGAAGTCGAGACGGACTGGGCTTGGAGACAGCAGCTCAGGGGTGTGGCTCGTGGTGGCCATTCCCAAGGTCCTGAATCACAGGACCTGGACACTCGGGGTAGCAGAGGAGCGGGGAAAAGGAGTTGCTATGGAGGGAGTTACCAGAAATGGCAAGACTTGTTAACTGACTGACAGGACAGGAGCCGCGAGGAGGGGGAGGAGCCGAGGAGGCGGGCGAGCTTCCAGCCAGGGCACCGTGGAAGGGGGCAGTGATGACACGTGGAGTTGCTGGGAAGATAGAGGTTGGGCTTGGGGATGGGGGCAGGTCTCTTGTGGGAGAGGGACTGTCTCCTGGAGAAGATAAAGCATTCAGACTGAACTGAGGGTAGGGATATCAAAGTTCAAAAGTTGCCCAAACTTTTGGTGGCACATTAGATTTGGGGCAGGAAGTGAGACATGAAGACTAAAGTTGGAAGAGAGCCTCGGTGGAGTGATGGTTGAAGGAGGGGGCCGTGTGTGAGCATCTGGGGCAGAAAATTTCTGCATTCAGAGATCAGAGGCCCATCACGTTAACAGGGAATGGAGAGCGAGAGGATGACATCATCCCGAGAGTGGGAGAATGATGTCATCTAGGTGGCAGGAGAATGACCTCATCGTGAGAGCAGAGGAAGGGGTGGGGGAAGCGGGAGGGGCGCCAGGATGAGGCACTGAGACTCAAGTGTTGCAGAGCGGCTGCAAGCAGGGAGGGTGGTCATGGGAAGGGGTGTGACTCACCATCAGGAGGCCACTGGTAACTGTTGTTTTTAAGAAATACAAATTTATTCACTTTTTTCTTAAAAAGTTGTTCGCTCATTAACTCAACCAGTACTTATTGAGCATCTGGGTCTAGATGCTGTGGCAGGGATCTGGGCTCTGATGCTGTGGGCATATCAGTAAATAAGAAAGGGTAAGTTTCTGCCCTCATGGAGCTTCCATTCTAGTGGGAGCGAGAAATAAAGACATGAGATGGTTCACATGGTAATAAGTGCCTCAGGATGATGTCTCCTTTAGATAGGCAGTCCAGGAGGGCCTCTCAGAGGAGGTGATGGAATCAGCCTTGTGAGGAGCTGGGGAGGAGTGTATGGGCAGAGGGAGCAGCACGTGCAAAGGTCCTGGGGCAGGCAGAGCTCAGTGCCAGTGGGTGCAGAGGGGCCGTGTTGTTCCTGTTCTCGTCATCTTACCCAGCTCCCAAGATCACATGAACCATGTCTGTTTCCCCAGATCATGATGGAGGAGCGGATGCAGCTGCAACAGCACACAGTAATGGCCCTCCAAGAGGAGCAGGAATCACAGAAGCACGAATTTGAAAGACAAATCATGGAATACAAGGAACAAATCAAGCAGCACTCCCAGACAATCGTGAGCCTCGAGGAAAGACTCCAGAAAGTGACCGAGCACCACAGAAAGATAGAAGGAGAGATCGCCACGCTGAAGGACAATGACCCAGGTCGGTCCAAAGAGACGCCGAGGGAAGCTTAGTGTTCAGGGTGGGTTCCGATGACCCTGTGGGTCCCTCCAGGCTGATGGACAAGAAGAAGTCTGCGTCTCATTTTAAAAGCCCCTCTATTGTCTGGAGGCCCCTGTCCTTGTCTCACTGCGAGGTTAGGTGCCCTCCAGGCCCAGGTTCAGCAGAAGTAACACGATGAAGAGAGACAGGCTTTGTGCTGAGCCAGTCAGCCAAGGAGCCGCACAGGCTGCCGGGGCTGTGAGGGGTGTCAGGACACACGGCGGGAACCGTCCTTTCCCCATGGAAGCATCCCGGGCAGGGGCCTTTCAAAGGCGTCTCTCTGCCATCAGCAATTTGCGGCTCTGTCTAATGCTTTTTCACAACCAGCTGGGGTTTATCTCTTTTTTTTAAAAAAAAAAAAAAAGCCTGGAGAAAGAACTCAGAGTTGTGAGCACTTATTTGCCCTGAATGACCAAGGGTAACAGATAAAACTAAAGACAGTAAGCTCTTGGAGAAGAGTTCTGGAAGTAGAGGCCTCGGCCTAGGGTTTCTCATCCTGAGCGTTAATATTGCCGTGTGGGCTAGATCAGCTTCCCTGGTGGCTCAACAGTAAGGAATCCGCCTGCCAATGCAGGAGACGTGGGTTCAGTGCCTGAATCGGGAAGATCCCCTGCAGAGGGACCTGGCAACCCACTCCAGTATTCTTGCCTGGGAAATCCCATGGACAGAGGAGCCTGGAGGGCTACAGTCCACGGGGTCACAAAGAGTGGGACACAACTGAGTGACTGAGCATGCACGTGGAATGGAGCGCCCTTTGCTGGGGACTTTCCTATGCACTTAGGGTGTTGAGCAGTGTCCCTGGCCTCTACCCACTGCATGCCCACCTCCCACTCCAGTGTGACAGCCAAAAATGTCTCCAGACATGGCTAAACATCCCCTTATGGGTAAACTCGCTCCTGGTTGAGAACCATGGTCCTAGTCTCAAGCCAGCTGACAAGCTGTCAGGACTCACCTCATGGATACGTTCATTCAGCACGCTTAGCTGAGCAGCTCTTGTGTCCTGAGCTCATTCTAGACACTGGGGGTTCAGCTGTGGACCATCAGGCAGCATCCCTACAGTTTGCCAGGTCACTGCCCTGATAGGGGACCCGGCATGAACAGGGCACCACATCAAGAGCAGAGGACAGGACTCGGTTCCCAGCCCAGGTCCAGGTCAGAGGGCGGGTGTTCCAGCTGGGACACTTCTTTGTCACCCCAGACTTAGATCTGTGCCTGCTGTCAAGCAGATGTTCCATAAGCATCTGTTGAACAAATAAACGAACGAGTGAACTGAGGATGGAGGCAGTGGTGGAAACTGGAAGGCAGTGGGCTGAACAGTAACTGGGAGGTGAGCACAGGATGAGACTCTTATCTGAGCGGAGAGCAGGAAATGGGGCAGGATGTGCGACCCAGGGAGGGGTTAAGGCTCTGCCTCTCACCCCTTAACCGAGTGGTTATTGCAGGTCCCAGCAATGCTGTGCTCACTTCCTCAGCTGTCAGTGGTATCAGTGGGTGTTAATCGCTTCAGTTGTGTCTGACTGTTTATGACTGTATGGATTGTAGCCCATCAAGCTCCTCTGTCCATGGGATTTCCCATGCAAGCATACTAGAGTGGGTTGCCATTTCCTCCTCCAGGGGATCTTCCCGACCCAGGGATCAAACCCATGTCTCCTGCACTGGCAGGCAGATTCTTTACCACTGAGCTACCTGGGAAGCACCACCACCTCAGAGAGTAGCTGGAAAGATGTCACGAGCTCATGCATGGGGGAAGGGCAGCCTGTGACACAGGACACATGGTATTTCTCATTAGGAGGAGAGGGCTGGGGGTGGAGGGAAGGATTGTCAGTTGAGAAGGTTTGCTCTGTTGATAAGCAAAGGGGAAGGAAAATATCTCTTGCCTAAGGACTGTGATGACACTCACGTGTCCCTCTGATTCAGCCCAGGAGGGGGACGCACAGCCAGACCCCGCAGCAGCACCTCTAGGGGAGAGCAGCTCCAAAGATGCAATGTGCGACCACCTGATGTGAGTACTGGATGGGACTCCTGCTTCTGGTCACATTATCAGAATCTGACAAGAGTTGAGTCTCTGCAGTCCTTGCTGCTGGTTGAGTTTCTCAGTCCCTTTAGTAAGTCAGGCTGGTGTCATGGAAAGATCTGGGTAGATCTAAGTTCGAATCCTAAACTCAACACTATCCAGGTATGTAGCCCCGGGCAGGTCACGTCCCCTCCTGTGCCTCAGCACCAAAGACCTGCCCAAGGCAAGCCTATTTTGGGGTTTCAAAACAGTGGAAACCGCTTGGTGGAGTGGGATCCTGGAGAGGGTTAAAAGTTAAGAGGTTAGACTAAGCGACCTTGCAGATCCCTCCCAACCCAAAGTTCCATATCTGGAGCCTCAAAGAAATGAAGTGATATCACTCAGTTGTGTCCTACTCTGTGTGACCCCGTGGACTGCAGCCCACCAGGCTCCTCTGTCCATGGAATTCTCCAAGCAGGAATACTGGAGTGGGTAGCCATTCCCTTCTCCAGGAGATCTTCCCAACCCTCAAAGAGCTGACAATTTCCAGAGAAACAAAACCCATGGATGGGAAAGATCTTGAAAGATATCTCTAAGCATCATACAAAGCAGAAGGTGGTAACATGATGCAGAGAAAGGATTCAGAAAGTTTCTCAAAGAAGGCAAGCCGCCAGCCTGAGCCCTGCCCCCAAATACCAATTACCAAAGTCTCACGTCACACAGGTTTTACCCCGAGAAGGCAATGATAGTCAGACTGTTAATCTCCACGTTCTGAAAAGTTTGTCTCCTCCTGTAAAGTCCGTGTCTCCTCCTAAACTCTGTAAAGAAAACAATAGCCGTGACCTGGAAAAGAATCAGCATCAAGTTGTTCTCTGGTTCACTTCCTTAATGATGGACACACTCAACGCAGAGTCTCATCCTCAAGTTGGAAGAGTCATGGCCAAGGAGATTAGATAGACAGACAGACAGACTTGTATGTGTATGTGTGTGATCCATTCCAGTGATCACCAATCTTTTTTATTTCAATTTTCATATGCAGCCTTCAAGTATTTTGCTTTATTCCATAATAAACACAGACACTGCCTTCAAAGATCTATATAAGAGGAGGCTATAGTGCAAAAGACTGTGACTACAAATAAAGTGAGACTAACACCTGCCCAGAGACCCAGTAGTGTCCAACTCTTTGCGACCCCGTGGACTATAGGCCATGGAATTCTCCAGGCCAGAATACTGGAGTGGGTAGCCTTTCCCTTCTCCAAGGGATTTTCCCAACCCAGGGGTCAAATCCAGGTCTCCCACATTGCAGGTGGATTCTTTACCAGCTGAGCCACAAGGGAAGCCCAAGAATACTGGAGTGCATAGCCTATCCCTTCTCCAGCAGATCTTCCCAACCCAGGAATCGAACCGGGGTCTCCTGCATTGCAGGCAGATCCAACCAGTCCATCCTAAAGGAAATCAGTCCTGAATATTCATTGGAAGGACTGATGCTGAAGCTGAAGCTCCAATACTTTGGCCACCAGATGCAAAGAACTACTCATTAGAAAAGACTCTGATGCTGGGAAAGATTGAAGGCAGGAGGAGAAGGGGACGACAGAGGATGAGATGGTTGGATGGCATCACCAATTCGATGGACGTGAGTTTGAGCAAACTCCGGGAGTTGGTGACTGACAGGGAAGCCTGGCGTGCTGCAGTCCATGGGGTCGCAAAGAGTCAGACGTGACTGAGCGACTGAACTGAGAGACTCAGTCTCTAAACCCCCTTTGCAGTGTTTCCTCCTGCCCCAACACACACATGCACACACACACACACGCATGCACACACACACCACACACACACAGTATGCTTGTCTCAGGGCTGGGGTGTCTCATACCTGCTCATAAGGCCCTCAAGGTGCCTCTCCCGCCATCACCCTGGGCCCCTCCCATGAAACATCACCTCCCAGCCAGCCACCCTGATCACTGTGATGCCAAAGACACACTCTCTGGGGTGTGGGACCAAGGACCTGCCCTCATCCACCCTCTCTGTGTCCCCCGCTTAGTTCTCTGGGCCCTCGGAGCCCCTACATCCCCAAAGGGTCACTTGAACACCACCCACTCATGTGGCCCCTCTTCTCTCCATCAGGAATTAAAAGAAGCTGGTGAGAGCACAGAAGCCATACTGTCCTCTTCTCTCTTTTTCCTCATCCTCGAAGAATCCCTGAACCCCCACACACAAAAATAGTCTTCCCTCTTCTTTGCACCAAAGATGGAAAGTCCACGAGAGCATTGGTTCCTGCTGACAGACAGCTGAGCAGGAAGAGGTGTCCTTTTGATATTAGTTGTATTTCAGCCTCAGAGCAAAACCAGCCCAGGATCCTTTGTTCTGTCTCCTCCAAGTATTTCTTTATAACGAAGCTGCATCAAAACAGATTCTTGTTTTGAGAACTTTTCAAGAGTGTGCTTATCACCCTTGCTGGGGGTGGCATCATCCCCAAATTGGACCATCACTGATGGAGGATCACATTGCCTTTGCACTCTTCCCCTTCCAGGCACTGGAACGTCACCACAGAGATGGAGCTGAACTGACTTGGTCTGTTTTGTGTGTGTGTGAATTTCAGAGAGGATTTATTGACTGCTCAGAAGGAGATCCTGTCTCAGCAGGAGATCATCATGAGGTTAAGGAAGAACCTGACTGAAGCTCATAACCGAATGTCAGACCTGAGAGGTTTGTACAATTGCCCGTGTTTCTCGATTTACCAACCCACTTTGAGAAAGGAAAGAAATGGGTCTTCGGGGTCGGAAAGCTGGGCCTTTAAACCCCACCTCAACCTGCTGTCCAGGGCCATCACAGCACTTGTAACTCAGGATCAGCAAAAGCTGCAGGTACTGAACTGATTTCATTTGATATGGAATCACAGGGAGCATTCTCACAGGGCTCCACACCTCTGAGTAGAAATGCAGCTTTCTTTTTTGGGAAGAATCTCTGTTGACCACAGAGGATGTGTCTGTGGAGCAAAGGCTTGGAGGTCATTCATGGGCCCCCTTGCTTGGCAGGCCAGCCAGCACAAGTCTTAGCGCCCACCAGCTTATGGGCCTAGAGTAAGTGTACCCTAGGTCTCTCCTGCCTCTGATGCAAAACCACCTGCCACACATCTGCCTGTTGGGGCTCCTCCTGTCCCTCACATCGACATCAGGACCCACCTAGAGTAGGGGCAAGATAGCTCTGAGGTCTCTTTTCTTCCGGATGGGCACAAGTCTGGCTGAATATTCCTACTTGGCTCCGCTTCTCCCCAGACTTATTTCTGCCTCCATTCTTCTTGCTTATTAGAGCTGCCTCTTCTTTCCCATCGCTAGCTTCCATTTAGCCAAAGGGCAGGAGTCGGGAGGTATAATTAGGTTTGGGAGGGGGTGGAGGGAAGGTGAAGAACATTCCTTTTATCTGGTCCCTATCTCAAGCCCTGTGCATCCCAGACCTTCAGTTGTGTTTACTCCCTGTGTCTGGACCAGTTGATGACCCCAGGACTTTTATAGCAGAATTTTTCAAAGAGGGATTTCCCCCTTCCAAGATATGAGAACTTGCGGCAGAAAGGCTAGAATCAGGAAGCATTGGACGCAGTTCTGGATCTGCTATTCATTAGATGAGTGACTTTAGACAAGTCCCTTGACCTCTGTGAACCTTGGTTTCTGCACCTGTGGTGTGGGGCTGTTACTAGGAACTGCCTTGTAGGGTTGCTATGAAGATCCGAGACAATGTAGAGGTCTTAGTTTGGATTTTCCCCGAAGCAGACCCCGAGACCAGAATTCCACTGCAGGTGGTTATTTGAGAGATGATCCAAGGGAAAACAGCAATGGAAGGGAAGTGAGACAGGGAAGAGAAGAAAGCAGATAAAGAATTGCTGTGCTGTCTGTCATCAGGCACAGTAGGGGACAGAGCTTAATTCTTCCAGGGAGGGAGGAATGCTGGGGAGCAATGTGGTCACAACCCTCCAAGTGCCACCTGGACAGGGAGGGGGCTGGGCTGTGTGCTCCAGCCTGTCTTCACCGGGCCTCAGTTGGAGGCTGTTGCCTCTGACAGACACGTGAGCAGAGCTGTCTCCAGAGGGCTCAGAAGCCTTAGGCAAGCAGATGCAGAAGCAGGCTGCTGAAGGTGCCCTAAAATGCCACAGGCACACAGGCCCTGACAGCTGGGGCCAGGCGGGCGCCACACAGGCTACCTCGTGGGCGCCGGCGCTCATCAAAAGGTGATGCTGGTGGGCGATTTCGTTGTTTTTTTCTTTTTTTTGCAAGCAGACCTCCTGGCCATTACTGAAGCCCCCTGAGAATTCCTGGAGGCTGAACCTCCTCATGGTTCTTGGAGGCCTGGCAGATCTGCTATGGCCCTCCAGGAGACCCAAGGCAGGATACCCCACCCCTAACAGCTTGCATGTACCCCCCAGGGGAACTGAACGAGAAGCAGAAGATAGAACTGGAGCGGAACGTGGCGCTGGTCCAGCAACAAAGCAGTGAGCTGAGCATGCTCAAGGACAAGATGGTGCAGATGACCAGCCTGGTGGAGAAGAAGGACAAGGAGCTGGAGGTCCTCAAGCAGGCTCTCAGGTGGGTGGGAAGGCCTGCACAGCGGGTGTGGGGAGCCCAGGCATACGCAAGTACCCAGGGAGCCTGGCATAGAGAAAGGAAGGGCTCAGTCAATGATGGTTAAAGAGTTGAATGAATGAGTAGATGAATGAATGAATGACATATGTTTCATTGCTTCACAACCTCATCATTTAAAACTTTGCTCAGTTCTGAGCATCTCAGAGATTCCTGCCCAATATTTCAGATAAGTCTCAGTTTAAATGCAACTCCCTCCAGGAAATCCTCCTTTACTCACCCTCACCAAACATAGCCAAGGGCTCCTGCTCTGCCCAGGGTCCCTCAGCATGTCACCTGACCTAACACTTCTCACACAGCCAGGCTGCTCCCACCTGTTGAATTGTCTGCCTTCCCCATGAGGACCCCTTGTAGACCTTGCCTGCTACTGACTCCCCACTATTCACATAATGCCTGGCATGTAAAGGAACTTGATAAATATTGACTGAACAAACGTGTAAACTGGAGGTCAGCTTAAACTAAATAAATTGTTGTTGTTCTGCAGGTTTGTCTATGAAACATATGTGAGTGTGCATTTTCATCCATAGTTTATCCATATTTTGACATAAGATTAATGTTTTCCCCCAAGAAAGTTTGAATAAAATTGATATCTCATGTATAACCCATAGCTTCATTTGCTTCATGGTTCATGGCCAAGGTGGATTCACATTGTAGTTAAAAGTACAGGCTTCAGGCCCAGGCTGCCTGGATTCAAAGCCAGGTGCCTTCATCTATAAGCTCCATGACCACAGGGAAATTGCTGTCTCTTTCCTGGTCTATAAAATGGGGCAAGGAGAGGCCCTAGCTCATGGGACTGTTATGAGAAATAGAAGGGTTGACATATACCAGGTGTTAGAAATAGCAGACAGGCACTAAGCAAAGTCTCTCAGTCGTGTCCGACTCTTTGCAACCCCATGGACTGTAGCCCACCAGGCTCCTCGGTCCATGGAATTCTCCAGGCAAGAATACTGGAGTGGGTTGCCATTTCCTTCTCCAGGGGATCTTCCCGACCCAGGGATCGAACCCAGGTCTCCTGCACTGTAGGCAGACGCTTTACCATCTGAGCTACCAGGGAAGCCCAGACAGGCACTAAATGGCCCCCATAAATGCCACAGCAGGTATCCTGAAGACCCAGTGCAGGAGGCAAGAATGGAGAGGGGCCTGCCTCCCTGGTCACTAGCCAGCAAGCTCAATTATCTGGAAACCCTCATGCAGGAGCTTGAAGGCTCCAAGATTTCGGCTCCCTGTAAACATGGAGTCCCTTTCCCACTTCTGCTTGTGAGTACAAAGGTAATCTGTGGTTCCCAAACCTTGTGCGGCCAGCCACCCTCCTGCTCACTGACTCATCTTCTCTGCCCCCAGGGCCTCCCAAGAGAAACAAAAACTCCAGCTGCACAAGGAGAAGGAACAGAAGCCCAGGAATGCAACCAAGATGTGTGACATTTCGGTGCAGATAGAACCAGTCCACACCGATATTTTCTTGAGCAGCCAAGAGGTGAGCACCTGCTCCATCCCCGGGGGCATCTAGAAAGATAAACTAAGAAAGAGCCCAATGGAGGCTTTCTTTGCTTTTGAAAACATCTTCATTCTAAGTTCCAAAAGCATGACTTGCTTATGTGAAATGTATAAAGTTACCATCAGCTGGGCACAAGTACTGTCAGCCCTCTTCCTCACAGAAACCACCACACCCTCATACAGTCAGTGGTTGAAGTTCAGGCTTGGAGCCCGTCTGCCTGGGTTCCAATCCTGACTCCTCTACTCAGAAACCCTGCAACCTGGTACCAATTCCCTCGTCTGGAAAGTGGGCATAATGCCAGCTACCCCATCATGGGATTGTTGAGAAACAAATTTAACTTACACACACAAACATGTACAAGCTTACCTATACATATATTTATTTGATGGATTTTTTTTCAAAATATAGTCTCAAACCATATTTATTCTGCAACTTATTTCTTTTTTCCCACATGATACTATTTCATGGGCATATTTTCAAGTAAACGTACATGAAGATCTACCTCATTCTTTTGTTTGTCCCAAGTTGGAAATTGTATTTTTGAGGGAAACATACCAAATGATTTGGAAATTTTCATCTCCAAGGCCCAGCGTGTGGGCTGGGCGACAGTGGTGGGCATATGGGGTGGCACCTAACCACCTGCTGTCAGACGGGGATGCCCACCCCCCCACCCTAAGGCAGCAGCTGCCGCCACTGTCACAGTTCTGACAACTGTGACTCCCTGGCCCTGTGCTGGGGACTCGCAGGGCCATTTCCACTGAATTCCATCACGTCCCTTTTATCCAGCCAGTCACCTGTTGATGGACATTTGTTTCTGCTTCCGCATGTTGCTGTAGTTAATATCTTTGTGAAAGTGAAAGCGTTAGTCACTCAGTCATGTCCAACTCTTCGAGACTCCATGGACTGTAGCCCATCAGGCTCCTCTGTTCATGGAATTCTCCAGGCAAGAGTACTGGAGTGGGTTGCCATGCCCTCCTCCAGGGGATCTTCCAGGCCCAGGGATCACACCCAGGTCTCCTGCATTGCAGGCAGATTCTTTACTGTCTGAGGCACCCAGGGAGGCCCTTTGTAAGTATGCAGAACAGATTCCTAGGTGTGATTCTGAGATGTCCAGGGGACGTCCTAAATTAGGCCTGAAAGGGCTCAAATGCCAGGCCATTTATGCTCCGTGGCTGACTTGATCTCTGCCCAGAGGCCTTCGCACGCCTGAAGTCCCAGCCAGGCAGCGCACAGGGCCACATCATCGATGGAGAACCGTGCCTTCATCCCGTGGTCCTGTTCGGTGGCTCCCATCTGTCCCTGTGGCGGGCAGTGGTGCTCCCTGTGATCCGTCGTTGGCTGACCGTGGGCACAGCACTTCCTCAAAGCCCCGGGTTTCCTGGAGTCCAGGGATCTCCTTTCTCCCTTCACTTTATGAAACTAGAGACCAGGGCGTTTCAGTAGTGTGCTTTGGACTTTCTCTTGGAAACAGGGCCAAATGTCTCGGCTTGCCTGCCTGCTTCCTCAAAGATGCCTTTCCCCTGCCAAACAGCAGGGAGCCAGGGCCGCACGCAGCGTGAGGGAGAGAGCTCAGTGGCCCCGCTGGCTGGCCCTGGCTCCCGTCACCATCCAGAGACCTTTATAGCAGCAGCATCTCCTCCTTACTAGGGCAGCCCAGCCATGGGGCTGCAGCCGGTTCCGCAGCTGTGAGCACCCGGGGCCGGAAGCAGGTCTCGTTCCTGTTGAAATCCAAGCTCTTAGTGCAGGACCTGGCCTGTGTTAGTTCACACATTCAGCAACTGTTGGGCACCTGCTGTATGCCAGACCCTGTGCTGGGCACAAAGCAGGATGCTCAGGGTTCTTGCCCACACAAGACCCCCTCTGACTCTCCTGTGTTTGCTGGGAAGGATTGTTGACCAGAGGCCCTGTCTCAGTTTCTATGATGACGTAGTATTAGAGGAGGATGGGGGAGGGAGGCTGCAAGATGAAAGGAAAAAGGGCTTTTTTTCTTTCTCAGAACAGCCTTCCACACTCAGTCTACTTCCTGCTTTCTAAACCAGAGTGGGTCAGAGGGCTTAAGAGTTGTATGAGAAAGAATCTCCATCTTCTCTAAATAAACAAATTCCCATAAGGGCCATGAGTAAGGGTCACTTCGGGCTCAGCTGAGCTCTCCAGGCAGAGGAAATGCTGTCACCGAGCCTGGCGGCTGCCCCACCCCCCAAATCAGCCACCACCTTCTCTCCACCCTCCAGCACGTGCGCACACGCACAACATTCCTGGTGTTCACTCCCAGGGCAAAAAGAGAGGGAGGCTGGTGTAGAAACAGCCCCGGAAGTGGACCAGCTGAGCAGGCTGAAAGCCGGCTGGAGCCAGGATCAGGGTCTAGTGAGGCCCTACTCAGCGCAGCACCCCCTTCTCTCAGGGCTGAACCTTGGTACCAGCAGGAACGCTGGGGTAGGCCCCTTCTGGCTCCATATTTATGGAGCTCCTACTGTGCTCGGGCACAGGGCTGAGCTTTGGGAATAGCACGGCCTACATGGGAGACAACCTCTGTCCACGCGTGCATGCTCAGTCGTGTCCGACTCTTTGCAGCCCCATAGTCTGTAGCCCGCCAGGCTCCTCTGTCCAGGGATTCTCCAGGCAAGAATACTGCAGTGGGTTGCCATGCCCTCCTCCAGGGGATCTTTCAGACCCAGGGGATCAAACCCACACCTCTCACAGCTCCTGCATTGGCAGGCGGGTTCTTTTCTACTGGCACCACCTGAGAAGCCCCTCCTCACAGGGTCCACATTCTGAAAAAGGAGAGAGGTGATAAACAAGGCAATGTCTAACAAAATGTCCAGCGAGGGCGAGCCCTCCAAGGAAGGAAACAGCAGGACTGGGGCTGAGTAGCATAGGGGAGGGGGCTCTTTGGGACAAGGCAGTAGGGAGGCCTCTGCAGGAGGAGATGGGGAGCAGAGCCTGAATGAAATGAAGGAAGGAGTGGTAGGGGCCTGGAGGGGAGAAGAGACCCCAGAGAGGACTTGCTAGGTCTCTCTAGACCAGCCAAGAGCCCATCCATCCAATTCCCCATAGCAATATGAGACCACCATCCTTACTACCAGCTAAGCACCGAAAAATGACCCTCCAGGACTTACCTGGCAGTCCAGGGTTAAGACTCCATGCGTCCACTGCAGGGAGCATGAGTGTGATCCCTGGTCGGAGAAGAGACTAGACCAAAACAAAGAACCAAAAAGTCCCCTCTTCAGGAGTGAATTTGATGTGATTGTTCAAGGATGAGAACAGAATGACAAGTGGAAACCCAAACTTAGAAGAATATTAGGGAAAAAGAAAGAAAACATGGCGAGGAAACATAGAGGGGACCTCTTATTTATAGTGATGCTAAGTCAGTAGGGAAGTTGGAAATCTTCCTAGATGTGACTTTGTATTTGAAATGAAATATTTAAATTCCTTCTCTGCTGAAGCCCCTTAACAATATTTTCCAGGGTGCTAAGTGACGGGATTTCTGCTAATCCATGAATTGTTCATGTTTCTTCAAATAGAGAGATTCCAATCCCTAATAAAGCCGCTGTCTGCACCTTTCTGGCCGCAGGAGCAGTCCTTCAGTGATCTAGGGGCCAAATGCAAAGGGTCCCGACATGAGGAGGTCATTCAACGTCAGAAAAAGGCCTTGTCTGAGCTTCGTGCGCGAATTAAAGAACTTGAGAAGGCCTGCTCCTCAAGTAAGTTCCCTCCTTCCTAGTGGCCCCTTCTGTGCTGAGCCATGGGCCCCAGACCTGAGGGTTCCCTGTGGGGGCTGACCAGGATCACTGTCTTCTATTCTTATCATTTCATAAGTGAAAAGATGTAGTTTAAAAAAAAAAAGAAGAAGAAGAAGATGAGTTGGGTGGATGGGGGAAGAGGGGCAGACATGATCTCAAAGTTAAGAGCAGGCCTTGATACTAAATAAACAGGATTTCATGAAAAACTTGTAACATTGTCCTTCTTTTTCTTATTTCACTATGGGCCAATGGAAACTTTTGCATAGGCTGATGGTGTTCAAGGATCAACCTTGGGGAATTTCCTAGATAAATAACCGTGTTTAGAGGGAATGGGGCTCTCAAGAAACAGAGAGTTGCTGGGTGGAACACTGAGCCAGGCCCTAGAAGCCTGGGTTCAAGGTCCATCTTCCTACCTGTGGCCAAAGGTTCACCCTCAGTGCCTCAGCCGTGTGAGGTTGCAGCCTCATATTAGCTGTGTGACCTTGGACAAGTCATTTCACCTCTCTGGGCCTCAGATTGTGAGGGTTAGTACTGACCCATGATAAGCATCCAGTTAACAGTCAGCTGTGACTTTTTTACATCCAGTGACTTCTTCCTGAACCTTTCTTTTGAGTCTAAATTATTTCTTTTTTTAGATCCTAAGGACCACATGGATGAATCATTTCTAGACTTAAAGACTCTCGGGATGGAAAAAAACATCCAGAAAATATTGGATGTAAAACCTGATTTGCCAACTTTCTCACGAGTAGAGAGCCGAGTGGTAATTTGCCTCTGCAGTGACTGACACGTGGTGAGGGTGGGTCGGAGGGCAGATCTATCCAGGTGCCCTGGCATCACTGGTTCAGGGTCAGATCCTCCCTATTAGCCTAGCATCTGGATCGATTGGTCAGTGCCTAGCAGTATGAGTGGTCCAGAGTTTGAACAGAAAGGGGGCTTTCAAATGTGCGTAGCAGGATGTATCATCACACTGAAGTTGGCCAGGTCAATCTCCAGGCCCTCCTTTTCATATCATATATTATATTCTGCAGAAAATATTCAACAAGTTATATAACATTATGCCATGAGTTTGCCTAAAATTTGCTTCTTTCTGTAAACTCAAAAGCCCGAACACAGGAAAGGTAGCAGAAGGGAGCTGTGATGATTAAGAAAATGCAACAGCTCTAGAATCAGAGACCTGCCTGTGTCCTAATCCCAGCTCTGCAAACCAAGGGACCTTGGCGGGCTCTTAACCTTTCTGGGACTCCGTTTCCCAGCTGTAAAATGATGATGGAAAAACTAAAGGAGATAATTATGTAAAGTGCTTATACCAGTGCCTAGCTCATAGTGAGCACTTCATAGATGATACTTGTGATTATTATCAAATAGCGTTTCAATGGTATTATTCAAGAAAGCCTTCCTTCCTTAGGGGGCTTAGTTTGATTTGCCCAGGTTTGCAGAAGTAGTTTGATTGTTAGGTGGGAGGTGTTTGACTGGGCATTTGATTGACACGTGACAATGGACAGCTCGGGTTAGCGTTAATCAGAGAACCTGCTGGGCATGGTTTGCTGCCACAGCCAGATCCAAACCATCCTTGGGCTGTTGGAAGAAATAATCAAAATCACTCAGTCTCATTTTTCTGGACATTTGCTAGACATGTGAGTCTTCAGAAATGTGTTGCTTTGAGACTACCCTGGCAGTCCAGTGGTTAAGACTTCACCTTCCAATGCAGGGGGTGCAGTGTTTGAACCTTTTTGGGGGAGCTAGGATCCCACATGCCTCAGGGCTAAAAAAAAAAAACATAAAACAGAAGCAATATTATAACAAATTCAATAAAGACTTTTAAAAAACGATCCACATCAAAATAATATTTTTAAAAAAGAATGAGAGAAGGAAATGTGTTGGTTTTTCTGCTAAGAGCAAACCCTCCTCTGAGAGTGGAAAGGGAGGGACCATCTCTAGGTGGGGAGCTCAGCTGGATCCCATATCCTGATCCTGCTTCCAAGATTTGCCTTCTCCTTGGCAACAACCCCTCATCCCACCACTGACACCACAGAGCAGGAAACCTCCAAGGCTGGCAACAATTGAAAGGAGAGAAGGAGCAGGAGAAAGAATAGCCGAGCAAAGGCAACAGGACTCTTGTGTTTCTGAAGCTTATCTTCTCAGCCTCAGTGCTACCAATTTTTTGAGCCAGGCAACTCTTTGTTTGGGGGACTATCCTGTGTGTCACTGGGTGTTTAGCAGCATCCTTGGCCTCTACACACTAGATGCCAGTAGCAGTTGTGACAACCACCAACATGTCCAGGCATTGCTAAATGTCCCAGGTAAAGGGAGAATGCACAGAGTCATCCCCAGCTGAGAACCGCTGGTCTAGAGGGAAGACAGACAGTGACCAAAGAACGAGACTAATGATGTGTCATTTCAAAAAAAGTTATGCTCTTAAGGGATGGGAGCAGAGCTGTAAGAAAGCAGTTCACAGAGGAATCAAACTGGAAGAAGAAACAGCTAGAAGGGGGTGCCAGAGAATGAGATGGCTGGATGGCATCATCAAATCAACGGGCATGAATCTGAGCAAACTGCAGGAGACAGTGAAGGACAGGCAAGCCTGGAGTGCTGCAGTCCATGAGGTTGCAGAGTTGGACATGACTTAGTGATTGAACAACAACAACTGTCAAGTTATTCTTTAGTAACTTTCCGGTTCTTCGGTTATTCTTTGGGTTATTCTTCTGGATGTAGAAAATCATAATGAATACCAAGAGAGAGTTTTTATTTCTTTTTTTTTAATTTCAGCCTCAAAATGGCCTTTCCACCCCAGGGTCCATCATGGCCACTGATAAATTAGGGAAAACAGATGCAACCGAGGCTCTGGATCTCAGTGAAAAGCTGGTATGTACACCTAGCATCAGTCCCCCTCCTGTCCAAACCTGAAACCCCCTCAGGCAGTGTTAACCACCAGATAGCTTAACTAAACATCAACCCTTCATAGATATTTAGTTGTTATTACAGCTCTGTGAGACCCATTTACTATCCCAGCATGGGTTGGAAATTGCATAGTTGAATTCCTTGGAAAACTGGGTAGCAAGAATAAATGTTTCTATCTGTTGTCATTTTCCCCCTGGTTCTCAAAAAGGCATAGCGTAAATGGATGCAGGGAACATGAAAGTCGTATTAAAAGCCCAATTGTACTCCTTTCCAAAGCATGTGTTTCTCTGCAGAAAGTGAATGAAACAGAATTACACTTGCCTCCTTATTAAAGGGCTTCCCAGGTGGCTCAGTGGTAAAGAATCCACCTGCCAGCGCAGGAGATGCAGGTTTGATCTCTGGGTTGGGAAGATCCCCTGGAAGAGGGCATGACAACCCACTCCAGTATTCTTGCCTGGGAAATCCCATGGACAGAGGAGCCTGGCAGGCTGCAGTCTATGGGATCGCAAAGAGTCAGACACAACTGAGTGACTGAGCACAGCACACACACTCCTCATTAAAGCAGCCACCAGTGGTGGTGGACCAAGCCTCTTACCTGCAAAACTCTTTCTCGTAGTACATGGATATGAGCAAAACACTCGGGAGTCTGATGAACATCAAAGATATGTCAGGTCATGTGTCTATGAAACACCTCTCCCCCAAAGAGAGGGAGAGAGTCAACCAGCTTCGACAAAGAGACCTCGATATGGTGTTCGATAAGATCACCCAACTCAAGAACCGCCTGGAAAGAAAAGAGGAGCTTTTGAGAGGATACGAGAAAGACATTGAACAGCTCAGGTAGGGCCCATGTCCCCACAGAAAGGCCCAGACTCCATTCTCCAGGCTAAACCTCAGGGCAGCAGCAGACCTCTGGACCAAGACAGGAGGACAGAGGTCTGGGTGTGCAGAGGAGGCGAGATCATGACTCAGGGTCTGATGGAGGCAAGTCCTCTGGGCCAGAAAGCAGCAGTTAAAGTGCCCTATATTCTCTTAAGGGATTAGGTGCACCTTTTATGAATGTGTCTGATATTTCACCATATGTGTGCTTTTCATAACCCCATCTTATTTTCAGTAGTATCAGTTCCCTGACCCTCCCTGGGAAATTGGGAGGGGCTGGTAATATAACCTGTGTCAGCTTCATGCCACACTTCCACAGCCCATGAGCTATTTATTCTGCCCTCTAGTCCTCAAACTTCATTATTCTCTCCCACTTGTAATGAAACCGCTAAGTTAGGCGTACACAGAAGTATCTTGAGAATCTCCCAGGGCAGGGGCATTGCTGGTAAGTGAGAAAGATGAGGGGAAAAGAGACTTTGTCTCTCCCATGTGCTCAGGCAGAGCAAAGTGTCGGTTCAGATGTACCAGTCACAGGTGGCCAAGCTGGAGGATGACATCTACAAAGAGGCCGAAGAGAAGGCACTGCTCAAGGAGGCCCTGGAGCGCATGGAGCAGCGGCTGCACCAGGAGAAGAGGTTCAACAGGGCGATCAGGCAGCAGAAGGTGAGTGGTGCCTGCTTGGAGCAAAGTCTCTGAGGCTGCCCCTCAGCCCGCTTTGGAAATGGCCAGCTGAGGTCCCAGCGGGATCAGGCAGTACAGAATGCATTTACTGATGCAAAGGAAAATGGCAGAATAGCTTTAGCATCAGACAGACCTAAGTTTAGACTGTAGCTCTTGCATTTACTGTGTGACTTCAGGCAGGTTTCTTAACCACTCTGAGACTCAGAGTCTAGCTTGTCTGTATTTTCTTTCTTTTTAATTTAATTTTTAATTTTATATTGGAGTATAGCTGCTTTACAACTTTGTGTTAGTTTCGGGTGCACAGCAAAGTGAATCAGTTATACATATACATATATCCATTCTTTTTCAGATTCTTTTCCCAGATAGGTTATTATAGAATATTGAGTAGCATTCCCTGTGCTTTACATGGGTCTTTGTTGATTATCTGTTTTATATATGGTGGTGTGTATGTGTTAATTCCAAATGCCTAATTCATCCCCCCTCCACCTTTCCCCTTTGATAACCATAAGTTTGTTTTCAAACTGTGAGTCTGTTTCTGTTTTATGAATAAGCTCACTTGTATCCATTTTTTAGACTCCACATATGAGTGATATCATATGATGCTTGCCTTCCTCTGTCTGCCTGACTTCACTTAGTATGATTCTCTCTAGGCCCGTCCATGTTGCTGCAAATAGCATGATTTCCCTCCTTTTACGGCTGAGTAACATTCCATTGTGTACATGGACCATATCTTCTTTATCCATTCCTGTCGGTGGACATTTAGGTTGCTTCCCTGTCTTGACTGCTATAAACAGTGCCCTCTGAGATTCACCATCTAGCTTGTCTGTATTTTTTTTAACTTTTGATAATTCATGTATTTTACCTTGTTCTTTCTATTCAGATAACTATTTTTCTGCCAGTTTTATTGAGATGTAATTGACATGGTATTGAGTTTAAGGTATACGGCATAATGATGTGACTTCCATGCCACATGAAGTAATTGCCACAATAAGCTTAGCAAACGTTCTGAATTTTTTAAAGTGGTGTCTATTTTTCTTACTTTCATTGTTCTGCCAGGTGCAAGGGACACACAGATGAATAAGTTCTCTGAGAATAAAGATTTTCAATTTGCTATTCTGAGTACACAGAGAATAGTAGACACCCAATAAATATTTGGTACATGGATGGATGGAAGGACAAGTGGATGGATGGATGGATGGATGGATGGATGGATGGATGGATAGATGGTTGGATGGGTGGATGGGTGGACACCAGATCAGTGGATCAGTAGGTGTTCAGGTAGATGAATGATCAGGTGGATAGAGATAGATGAATGTCCTTGAAGGACATATTTTTCAGTGCAGAACATACAGGTAAAGAGCTGATTTCAGGCTGACTTAGTGGGTAAGGGTTCTGTTCAGATCCAGAGAAGGGTACTTGGCTCAGTCTAGAGCATTCAGGCAGTGTTTTCCAAGTGCTGACATTTGTTATGCATTGCAAAGGAGAGTTGGAGTTTGTCCACCAACGGGATGGACAGGTGTGCATTCGAGGCTGTGGGAGCCACAGAGGAAAGGCATGGGGATGAGGGATTTGCTTCCTGGCATGAACTTGGTGAGGCATCGACTTGAGAGACCAAGACTGACACTCAGGCTGGTGATCCAGCTAAGAGGCCACCTCCTCCCCTCATCCTGCTATCTCATCTAGCACATGGCACAAGACTCAGTGGGTCCTGGGGTCAAACCCCCCCCCGCTTACTGTGTGACCTTGTGCAGATCAGTCCCCCTCTCTGAGCCTCACTTTCCTCATCAGTGAATGGGAGTAAGAGCACCTGCCTTGCAGGATTGTTTTGAGGATTGAGTACAACACAGGTAACCCTTCCTATCCAAGCTCTCACCATCTAAACTCAGGACCAAACGGTTTCCGATGCCCAGATACACCTGTCCAGGCTCTGCAGCTTGCAGCTCAGAGCCTGGGACTCAGCTGGTGGATGAGGCTGTCTTCCCTGTGGCCAGCCAACTGAGCAGGTGGTCTCTGAAGTGAGTGCTGCCCCAGACCCAGTAGAGTCTGCTGCCAGAAGTCCCCACACACATCGAGACAGGCATGGGCAGCAGCTGGACACCAGCTCCAGAAGCTCGCTGTAACCCTGTGCCTGCACTGCAGTCAGTAGTGGGGTCTCTGGTCCTCTTGGCAGTTAACACCCGTGACCGTCCACTCCTGTTGTCAGCAGCATGTCACTAGCGCCACTGGGCACGGGCACAGTGACTCCTAAATAGATCAGACTCTCCCTGGCCCTTCTCTCTCACCTAAGGTCGAGCAGATCTCCAGACAGGCTGGATCAGGCAAACAGGGAAAATTACCATAGCCCCCATCTCTTCATGATGTCTGTAGGCATTGGGCTCCACTCATGCTACACAGCCATGATCAGGGTTATTAATGCCTCTGGTAGCCCTGCCTGGTTGTCATGATGATCCCCATTTTACAGATGAGGAAACTGAGGCTTAACGAATTAAAAAAGAGACTTGTCCAAGTTCATAGAGTAGCTGGTAGTTCACAGAATCTTGTTAGTCACTCAGTCATGTCTGACTGTTTGCAACCCTATGGACTGCAGCCTGCCAGGCTCCTCAGCCAATGGGATTTCCTAGGCAAGAATACTGGAGTAGATTGCCATTTCCTTCTCCAGGGGATCTTCCTGACTCAGAGATCAAACCCAGGTCTCCTACATTGCAGGCAGATTCTTTACTGTCTGAGCTACCAAGGAAGTCCCAAGTAGAGCGTTTACCTAGCCCCAGATCTCTCTAGTCCTAGGTCCTGCATTCTTTGCAGGGCTGGCCCCCAGTTGCCTCCTTGTACCTGTTAGTCTTTCTAACTTGAAGCTGTGTATTTTTGCACGCATGCTTGTGTGTATGCCTGTGAGTATGTGCTGTGTGTTTGTATGTGTGTATATTTGTGAATGTGTTGCCTATATGAGCTCTAAGGAGGCCAGGCCTTAGAAGGTCATAGAAGGATGTCTTTCTCAACCAAGAGGTGATGGTCAGATGAATTCCTTGCAGAAGGCTGTCCTCCATTCTGCAAACTTTCCAGGAGGAGGTTTCCAGACAGCAGGCTCTCTGGCTTGTAGCCCCAGAAATGAAAGTGGCTGCTGTCCTGCTCTGAGGGAGCCCAGATATGGTGTTTCTAGTGCTCACCGTTCTGAATTAAACATCACAGACCTCAGTCTGCGTGTGTCATGGGGCTGCCTCGGGCAGAGGACAGTTTCCTTTCACACCAAGCAATGCCAGGGAGAGCTGGGCCACTGACAGAGTTCTGACTTTCCCTTTGATGTGCCCTCTGGAGAGCTCACCCCTCCCTGAGGCATCCCCGGAGCCCCAGGGCTTGGCAGGCGAGGCCCCAAAGCAGAGACACCAGACCACAGAATGGGACAGCAAAGGACCCAAAAAAGGCCATTGTCATTTACTGAAAACCTGAGGATTTACATAATCAGGCTTCACATGCATTATTCATGGGCTGCCTCATTCATACACAATGCAGGGAACGTGCCAGCCTGTTTGGCGCTAGATATCCTTCAGCAGAGAAGGGTCTGAAATGGCCAAGCGGAACCTGTGTCAGGGTCCCCAGAAGAGCTAGAGCTAGGAGCTTTTAAATTCGTGAAATTCACAATTGGAGGAAAGATGTACATGAACTTCAACCACAATCATGGCGTTGCCAATGATATCATTTACTGAGCACTTTAAGTATCATTTACTTTACATCATTTACCAAGGGGCAGGCACCTGCTCCACACCATACAGGCTTCATCTCCCCCATCAACCCCGCAAGGGAAGCTGGTGAGCATCAGCCCACTGGAGAGAGGGGAGGGCTGAGTTGACAGAGGGTACCACTCCCTGGCTGCTCAGCTGCAGAAACAGGATTCCCTCCCAGCTGCTGCCCTCTCCAGCCCACATTCACTTTCCCACACCCCTTCCTTCGGCGTCTCCCTTACCCAGGTGCCTGCCTCCTATTTCTCTCACCATTGCTCCCAGAGTATTCACTCCAGGACTCGGGTTTGTATTTGAAGCTTATTACTATGTCATCAGAAATCCCTGTTTGTCAGGAAGAAAAAATAATAAACTTTACAGTCTTGCTGGATTCTAAAGGGCAAGTGCATACATTCGTCTTGGCATCAGTTCCTTCCAGGGAGTATGTCTTCATTGTTTTTAAGTGGAAATTAACAGAAAATAAAATTCCTCTTTCCTAAGTTTTACACCTAGTATTTTCACAAGGAGCCTTATTTTTTTGCCTCCTATACAAAACTTTGAAACTGTTCACCCTGTTCATTGAGCTCGCAGGGTTGAAGCACTGAGAGATGAAATTAACACATCTGAAGCTTCAGAATCCACCACCCCCCACCCCCACTCCCACCCCCCCAAAATGTAGTTTGTCGTCTTAAATGTTTGACCATGTCTTCACTAAGCACCACCTTCCAGAATCAAAAGTCGTATTTCCGCACTAATACCTCTGGCCGTGAACGTGAGACTTGATATGAAAGGCTGGGCATTCACAGAGAACCCGGTGGTCATCACCAGGGGCTCTGGAAGGCGCTGAGTCTGTGGCTCTCTCCACGTGGCAGAGAGAAGGGACCCTGGCCCAGGCCGAGCTCAGGCTAATCCACGTCCAAGTCACTCGAGAAGCCCGCAGTGTCTCTCAGAGGCGGGAGGTGGAGTCAAACAAACAGCAGTCCAGCCCCGCCCCTGCCCCTAGAGACCCTTGAGTAGGTGGCTTGACCTCTGTATCTCACGTTCCTCAACCAAAACAACCAAAGATGGTAACAAGAGGCCCGCTCCGTGGGGCAGCGGGAGGGTTAAATGGCAAAATGCCCGCAGTGCCTGGCATACGGCAAGCCCCTTTTCTAAGGGGAAGAATAGCTAGCCCATGGATGGGTGGGGATTCCTGCGTTTCTTTCAGGGAGCTTCCTGCCAGCTGACGCCGTCCCTGGTCCTCCCTAAGCCGGCTGCTCCTGTGACGCTCTTTTCTCCTCGGTGAATACCACTCGGGGCCCAGCCAAGAAAGGACCCAGATACCTTTTGTGAATGGCCTAATGCTGGGGTTTTTCAATAGGAAAATTTTTAAATGCACAGAAGTGGCCATTTGAAAAGCACGCAAACCCTTTTACTTAGGGCTTGAAGTCTAAGAAAGGCTGAAGGGCACCGGCTGCTTCTGGCAGAAACCCGGTCACTAACCTGCCAATCAAATCTCCAGCCAATGAAGTCCTGCCTAGGGGGCATGGCCACCACTTTGCCTGTGGCCTCAGCCCAGCGAGCGAGCGTGTGTGATTAAGTCACTCAGTCGGGTCCCACTCTTTGCGACTCCATGGACTATTAGCCCGTCAGGCTCCTCCGTCCATGGGATTATCCTGGCAAGAATACTGGAGTGGGTTGCATTTTTTTTTCCTCCAGGGGAATCTTCCTGACACAGGGGTCGAACCAGCGGCTCCTGCATTAGCAGACATTCTTTACCGCTCCGCCACCTGGGAAGCCCCCTCAGCCAGGCAGGAGCCCCTAAAGTTCCTTCTGCTTAATTAGCTCTGCTGCTGCTAAGTCGCTTCAGTCGTGTCCGACTCTGTGTGACCCCGTGGACTGCAGCCTACCAGGTTCCTCTGTCCATGGGATTTTCCAGGCAAGAGTACTGGAGTGGGTTGCCATTGCCTTCTCCTTTAATTAGCTCACGTCCCTTGTTTTTAAGATGAGAATAAAAATGGCACCTAACTCAATAGCCTTGGATGAAATGGGAGGTTGCATACAAAACCCTTAGTACATGGGAGCACATAGGATACATGCTCACCTGCCATCACGCTTATCCTCACGCTTCTATTTAACTCACTATTTTCCAGGATTTCCTTGGGCCTGCGTATTCTCAAGATCCTGGTTTCCTCAGCATCACTTGCATGTTTTTAGCCAACAAGTAGGAATTGGTAGATGTTGTGTAGGAGGAGCGTGTGATGGGAGTGGCTTGTGGATGGTACTCTCCTGCCCACGACGATGAAGTAGGGCAATGTGGCTAGGCTGGTGCAGCATACAGACAGAGGATGGCTAAAGAAAAAGACCCTCACCTGCCCCCTTCTTCTGCCCACTAATCCCAGTGAATCCCAGCATCTCCTAGCAACCTCAGAGGTGTGTCCCCAAATGGAACAAGTGGGGACACACTGAACACTGTCTTGCTCACCTGATATTTTCACTTAGGAACGTTTAGAGGACCTCGAACAGAGAAATGCCAAAGAGTCAGCAGCTTGCAACTGTTCCTTCAAAGAGAAAGAGAGGCAGGTACAGAGACCCTTTCTGATCTTTGCAGCCAGACACAAAGTAGATACCTTATTTTCAAAGGGCAAGAGCTTGTGGGGTGCAAATGCCAGCATGGGCAGCCCAAAAACATTCCACCCTCCTCCACTCCCTTCCCCTCCCCCACCCCAGCCCCTGCCCCAGCCCCTTCTCCTGCCTGCAACCTGCACAAGGGACCTGAGAGACCCAGGATCTGGAAGTGAGAGAAGGCAGAAGGGCAGCGCAACCATCCTGGGTGCTAAAAGATTTGGGGACATAGAGATGAAACCATAAGAAAAGAAGGTAGGAGTGGGGAATCCCAGAAACCTCTGCCCTAAGAATGAAGTACAGTAGGTGGAAGGAGGGGGGATGGTACAAAATGGAGCCAAAGATAAGGATGAAGGTGCCTGTTATAACACCCCCTCGCCTGCCAAAGGGGAGCCCCATTAGACAGTGGGCTTTCTGGTAGCCAATGGGAAATGGAAAACCCAGCATGGTCCAGAGTTCACTGTATACATGAGATATGATGAGTGTGATGCTCAGAAGTGTTCCTAGAACAAAGACAATTCTGGATTCTTCTCCAGAGAGGACATTGTGTGGTGTGATGAGCAACACCCCTAAGAATAGCAGTGCAGTGCTAGCTGGGTCATGGCTGTGCACAGATCTTGAGACAGACTGATGACATCATATCCCAGTGAGTCCAGGAAAAGCATGTGCACACAGGCCAGGCTCTGCCCTTCAGTGCCCAGCCATCCACTGATTGGACCTAACCCAAAAAGGTATTTCAGAGCAGTGTTCAAACTGGGGTTCCCTGGAGCCCTTGGGTGCCATTGGAAGGGGATGACTCTCAACACACACACACCTTTCTCCCACCAGAGAAGCTCTCCATTGTCTGTTTTAAACCCCAAGTTCCTCTTGGAATTTTGCTTGGATAAAAGGTTTAGGGGAAAAATGTGGGGGTGGGATGGGAAGGAAGGAGGTTGTTGGTTTAATACCATTGCTTTATAATATCTGGAAATTTGGATAGTGACTGCCTCAACTGAGTTTGTGATAAATATTGAGTGGCTGCAGGCTCAAGGCGTTCTCCATGAAAAATGCCTGGAGGACAACTATCTGTTCGATATGGGTGCATTACCCTTCATGGACAGTCCTCTGAGGGGAGAGTTAGTGTCCTTCAGGGAGAGTGGAAGAGACTTACTAGTACCTATGACCTGTCCCAAAAGATGGCCTTACTTGCTCCATGAATTTTATGAATGCCCAGTAGCATTGCCAGATTTGAGGGGGGGTGGGGTGGGGAACAAAACAGCATGCCCAGGATGTGTTGTTTTAATTGCAGATAAACAACAAACAGTTATTAAGTATAAATATGTTCCAAATATTGCACGGTGGCATACTCATAGTAAAAAGTATTTTGGTTTCATTCTGAAATTCAGATTGAACTGGGAATCCTGTATTTTATCTGACAACCCCTCCAGCACTTACTGAGCACCAACTAGATACCAGGCGGGGAGGTTCTGAAGCAGGTGTCGCAAGATGGCAGCCCACAGACATATTTCATTTGACTCATGGGATTTTTCTGGGTACATTTCAAAGTAGGGCAGTTTAACAGAATACTCCAGATTTCCAGCTTCTCTGGGAAACTTGCAAGATCTGGGGATACTAGGCCCACAGTCCCACAAGCCACCATCACAAGCCTCTGTCTTCCAGGCCCCTTAGCGCTGGACTCATGGACTTGCTGCCACCCCTCCCCGGGCTCACCTCACCCATTTCCTTTACTTCCCTGGCCCCTGTAGGAATCAGGTTGGTGACCCCAGCTGATGCTCAGGGCTCTCTGAGAAAGGCCCCTTCCTGACACTCCTACACATTCACCTGCAGGACGTCGGTCTGCAAGGGGGACCCCAGTTCCCTCTCCCTTTGGTGTCTCCAGTGTCTCGGGGATGCTCTTTCTTTGAAGAACTGTCCCTGAGGTGAAGAGTCTTGAGCAGATCAGGGCAGCAATAGTTATCAAACCCCAGGGGAGGGGCAAGCTCCAGATTCTCGGTGACGGCTTCCCAACAGGCCCCCAGGGTCCCTGCCAGGGAGGTTAAACACTGGGGCTTTTGTCATGCCTAGGCCATTTGGTGGAAACCACTGCACATGTACAGCCTCTTCTAGTGACCTGGAAGGCTGTGCTTCCCCCTAGAGCAGATCTGCCCTCCAGGGAGAATATAGCATCCTTCATAGCCTTCTTGGTTGACCCACCTCCGTCTCTACTGGAATCTGGAACAGAGATCTCTAAGAGGTTCAGCAGGACAGTGTAGCGTTGCCCCAAAGCCACATCCCATTCTACAGACACTCCTCCCCCCGCCGCCATCCTTATCCCCTCCCTCTTCTGCAGACCCTCATCCTCATGTCCTCACCTAGGAAGGCTCAACATTTCATCCAAATGGGTAGCATCCGAAACTTGAGAAAAATCTGTTTTTCTTTGATGCAAAAGACAAAGCAGAGCATGAGCTAAAATTTGTCAATATTCTTTCTGTGTTAAAGAGACGAATGTTTGTAGAGGCGGTGAAGCACAAGATGCAGAACGCAAATTTCCAGGTGAGCCAGGAGAGGAGAGAAGAGAGAAAACCGCAGAACATCAGCAGGAAGCCCAGTTGACAGTGACACTGTATCTATCGTGTACTGAGCATTTAGCATGAGCCCTGCACGCAGAGCTAAGCACCCGGCCTGCAGTACCTCATTCAAGCCTCACAACAACCCTGTGGGGGGTAGGTTTTGTTATGGCACCCGATTCTCAGATGAGGTGTCTGAGGCTTAGAGACCATTTGTCCAGAGCCACGCTGCTAAGTAGGAGACATCTGACACCCAGGTGAGAGTGCTGGCTTTTCTTCCTTGAGGTTATAAACTTCCAGGTAATAAACCTGATAACACTTCTGAAGGCATTTCTCTTGAGTTTCACAGAAGCGTCCTCTAAAATTCTTTTAAAAGTTGAGAATTAGGACTTTGAAATCTTGAGCATGTTGAAACATTGCCATTGACAAATCAGCCCTGCCTGGAACTGGAATTAAGCCAATCCACGTTCCCACTTTGCAGAAAGTAGAGGCGAGCTCTCAGGGAGCTTGAAAGCTGAACACATTTTGGTTGAGTAAGAGAGAAGAGACATATTCAAGTTTGATAAAAGGCCACAGTCATTCTGAAGCAACCAAATTATCATTGGTAGAAGAAACAAAGATATTCTAGGTGAGGGATATATTTGGAAAACGGAAGCTTCTTCTCAACCAGCATCCTTGTTCTAAGGCCAGAAGATGGTTACTGTCCCAGAGCAGGACATTAAAATGACAGAGAGCATCCTGGGGGCCCCTATGGATCTCAGACCTTTGCCACTCTGCAAAGTGGAAATTTTGGGAAGTTTGTTACTTATTCATTCACGTATATGACTGAAGCGGAGAAGGAAGAAAGAGCCCTAAGCTAGGTTTTGTCTGAGGACCACCTGGGGATGTAAAATGACAGAGGGGATATTGACATGGGTCCCAGATGTTGTGGGAACACTGTGCTTCTCAGAGATATAAGACCCCCTGGCATTTCATGCTGCCTTTGGCTTTAACAGAGTAGGGGCAAATGGTGCTTTGGCTGAGGGCAAAGAGCCAGCTTCCCATTTTCCTTGCACTCCAGTCCCAGCTTAGAAGTTGGTGTCTGAGATCTCCTTGGTACAGAAAGGTTTCCTCCAGGTTCCCTACCAAGTGTAGCTTGGGCGACTCCTTCCTCCAGAGTGGACCTGGAGTCCTTCAGGCTGTGGAGTCACCAGAACCACATTGATAAAGATGGGACGTATAAAGTTTGCTCTCTCAGTCTCGCATAAGAGACTCCCAGAGAGTCTCAGCCTTTCTCATGACAGAGTCCCCATCTCTGGGACGCTTCAGAACACTAGCACATTATTCCTTTTTAAGATCCTAGGGGATTCATATCGATTTTATTTTATTTTTCCTCTGCAGCTAACAGTCTTCTATAATTATCAATCGTATGCTAAAGGGAAAAGTCTTCTAGTTAATAAATTGAATACCTAGTCTAGGCCACATACTGTGCTAGGAACTGGGGACAGAAAAATGAACAAAGAGATACTACCCCAGCCTTCATTCATTCAACGAATATTTGTTGAGAGGCCTGTGATATGGCGGGTAATATTCAGGTGTCAGGATTCAATCCCATTCTCAATGGCAGCAATATCACCCCTGAGAGGGCAAAACTCTACTTTTTTAATGTATAAAGCACAGAAATACACACAGTGCTGTCTGTAATAATCAAATTTCACGGAGGTGAGAACTTGCCACCTCAGCGGTAAAGAATCCACCTGCAATGCAGGAGATGCGGATTCGATCCCTGGGCTGGGGAGATCCCTTTAGAAGGAAATGGCAACCCACTCCAATGTTCTTGCCTGGGAAATCCCATGGACAGAGGAGCCTGGTGGACTACAGTCCATGGGATCTCAAAAGGATTGGACACGACTTAGAGGCTAAACAACAACAAAAGTGATTAGGAAAAATTGTCTAAGAAGGCTTCTTAAGGAAAAGGATGATAATGAAAAAAAGAAGGAGAAACGCCACGTTAGATCAATGAAGAAACATGTAAAACTCCCAGTCTTTCATGGCTTTTTATTCTGGGGCAAATAAATTAAACAAATATTGGGTTGGATAAAAAGTTAATTCAGGTTTTACCATTAAAATGTTATGGAAAAACCCAGATTAACTTTTTGGCCAATGCAGTACTTTCTGAGTTGTTCCTGAGTTTAGGAACACTTTTCACAGGGACCTCTCCATCCCCCTCCCCAGGCCAAGGACCAGGAGAGGCCTCCATGAAGTAGAGATGTTTAAAACCAAGACCTGAGGTGGTGTGGGAATGAACTGGGATCTTTGTGCCCAAATCTGCCACTCCAATATGCCCTGAGTATTAACTGGAATTATCCCAGTTAATTTCCAAATTTCCAATTTATTTTTTTTAATTAATTAATTTAATTTTTACTTTATAATATTGTAGCGGTTTTGCCATACACTGACATGAGTCCACCATGGGTGTACATGTGTTCCCCATCCTGAACCCCCCTCCCATTACACTGTTGGTGGGAATGCAAGCTAGTACAGCCACTATGGAGAACAGTGTGGAGATTCCTTAAAAAACTGGAAATAGAACTGCCAAATTTCCAATTTAAATGTCCTTATTTAAATGACAGCCTCCTATCCTGGCCTTGTTCTTCTAAGGGTGAGCCGGGAATGCAATTCCAAACATGCAGGATGAATGCTTATTGCTATGGGAGGTCCCTGGCCAGGGACAGACCCAGCCAGACTTCCCCCACCCCTCGGGCCCACACTTGAATTTTCACATTTCCCATTCTTCACCCCTTCCTTTTCCCAGTTCAGCCATCCCCTCTGCCTTTTGCTGTCCCCGACCTCATCACTCAAAAAAGTTGACCAAAGCTTGCTCTGTGGTGCTTCCCACCTCAAGCTCATGGCAGACCTGGGACTTGGGGGACCCTGGGACTAAGGAATCTTCATTTTTAACAAACACCCAGACTCTCGCTCTGACAGCCAGCCCCACACCAGGTCAGGGCACTGGCCCTGGGGACCCATCCAATTTTATTGAAAATCTAACTAAAAAGGATACAAAGGAAAACTGGTTTAGAGGCAAAAGATTCTCAACATTTGCTATCTGTTTTCCTTTTATCTGGGCATTCCCACCAATATTTATTCTGTGGGCTAGTGTAGAGATGTTAGCCTACCTCACCCTGAAATGTTTTCCTGCAATGATTTTGAAAGCAATCTCAAAGCACATTTCAAGGCTCCTGGCACCCATTGGCATAGGTCAGGCACAGAACGTGATTTTTAAGCCTGTCTTAAAATGAAAAGAGTTACAGAGATGGTCCTACCAGCCCCTTCCATTTAAATCCACCCAGAACCTCCTCTCAACCCCTGAGGAAGACAGGACATTCTGGTCCCTATCTGACAGGTGAGGAGACCGAGGATCACGCTTTCAGAGGCAGAGCTGAAACTTGACTACCTGTAGGCCTGCAGGCCCTCTTTCCCCAGGGGCATGAGTTGGAGTCAAAAACTTGCAGGAAGTAGGGCTGGTGATGTGAAGCCTGCTGGAAAGTAACTTGCAAGTTACAATCGTATCTACAGTATAAACAGAACCGTGCGAGAGAGAGGTTATTGGGTTGCAATGAATAGAAACCTATTCAGAAAGAGGGAGGAGGCTTTTATAAGAATGTAAGAGTGAGTGCCTCATAAATACTGAGAGCTGAGAGAGAGCCTGGCCTCAGAAGAGAACTGGTAGGCCGTCATCTCCCTAGCATCATCTGTCTTACACATAAACACACAGAGAGAGCTCATATCACCTCTCTGTGCCTAAATCTCCCCTGATCTCATCTATCTATGGTCATGTGATAAAAAGGGATGACCTCACGGTCCCCCAGTTCAAAGAACCAGCTCAGGTAGTATGTAGCATCATAGAGCCCATAATCCTAAATCCTAGGAGTGACCATCTGAAAAGCCGAGCCTGTGCCAAAGTGCCCGATCAGCTAAGACCAGGGACAGAGTCATACTCATGACTGCCCCAAGCCAGGGGCAGTGCTTAGAATAGGGTTAGACAGATTCCCCTTGAATATCCTACATTTTCTCCTCCTAAGACATCAGAGACATAAGACATTCAGTTTAGTAACAGCTTTTCGAGAGAAAGTCCATCCCAATGAATGTGCCCATAATCAGAAACTCCTGGTTTCAAAAACAAACAAACAAAAAAAAAGAAAATATAAGAAGAGAAAGCGTTATCTTTATATCTGGAAGGGAGTACACTGCAATGTCAATAAGGTTACCTGTGGGTAGTGTGAGAATAGTGGATTATTTTAGCTTCTTTTTGCACACATCTATGTCTGTATATAATTTATTTTTTACAAATACTTTATTTTGAGTAAAAAAGTCCATTTGAGTGGTATATTTGGGGATCTCCTTACAATTGTCAAGTTTGTGCATTTGTTGCTCTTGTTGAAGGTCGGAGCCAGAAAAGCCACTGCAAAGATGGACCAAGAAAGAGAGATGCTAAAGAGAGAGATGTCCAGCAAGTCCAGCCAGAGCCTTCTGTTTTCTAAGCCTGGTGGAAGGAACTAGAAACATCATCCCACCGAGTCTCGTGAGATCCTCCTCCATGAATCAGAGAGACTCTTCCGCACTAAATCACAAAGACAGTTTTTTAGGACTTAAAAGATTGTTACCCTATGTGTTGCTTCCTAGACTGGTATTTTGCACAGTGCAATTTTTCAGAGTGTGTGGGGAGAGGGGCTCTTTTCACAGCTATCTACGAATGTAAACGCACTCGGGCATATGAAGAATTAGTTCAAAATTCCGACTCCTAGGCCCAGTAGATAAACTTATGTGTCTGGGATGTGACGTACCCAAATGTCACACCTCCACGGAGCCGCAAGAAACCCACAGTTGAGAAAACCCAGGGCATGTTACTGGGGCCACAGGACAGAAGGGTAACCTCAGGGGCTGCGGGGGCCACGGTATAGTACACTTATATATGAATTTCTTATAATAAATTTGAACACCAACCTGTTTTTATCACTTCTATAACAATGAGTCACATGTATATGGCACTCTGCTGTTTTCAAAACCCATCTCATCTAATCTTCCTCCAAGCCCTGGGAGGTAAATAGTATTATATTCCCCATTTTACAAATGAGGAAGCTGAGGTCCAGAAAAGTTAAATGGCCCATCTAAAGTCACACAGGTAAGAAACTCAAGGGTTGGGTCTGGAACCCAGGTATTTAACCCCCGTCTCGCACTGCCCATTCTGTCACAGCAGGATAAGCCCAGTAGTTCAAGTCACAGGCCATCAGGACAGACCAAGTACCCAGTCACCAAAGGGCACACACTGCCCAGGTGGACACACTCTTTCCATGGTATTTGGAGAGACTTTCATTTTTGCCCTCTCTGCAGCCATCTGTCCTCTCCCTGCCTTTCTTATATGGCCAAGACTACCAAATAAAATGGGAGGAACAGCAGAAATCATGAATATCACTAATTTTTTTAATTTTAAAAAGCCACAATGAAAATATTTTTATATTTAAAAACCAAATGCCTTCTTTATACTGATTAAAACTAGAAGGAAATAGGAAAAATTATTTGTGTGATATTTCACTAAAGGTACATCTTACACAGTGAGAAGGTACATCTTACACATGACCTTAAAAATAATCTTGAAGGGAATTCCCTGGTGATCCAGTGTTTAAGGCTCCATGCTTTCAAGGCAGGGGGTGCAGGTTCAGTCCCTGATCAAGGAACTAAGATCCCATATGCCTCATGGTGGTGCAGCCAAAAAAAATAAATTTTTTAAAAAGTTTTAAATTATTTTAAAAAAAAATAATAGTAATCTTGAAAACCCCAGTTTTCCATAAAAATATGATATTACTTTCAATGGCACCCCACTCCAGTACTCTTGCCTGGAGAATCCCATGGACAGAGGAGCCTGGTAGGCTGCAGTCCATGGGGTCGCTAAAGTCAGACACGACTGAGCGACTTCACTTTCACTTTTCACTTTCATGCATTGGAGAAGGAACTGGCAACCCACTCCAGTGTTCTTGCCTGGAAAATCCCAGGGACGGTGGAGCCTGGTCGGCTGCCTGTCTATGGGCTCGCACAGAGTCGGACAGGACAGAAGTGACTTAGCAGCAGCGGCATACTGCACCACATCCCCAAAATCCAAAAAGCAGTCTCCAGCACCAGAAAAGATCACTGGGTTAGACAGTAGTTAAGAAGCTGGCTAATGTTTGGAAGCCAAATTGTGTGGTGGTGGGGGAAATACTTAATCTCATTGAACATGAATATTTGAATTTGCAGAAGTCAAATGTGATGCCTCTGTGACTCCATTGTATTTTAGGTCTCTCAAAGGACATGTTAATTTTATCATATCAACTTTGCAACCCACGATGGTGATTTCCTTTCTTCACTCCTTGAACTAGATGGTTCTTTGGGTATCACCTCAGCCACATACCCCTTTCTCAGAGAATGCACACTGCCCCCCCCCAATCAGGTTTACCCTAGCTAATGCTGCTCTCTTGGCCACAGCTGGTTGGCTGAGCAGTAGATAGTCTACCCAAGCCAGACCAATCAGGTTTCACTTCTAACCCAAGCTGGGCCAATCAGTACCTCCACCCTTGGTATTAGAAGTAGGGCACAGGATCACCACACAGGTTAGTAGTGGTATGGAGCTGAGGTCTTGATGCAGTTCCCAGCTGGTGTGGCCATTTCTTCCACTGTGTTTGAAGAAACAAAGCCAGTCTAAAATGAGACAGCCGGGATAGATAAACAAGTGGAGACAAGAAACCGAGACCACCAGAGAGACAGTGCAGTGGACACTACGAGTCCCTTAGTCATCGCCCTTCTACTGCATAAGCTGAAGGTTAAGCACCTTCATTTCCCAGTTTCCCTTACAGCTAGACCCAGCCATGTTGCTCAATTCTGGCCAATGACATGCAAGTGAAGGTCCTGGACAGGGCTTCCCTTCTGGAATTAAAGGCAAGACTTTGCTAGAAGAGAGATTTTTCTCTTTGTCCCTTTGTCTTGTCTGCCTTTTCTCTCCTGGAGCTCAGACTTGGAGCTGGAGCAGCCATGCTGGGAATCACCAGGAAACAAGCAAGAGGCCAAAGCCCACCTCAAGGACAACGGAGTGGAAAGATATGAAAACCCTGGGTGGGAGCCTGGTAACATCACTGTGCTGTACACCACAGTGTACTGAACAGCCTAGCTCTGTACATCCTGTTATGTAAATAAATAAATCCCTTTCTGTTTAAGTCACTGTAGTTAGGTGTACCTGTGTGTGCTGTGGAACAAACCACTTAAAACTTCTCAGTATTAGTCACTCAGTCATGTCTGACTCTTTGCAACCCTATGGACTGCAGCCCATCTGTCCACAGGCTCCTCTGTCCATGGGATTCTCCAGGCAAGAACACTAGAATGGGTTTCCATTCCCTTCTCCAGGGGATCTTCCCAACCCAGAGATTGAACCTGGGTCTCCTGCATTGCAGGCAGATTCTTTACCATCTCAACAACTTGCTGACTTACAATGGCAAACATTATTTCTCATGATTTCATGGGTCAAGCAGGACACATGTACTGGTCTAGGCTGGCCTGGCTGGAGCTGGCTGGTTTGGGATGCCTCGTGTACATGCCTGGTCATTGACAGGCAAGCTGGGTGAGGGCAGTGGTTCTCAATCAGGGGCAATTTTGTCACCCAGGGAATATTGGGCAATATCTGGACACAACTTTGGTGGTGTCCAGATATTTAAACTGGCATGAGGGGTGCAACTATCTAGGGCAGTGTTCCCCAACCTCTGGGATCTAATGCCTAATGATCTGAGGTGGGGCAGATGTAATAATAATAGAAATAAAGTGTACAATAAATATAATGCACTTGAAATCATCCTGAAAACATCCCTCTGCCCCAGTCCATGGAATCTTCCATGAAACTGGCCCCTGGTGCCAAAAAAGGTTAGGACCGCTGATCTGGGGATAGAGGCCAGGGATGCTGCTAAGCATTGCACAGTGCACAGAACCACTCCCCACAACAAAGACTTATTTGATTCGAAATGTTAACAGTACTGAGAATGAGAAACCCTGGTCTAGAAAGGCCTCAGCTGGGATTTCTGTCTCTGCCTGGTGTGATCTCTCTTTGCCCAGCAGGTCAGATCAAGCCACAAGTTCCCAAGAGCTGCAGGAGAGACCAAGCCCCAAAGCACACTTTTCAAGTCTCCACCTGCCTTGTGTTTGCCAATATGTCATCAGACAAAGCAAACCGCACAGCCAGGGTTCATCTGGGAGAGGCTCCACATTTTCACCTATCCACGTCAAGGCTTCTGTTATTTAAAAGCTGAAAGCATTCCAACTGACACAGAAAGTTATCCTAATTCCGGATGACTTTCTGGTTCCTGGTTTCTTTCCTGGGAAAGACCAGTTCTAGGGCCTGCCCTTGGCTTCCACTAGGACAGAGTATCACCCCAGGGTCTCTGGTTGCAAACAACAGAAACCTTCTGTGGCTAACTTAAACAGAAAGGGACCTTATCAAAAGGCGACAAGGTAGGTTAGAGAATCACAGGGTGAGCAAAGCTGAGAAGTCAGGACCATCAGGAGAAAAGTCAGGACTGTCAGGAACCAGCTCTCCTTTCCCATAGATGTCCTCTTTTTTTTGCTTCAGCTGGTTTGAGTTTCTGTTACTGCAAACAAAATGGTCTTTATTAAGACACTCTTGGGATTTCCCTGGTGGTCTAGTTGTTAGGTCATCACCTTCCAATGTGGAGGGTGCCAGTTCTATCCTTGTTCAGGGAGCTAGGATCCCACATGCCTTGCGGCTGAAAAACCAAAACGTAAAACAGAAACAATATTGTAATAAATTCAGTGAAGATTTTTTTTAAAAGACACTCTGGTACACAGCCCCCACTGGTAGCTCTGAGAAGCTACCAATGACCTTTCCCCTGGGGTTGTTCCAAGGGACAACAGGGGACAGGCGGCTTCACCCTCCTCCCAGAGCTCCCAATCTTCTGATCCCTCCGAGAGGCTAAACCAAACAACTTCCTCCCGCCCTTGCCAATGGCAGCCCATTTGGATTCGTGACTTTGCAGATAAGGTGCCCTTCTCCAGCAACTTGGCACAGACAGCCATGCCTGCTGTTGTGGAAACCAGAGTCATGAAGTGTCTACAGGAAAAAACAGCTTCCGCCAGATCTGCATTCCCAAGTGAGTTCCTGGTAAGTGGAGTGGTTTCCAATCTTCTAGGGTCTTAAGAATGAAAGTAATACACCGAAGATGATGAGAGGAAACCCAACACCTGCTCACACTGATGCGCTTCTCTTTTCCGTACTGAGGTTCCTAAAGCCTCTTTTCTGTACTGAGGTTAGGGCGCCTGGAAAGGGTAGACTATTTCAGCTTATCAGCTTGGCCTCATTTCCATCAAGATGCACCGCTTGCATCCGTCTGCTCAGTGTCCCGAGTTATTTTGGGCCCATTCATGACCTTATGTCCCTGCTTTTGTTTTTAAACATTTTTCTTTGTCCATCTGTTCCCTAGGAATCCATCACAATGCCTCCTTCCTGCTGTGGGAAGCATTAGCAGATTCCTTGTTTTGATTTTACTCTCATAATGCTTTCATTCCTAAGACCCTAAGATATTGGAGGCAGAAATTTTATCTTCTGGCTCACCATGGTCTAATCATCAGAGGTACTCTATTCGGATCAATCACTTTTATGGTTAAACAACCAGCCTTTACTCATTCAGGCAACAGACCCTGGGTACCTACTATGTACCTGATGCAAAGAACTGACTCATTGGAAAAGACCCTAATGCCGGGAAGGAATGAAGGCAGGAGAGAAGAAGGGGACAACAGAGGATGAGATGGTTGGATAGCATCATCAACTCGATGGACGCAAGTTTGAGCAAGCTCCAGGAGTTGGTGATGGACAGGGAAACATGGTGTACTGCAGTCCATGGGCTTGCAAAGAGTCGAACACGACTGAGCAACTGACTATGCGCCAGGTACTAATGACACTGTGCTGACCTCGTAGCCTACACCTCTGCTCCCCTGTCTTTTCACGATCTGACCCGCTGCTCACCTGAGGAGTGGAACCGTTCATTTAGTGGGTGTGTTGCCTGGGAGAGCTCACCTGTGACGTTCCCATCCTCTTTTATGGCTATGAGATTCCTGCTGGGCCTTCTCTAGAGAGAGCTACACACAGCAGTTACCCTCTTCTGGAAGTTTCTTTGTGCCTTTCAACAGTTGAATTTTAATAGTTAATAATTGCAAATTTGTTATAGCATCTTTGCCAGCCATCAGATCCTGTGCTAAGCACAGCCCAGACATTATCCCGTCCAATCCTCACTGTATCACTCCTGTTTCACATGTGAAAACAATAAGAAGTACTTTCACCTGAGTTCAGGTGTCCCTGGCCTGGGCACCGTGCTCTCTCTTTCAACACACTTTGCCTCGGCCTTGTGCTAATTTTACAACCTGCTTTTCAGTTTCCCAAATCCTCATGTTCCCCTGCAGCAGCCACATGCACTGTTTACCCCTACCCTCCTTTTATTCCTTCCACCTTGTCTGCTGAGCGGAGAGCACCAAATGACCTCTGGGCCTTATCGATGCCCAAGGACCAGCAGGTCACCCGGCCGTAATCCCTATCTGATGCTGCTGATGCTGTCCTCAGAGGAGCAGGGGACAGATACTTGAGAGGTTTGTTGTCCAAGAGATCCTGTTAACTTTGTGTTGAGTCATGTGGGTGCACGGAGGTGTCACTTTACTCTTTCTTAGCGGTGACCTTGAGACCTGAAAACCAGCCACCGGATGCTCAGGAGGGGACACTCAAGAGAAAACACTCAGTCCATCCTGAGCCCTCAGGCAGAGCAGGCCATCATGCATTCAGTCAACCTTGACTTCTCCAACCTGACCTTGGGCCAGGCACCATGCTGGCACTGAGGAGCCAAAGCTGAACCAGACAGACAGGTCCCTTCCCCCAGGAAGCTGTGTTGGGGCAGGGTGGGGTAGGAGGTGACAGATAGTTTACTAACAGCGTCATTGTGGGTGGTAATAAGTACTGAGTCCCAGCCAGAGGCTTGTTAGCTGGAACAGTCATAGCCTTTGTCAGTCCCCTAGTGTGGGTCCAACAGTTCTCACTCTTCAAACTAGCTAGTCCCACTCTCCCCACCCCCATTCCCACTCTTGCACATGGCTAGGAGAATTCCAGGACCAGAGCCTAGTGCCCAACACGCTTAATAAATAGGTCTTGATTGCCTGGATGGAGACGCACACTCCTTTCATAGAATAGTATAAAAATCGAAATCAGCTGCCCATATTATGGCCATCTTTGGAAAGGGTCCAGGAAGGCCCTGCAGATGCAACATTGCTGGGTTTTAAGCCACAAGATACACACACACACACACTCACTCTGTCTCTCTCTCTTTCTCTCTCTCTCTCTCTCTCTTTTTCTCTCTCTCTCTGAGCATTTAAGACAGGGCTAAGACTTAAGCTGTGTCCAAGTTGTTGCCTGGGGTTTAATAGAAGCAGAAATCACGCTCAGCTTTCTTCTCCCAGCCCGTCCATTTGGGCATATGCAACTGATTAGAAAGACAATCTTGATTTTCAAGTAGATTCAACACATCCAAGATAACCACAAAAAGCTTGTGAGAGAGATAGGTTGGCTTCTAATGACTGGCGACCACCTGCAGGCCTTGGCCCCTTACCCCCTTTCCCACCTGCCCTGCCCTGCGGTCCTGTGAGCGCCTCCTGACTCGGCTCCCCTGCTGCCCGCTCTGCACGGCTTCCAGACTTGGCAGGAGGTGAGAAAGCCTCTGAGACCAACCAGGCTGTGACCTCATTCTCTGCTCTCACTCCTCCAATTGCTCCAAGTGGGTATCTGGGCTGTCCCTCAACTTTGACCTCTGTGCACCTTTCTCCATCCATCACTGGTTTGCTGATGACCACGGAGGGTTTGTGATGATGAATGAGTAAACCGGTGTTTATAAAGTGCCAAATGAGTGCTGTAGTTTATGAGCTGACTCTATCTCCTCCGGTCTCCCTAATCCCTTCTTGTTTTCCAAGCATCTCAGGCTGGAGGGACCACCCAGTTCCATCCGGCTCTGGAATGCCCCTCAAAGTTCTCTCCATCTGCCCTCATCACCCAAGAGCTCTTCCTGACTCCTCCCTGTGTCTCCCTCCTGTTTTTCAAAGGGCTGTTGCTTTTCTTAATATTGCTTTACCCCTCCCCAAAAGACAGTTACACAAGTAGATGTGGGAGGAAGCTAAAAAACATAAGTCAACGATGACTAAGTCTGCCTAGCTCCCTCGTCGCTGGAATATTGTCAGAATCGGCTCTCTCTCACCCCTGCCTCTGTAAAAATCCTTTGCCGAGGGTGTGATTTTTTCCTGAAGATCATTCTTTCCACATGACCAAATGTTGTCATGCATAACCAGTCCAGAGCATTTCTTTCTGCCCAAATTCGTGCTTGGGGCACAGCACTCAGGGTCACTCAGAAGTGATTTTTCCCTAATGAACAGGCAACTAGGTGGTTCCTGGAAGTTTCACTAGCAATCAGGGATCATCAGTTATCCCAGAGTTTTCTTCCCCCCACTACTTCTCTGGTTTCTGAATAAGTGCTTTTCCTGAAGTCCAATGACCTCAGAAGGAAAGAGTTCAAATAAAATCCAGCATGCATCTCCAGCTTTGGAGCAGACAACAAAGCCTCTGAAATGAGACAGACACCGAGCAGCCTGAGCTCCTGCTCCACAGTCCCAGAGTCTCAGACCCCTCAACCCGTGAACACTAGTGACGGAATCAGCGTGAGAGGTGTTAAAGGGCTCGCCCATTGGGCAGCACTTCCTGAGCTCTGTCTGAGCATAAGAGCTGCAAGGTCTGGGCGTTCTGCTCCTCTTTTACAAAATACAATAGGTAATGAACAGGAATTCTCCCAACTGTGCATCATGGAGCCCGCCCTGCCTCCAGAGGGTTGTGTTCACACAAGCCAAATGGGCAATTGACCAGAGCATTTAAACTTAAGAGTCTGTGTGAATAATCCAAACCAAAATCCCAGGTTTTTCACAGACATGTAAATTATTCTTCACAAAGGCAAATCCTAACCTAATCCCTTCACTGTTAAAAAGTTGGCTCTCAGAAACAAAACATTTCATAATAAAAGCAGCCCTATTTCAGGCAGACCCATTATGAATCATTGGTTGGGGCAAACTGAGGTCTGTCAGATTTTAAGCATTTAACTGCCTAAAAAAGAAAGCTCAGAATTTCCAAACCCAAGCATTTGCAGGCATAATTTTTAAAGTTTCGATCTATACCATGTCCCCAGGTTTTTGCATTCAATAAAAACCTAACTTTTTTGCCTCTGATGGGTCCTTGAATAAAACACATGGGAGATACAGAAACTTAGCTCTTAAAAGTAGCTAGATCAAATTGTCCAAGACCAACAGAAACTTAAAAAGTTCCAAACTTAAAAAAAAAAGTCACGTCATTTAAGCTGAATATCTTTATTGGACTCAGAAACAGTCCAACTGATTTCTCAAAAATAAGTTGATGAAAATTTCATATTTTCTGAACCCTAAAGAGTTTTTTCTCAATTTTATTCTTTTTAAAATCCCTTTTAAATTAATTCTCATTTCAGTTCAGTTGCGCAGTCGTGTCTGACTCTTTGCGACCCCATAGACTGCGGCACGCCAGGTCTCCCTGTCCATCACTAGCTCCCGGAGTTTACTCAAACTCATGTTCATCCAGTCGGTGATGCCTTCCAACCATCTCATCCTTTGTCATCCCCTTCTCCTCCCACCTTCAATCTTTCCTAGCATCAGGGTCTTTTCCAATGAGTCAGTTCTTCACATCAGGTGGCTAAAGTATTGGAGTTTCAGCTTCAGCATCAGTCCTTCCAATGAATATTCAGGATTGATTTCCTTTAGGATGAACTGGTTGGATCTGCTTGCAGTCCAAGGGACTCTCAAGAGTCTTCTCCAACACCACAGTTCAAAAGCATCAATTCTTCAGTGCTCAGCTTTCTTTATAGTCCAGCTCTCACATCCATACATGACTACTGGAAAAACCATAGCTTTGACTACACGGACCTTTGTTGGCAAAATAACATCTCTGCTTTTTAATATGCTGTCTAGGTTGGTCATAGCTTTTCTTCCAAGGAGCAAATGTCTTTTAATTTCGTGGCTGCAGTCACCATCTACAGTGATTTTGGAGCCCCCCAAAATTAATTCTAGCAATATCCTTTTTTTTTTTAAGGAAATCATTTTTTTTTTTTTAAGTCACTGAATTTGTTACAACACTGCTTCTGTTTTTTGTTTTGTTTTTTTGGCCCAGAGGCATGTGGGGAATGAATCCATACATTGGAAGTGCAGAGTCTTCACCACTGGACCGCCAGGGGAGTCCCAGCAATATTCTTAAACTGTGGGAAATCGACAAATATCAACTGAGGATCTGTTCTTTGGGAATCAGTCTGTAACAGCTCGCTGGTTTTACATTCTCAAATGCTCTGTTTCCAGAGCACTGGTTTTTTTAAGCCCTAAGCCCATCTCTTCTCTGGGGGAAGCTGTTTCTGCAGAGTCTTGAGAATCATCCTAACATTTTAGAGAATAAGCACAAAGCACAGTAGTGATTCTCAAACTTCATGTAGCCAAATGCCCCTGGGTGTCTGTTAAAATGTAGGTTTCTGGATCCCACTCCAGAGATCAGATTTGTTTTTCTGGATTAGAGTCTGGAAACTAGTATTATCAACCAGCCCCTCTCCTCCCCTGCAGGAGTCCTGATGCTGGAAGTCCACAACTCTTCAGTTTTAAGGTGACAGACCAGACCACAGAGAGAAATTCTCTCTCTGGCCTCTTCCTGACACCCCATCCATTGAGCCTTGGGAGAGGACACTTCTTCTCTGGGGTCCCCACCGAAATGGCAACATCAAGATCTCCCTGCCAGCTCCCCTAAAATAAAGTCACAGACGACCGCATGGCCCGGTACCTAGTCTGCCAAGTCATTCATGTTATGTGCTGACCCGCGGGGAGAGGACCAGGCCCTTCTCCCTTGCTCTCTCCCCGTGTCTCCGAGGACCTCTCAAGACTGAGGCCCAGCGCCATCTCCCTCGCAGCTGCTGGCCCTTCCCTTTCCAAAAGATGCGGCGGCTCCACCTGCGGGTACATCTACATAAGGTATCCTGCACTCCACCTTCTTCATTAGCCCCGCAACCCTCATGGAGAGCGCCAGTGTGTAACACCGAGTGGTCTCCATGGCAACCGAGAGGGTGTCACGCCGACACGAGATTACGACCTCACGGCGTGGGGATTCCAGAGAAGGGGTTGGGGGCGGCGCCCCCCTGAGTCCTAGACCCACGCCCAAACTGCAGGGAAGGACCCCCCCACTTCCTTCCCGCCTCGATCGCCTGACCTCTCCCGCTCAGTTGGCACAGTGAGGACGGAGAGCGGGGGATGGGTTTCCACGGCGTCCCCCAACCTGACGGGGGCGGGGAGGGTATGGTGGCGGGCCCGGCGCTCCCGGCACACTTGAGCCGCTGCTACCGAGCCGGAGCAGGCGCGGGCTGCGCTGGGCAGAGATCAGGGGCGGGAGCGGGCGGGCCCCGCGAGGGGCGTAAGTCCCACCTTCGGGGGCGGTGCCTGGCGGTGGGGAGTGTCAGGAAGAGGAAGAGCGCGGCCAGAGGCGGTGCGGGCGCGCGACCAGCAGACGCCGGGCCGAGGCGAGCGCCGCGCGGGCCACCATGGCCACGGACGAGCTGGCCAGCAAGCTGAGCCGGCGGCTGCAGATGGAGGGCGAGGGCGGCGGCGAGGCCCCGGAGTCCGGGCTGAACGGGGCGGCGGCGGCGGCGGCGGGAGCGCCCGACGAGACAGCCGAGGCGCTGGGCAGCGCGGACGAAGAGCTGAGCGCCAAGCTGCTGCGGCGCGCCGACCTCAACCAGGGCATCGGCGAGCCCCAGTCACCCAGCCGCCGCGTCTTCAACCCCTACACTGAGTTCAAGGAGTTCTCCAGGAAGCAGATCAAGGACATGGAGAAGATGTTCAAGGAGTGAGTGCCCGCTCGACCCTGTTCCCCACCCACCCCGCGAGCCGGCCTCGGCTCCTGAGACCTCGCGCGGTCCTGGGACCCATGCGGCCAGCCGAGCTCCCCGATCCCCGACACATCAGGGGCGAGGACCCCACATCCCTTCCAGATACTCACGAGGCTTCGGGACCTCCTCCCCACCACGATTATGGGTCTGGGGATCCGCGGCCCCTGGCACGCGACCCCTTCTCACGGTGACGCTGCCCCCGGGTACCCTACCCGCCCGCATACGGAGTGGAGGACCCCGCGGCTCCTTCTAGAGAAGCGCGAGCCCCCACTGCTACCATGCGCGTGGGTCTGGAGAGCTCGGATCTCTGGCCTAGGACCCCTGTCTTGTTAGTGATGCTTCTCCACACCCGCGCACCGCGAAACTGGGGGCCCCGTGGCCTCGGCCTCCTCCTCCTCCTCAGCTACTTGAATTCCCAACCAACCCCCACCCCAAACGCGGGTCAAAAACACCCACCCCACCCTCTAGCGCCTCAACAAAGGTGACCGTTCCTTTCCCTGGCTGGGGTTTTTTCATTTCTTCCGCTTATCTCACATCCCCCTCAACGTGGGTTCTGGGCCGAGACCCCTCCCCCACTTTCCCTGCACTTATTCAGCATCTACCAGCAAACTGTGTCAGAGACCCTTCAGTCCCTCTCAACTCTACCCCCATCCACTCCTTTAGCCAGGACCCCATCCCTTGACCCTCAGGTGATCTCCCTAGGGAGGGACCCCTTCCTCCCTGCCCTCTACTCCGCAGGTCTGTACAAACCCCACCACCAATAGTCCGGTCAGGACTGTCCCCCTCCTCCCTCTCCAGACGGAGACCCCCTTCCTCTTGCCTTCACCACCCACTACGCCCTGAAGCTTTGCAGTCACTGGCCCCCTGCTTTCTGTCAGAAGGCCCCCTCTCTTCTTTCCCCTCTTCCCCCACTGCCTGACCCCTCCCCTCCCCACAGAGGGTCACCTCCTATCTGACTTGGCTGGTGGCTCTCACCTCAGCCCTTCCTCCATCCCTTTTTCCGCACCCCATGGCCTCAGCAGGTTGGACAGGTACTTTCAGGCCTATGGACTTACCCTTCCCCCAACAAAAAACTTTAACTCTCTTAAGTGACTGGAGAGGAAAACTTCCTGATGCCCTTCGGGTCCACCCCTGGGTTCACCCTCTTGGGACTGAGATAGTCAGATGCACTGCCCCGCAGCAGTGTGGGGGCTGGTGAGGGTGGGGGCCGTGAAGGTGCTCAACCCCCCTCCCTTTGATACTCTTCCCCACCCACCTCCTGTAGCCAATCGCCCCTGCCCCTGGCGGGCAAAACAGCCCCGGGGGTGTGATGGAATAGGTCTGGAAATGGATCCAAAAAGGTAGACTAGTCCTGAGGTCTAGAATAGGTGAGGAAGTCAGGCAGCCACCTTGGCTGGGGCAGGAGGTGGGGGCAGGCTGGGGCAGTGTGACCCAGCGGCCAGCAGGAAGCCCAGGGTGTTTTGCAACCCCCCAGCTTGAGAAAGGCTCTTTCGCACTTCTCACTGCTTGCTGTGGCTGCTGCTTCTGCATTTGACCCTTATTGTAGGGAAGAGGTTTTTTGGTTCTCAGACCTGGATGGCTGGGAACCCCATAATTTTTTCCGAGGGTCAGCCCGGGGCAGAGCTGAGTCCTTAACCCCACCCCAGGCCTCTGCACGGACACCCCTGGTCCCTGAGGAGCCTGCTCCTTTGCCTCCAGGGTCTTGGTTTAGGAGTTCTTATCAAGTTTTTTCCTAATCAAAACTGGCCTTATCAGAAGTGTAGGAGTTCCAGGATTCCAGACCTAATAGAGGGCAACTTCCTTGTAGACTTTGCTGCCCCCCTTCCACCTGCCACAGGGAAGTATAGAAGAGATTATTCAGCTGCTTGATCCCTGTATTCTCAGTGCCCGAGGACTAAGGCGCTCCTCTCCATTCCTCCCAGCACCCCATGACATAGAACTGTCATCACCACTGTGGCGCAGTTGGGCTGTCTGGGCACAGAGAAGTGAAGTAACTTGCCAAGAACACACAGCTAGAAAATGATGGAGTCAGGCTCTAAACCCAGGTCTGTGACTCCAGAACTCATGTTCTTCCCTCCTGGGTTTCCCATCACAAATGTCTGCCTCCACAAGGGGATGATCACCCAGCACCCCCTTCCATATTCATGGCTGATTTTCCCCTACATGGACCCACCACCTCCTTCTCTTGGGCTTCCATGACATCCCTTCTACCCCCACGAAAAATAAAAAGAAGGAACAGTTTGGAGAACCCAGACACGCCAAATGAGCAGGGACTTGGGATTGCTTCCCTGGTGGCTCAGACAGTAAAGAATCTGCCTGCAATGCAGGAGACTTGGGTTTGATCCTTGGGAAGATCCCCTGGAGAAGAGCCCGGAAACCCACTCCAATATTCTTGCCTGGAGAATCCCATAAACAGAGGAGCCTGGTGGGCTACAATCAGTGGGGTCACAAAGAGTCGGACATGACTGAGTGACTAACACTGTCACTAAATGGGAAGCTGCAGCTTGGTTAGAAGGAGCACATGGCTTGGGGAGTGATCGTGAACCTGCATTTGCAGAACAACCTCACGTTTTTATGGAGGCTGTTTTTTGTATGAGTTTGACGAGGGATACTTTGGTGAAAATTGAGTGAAGCTGAACCCTTGGAGCCCCCTCTTGGCACCACTGCTGCTTGATGGGGTGCTGCTTGGCAGGGATGTGGTAGGGGGGCAGGAAGGGGCCAGGGAGCTGGACTTCTAGGGAAGGAAGTGCTGCCCGCCGGGGGGTGGGTGGGGGGGCCCTGGCGAGGAGGAGGGAAGGCGGCAGATTTTGTATTCAAGGAAACAAGGCTTCACTGTGCCAGCCGAGCCCAGCCCAGCCGAGTCCCGGTTGTGAACAGCCAACAGGCAGGCTCTCATGGAAGACAAAACCCCCGTTCTGCTTCTGCCATCCAAGAGGGGCTGCAGCCTCCTGGGTCCAAGCAGGGCTGGAGGATCACAGCCAGGGCTTTGCCGAGAGACTTCCACCCTGATCTGCAGCCCCCATGGCAGAGGGGAGGGGAGCCCAGGCCTCCTGGGAAACCGTCCCCCAGATCAGAGTGCAAGAGACAGGAGAAGGCGGAGGGAACTGGGAGCTGGACTTGCCTTGGAGGTCAGAAGATAGGAAGCGGCGCTTTGCTATTGAATTACCTAGTATGCCCGCCCTGGCCTCAGTCTTCCCATCTGTAAAAGGAGTACAATGACAGATGATTCTCAAAGATGATTCAGCAGTGACCTCCTTATGTCTGAGCAATCCTGAGCTGTCTGGATGACAGAACTGCCTTCTGGGGTCTTCTGGTTCGTCCATTCAGTGGTCATCAGCAGATTCTTCTTCAGGGTGGAGATGGAGGGAGAAGAAAGTGGGCAGAGGGAAGATGGACAGGCTCTCTACTATCACTGACCTTACACTCCTGGTAGTTTCCATCTGGGAGAGACCTTGGGGGGTTGTCATCAACCCTTCTCCCCATTTTACAGAAGAGAAAACCAAGGCCCAGGAAGGCGTAGTGACTTTCATGTGGAGATTTTCAATGACTGAACCGGAGCATCCTTATCTATGCAATGGGGACAGTGGTCCCTGCTTCTCAGGGAGGGGCTGCAGGCAGGTGATGCACACAGAGCTCTGGCACAGTGCCAGGTACCTGGAAGCACCTGACTCTCAGTCCTTCCTCCCCTTGCTCCCTCAGGCTCCTCCCATCACCTCTAACTCCACCCTCTCCCCTCCGCTGTCTGCTCATTCATTTAGGGTCCTGCCTGGGTCAGGAAGAAGGCCTCCCTGGAGAAGGAAAGGGCAACGCACTCCAGTATTCTTGCCTGGAGAATTCCATGGACCGAGGAGCCTGACAGGCTACAGTCCACAGGGTCTAGGGTAGCAAAGAGTCAGACTGAGTGACTAATGCTGGAGACCTCCAGGCAAGGGGCAGGGGTGTGGCCCCAGAAGGCCTCAAGGCAGCCACCTCTGGGCTGGCAACAGCCTGGGGCTGTTGCCTGCATCTCTGTGGGGTTTTGTAAGCTGAGACCTGCCAGAGAGGCAGGCAGCCATGTAATTCTGAACCTGCTGTGGAATCCGAGGAAGATGCCCTAGTTCCCTGCCCGGCCCAGCCTCGTCCCCAGCCACTTTGTCTCATGACCCCTTGCGTCAGAACAGCCAGTGCCCCTCTCTTCTTCCCACCCTTCCCTCCCCTCCATCTGCTCCACCTCCCTGGTATCTTCTCAGGCTTTTGCAGCTCACAGCACCACCCCCGTGCCCCCCAGCACAGCCCCCTTGTCCTTTCTGGGAGGCCGTCTGGTGCAGTGGTTAATGGCTGGGCCTTTGGAGTGTGCTACCCTGGCTCAGAGGGTAAAGCGTCTGCCTGCAATGCGGGAGACCCAGGTTCGATCCCTGAGTCAGGAAGATCCCCTGGAGAAGGAAATGGCAAACCCCTCCAGTACTCTTGCCTGGAAAATCCCATGGATAGAGGAGCCTGGTAGGCTACAGTCCATGGGGTCGCAAAGAGTCGCAAAAAGACTGAGGACTTCACTTACTTACTTACTTAGGCTGGGTTGGAATCCCAGCTGTGAGCCCTAGGGCAAGACACATAAACCCTTCTGAGCCTCACTTTCTCACCCTAATACAGGGAGAACAATAGCCCCCACCTCCCAGGGTTGTTATGAAGTGTTTAACCCAGGGCTTGGCATAGAATAAGTCCTCACCAAGTTCCTGTCACTACCGTCCCAGCCCTGGCAGTGGTGGCTGGAGCAGAGATGGCTCCAAAAAGCCACTGGCTGCCTCCACTTCCCCCCCACGGAGCTGCCCAGCCTGCCAGGCTGGCAACAGCCCTCTTGCTTTGGGCCCGAGTGACGGGCCTCAGCATGAGAACCTTCTTTCCCTCCTGCGGAACAGAAGCTTTGATTGACAGCTACATATGGCTTTGGGAAATAACAAAAATGGGGAATCGAATTCATTATCACTTAATTACGTGGAAGGCAGGTGGCAGAAAAAAGGAAAGAGCACCCAGCAGCCCGGGGATGACACAAAACTAGGACTCTAGTTGGCTCCCCTGTGCCATTGCCCAGCGGGTGGGTCCTCAGAGTCTGTTTCCCCTGGGGCTAAAGAACCTGCCTGGGAAAGTCCTGGGGAACTCCCTGGTGGTCCAGTGGTTAGGACTCTGCACTTTAACTGCCAAGGGCCAGGGTTCAGTCCCTGGCCCGAGAACCAAGTTCCTGGAAGCTGCATAGTGTGGCCAAAAAAAAAAAACTCCTGAGCCTTTGTAAAGAGTCCACCATCATGTCTGGCTGGTGGGCTATTAAAAACATAGGTGACATTTTTGAAAAATGTAGGGTTCACTCCTTTGATCATCTTTTGTTAAGTTTCTGTATGCAAGTTCCAGAGAATTAAGGGAAAAATAAAATTTCTGTTCAAGAAGCTTACAGTCTCATGAAGAGCAATGGCATAGAGGGGTCTTTGGGAGTGAGAGAGGATGGACCCCCAGGGCTGGAAGCATCGGGTTCCATTTCTTTATTTCTACGAGGAGTACTGAAAGTTCTCTTGAAGGATGCCATGATGTCAGCCCTCCATAGCCAGCCCCATGCCTCCACGCCCTCTCCTTGTTAAATGGAGCCACCAGGCCCATGGAGCCCAGTGTATTATTTCAGGAACTGAATTGAATCCTCAGACCAGCCCAGTGAGGTGGGTGCTGTCATTCTCCCCATGTCCCAGATGAGGAAAGCAAGGCCCAAGCTTATAATACATGGCCAGGGCAGGATTAGAACCAGGTCTGCCTACAGGGAGCTCCCAAGGCCAAGTGAGGGCGGTGTTTGTGGCTGGGGGACAGGGAGGGGGAACCGTCTGGGGGTTCAGAGGTTGGGTCCTGCGCTTACAGCAGCCGGGAGCCTGGCTTTCTGGGGAGGGAGGATTTTCTGGCCTCAGGCCTGTCCTCTGCTCTCCTACTTCCCTTCTGATTCTGAGTCACCTCTCCTCTCCCAACCCCCTGGGACTTTCGGTTCTCTTTTGGTTTGTGCCTTCCTGCCTTCTGTCTGTGACTCTGGATTCAGGGCCTAGCTTCAGCTCTAGGAGACCAGGCCTTGCAAAGCCAACCCCACGCCCTCCAGCAACTGAGGTCCCTCTGTCTGCCCAGCAGTCTTCTCCTTTGCTGATTTCCACTTTTTTAGGACTCTAGAGAAGTGAGGGTTCTAGGCCAGAAAGGTGCAACCAGACAGAGCCAGGCCTGGGGACTCCTGAGCTGTGTGGAGAGAGGACCTCTGGGTCTGCTCCATTCCAGGAACTTTAACTCTTGTTTAATTCCATCCTGTAAGGTGGTCATCACCCATTTCACAGATAAGAAGACTGAGTCTCAGGTTTCTATGACTGAGGAGCAGAGACAGGATTTGAACTTGATCCTTCTGACTCCAAGTCCTTTGCTCTCATGGGACCCTATTAGGAGCATATCCTCATCAGCTTGTTAGAAATCCAGACGCTCAGGCTCCACCCCAGGCCTACTGGATCAGAGTCTGCATTTTAGTAAGACTGAACCAGGTATGCACTTTAAGGTTTAAGAAGCACTGGGCCACTCTATAACCGTCTCCCTGCCCTGTTCCTGAGTCTAAGAAGTGAGGCAATAACAAGAGGGAAGATTAAGTTAAGTAATAAACACTGGGTTATATTAGACATTCGGTATATGTCCTTTGCAATCACTGTTATTAAGAGCAGGCTGCGGGGAGACCCACTGCTATCGCTACCAGTGGAGGAAGCTGTCCTCCGAGGGTGGGGCTCAGTGAGAGATGCTTAAACCCGAGTTTAGGGTGTCCTGAGCCCTGACAGCCCCCAGCAGGTTGCCATCAATCAGGGGGGGCACCCACTTGACCCTTGGACTCCCTGGGAAGCCATAGGGGAAGCATCAGCCCCACCCTGGCCACACATTCACCCATACACACTCACACACCCTCTCCTTCGCTGACACAGGGCAACAGATCGAGTGTCAGACTCTAAAGATAGGGCTGGAGGAAGTGGTGAGTGACTGGGCTTTCCCCACCCGAGTCAGACAGTCTGGGGGTGGGGGAGTGTAGGAACGGATGGGCACTGCCGAACTGTCATCGCCGAGCCTGTGGGTGTCTACCTGTACCAGGAGGCGGGCCGGGCCAACCCAGCTGTAACAAGTAGCAAGGCCGGAATTTCCCTGGTGTCTAGAACTTTCCTACCTTCCCATTTCAGGACAAAGAGTAGAGGCCTGGGAGCCACTGAGGCCTCCCCAGACAGGATGGGAGAAGATCAGGTCTGTGAATACTGGGGCCAAAGTCAGGTGGGCCTGGGGGCTCAGTGGTTCATAAATACCACTCTGTCTGTCCTCCTGGCAACCCACATGGGCAGAGAGACCACCAGCAAAGGCCTGGGGTGGGATGGGAACCAGAAGGGAGAGAACTGGGGCCCCTATGCTCCCCAGCCATTGCCCCCTCCCCCTGTGCAGGGACTGATGGCTCCTCACTCTGCCATCAGACTGTACAGCACAGCTGGACAATAGGGAGGGTCATATGAGAAAGAGCAACTTTCTGACAGAGAGTTACAAAGCCAAAATGGGCTGTTTTAGTGAAGCAGTGAGCTTCCCATCCTCAGAGGTATTCAAGCAGGAAAGCTGCGTGAGGGGACCTGACCTCACAAATGCTCAATGGGGTGGCCTCCAGTATCCCTCCCAACCTGAGTTTCTTTGTTACAGGATCTGTAGGCATCAGAACACAGCATAGTAGTTAAAAGCACATGTTTTTCCTCAGGCCAGGGTTCTGATAGTCAGGTATGTCCTTGTTAGCTATGATCTTGGCCAAGTCACTTCCTCCCTGAGCCTCAGTCTGCTCGTCTGCTGTATGGGGATGTTTATGCCTGCTTCACCAAGTTCTTTGGAGAAGGAAATGGCAACCCACTCCAGTGTTCTTGCCTGGAGAATCCCGGGGACGGCAGAGCCTGATGGGCTGCCGTCTATGGGGTCGCACAGTCGGACACGACTGAAGCGGCTTGGCAGCAGCACCGAGTTCTTGAGAGGGTCTGACACAAAGCCCTTGGGATAGTGCCTGCCACGTAGTACGTGCTCAGCCAAGAGGAGCCACTAGTGATAATATTGTTATGAAATAGGGGTAGGCCCTGCACACTATCAGAGCCGGCCGCTGCTCAGCCCCATAACTCCGGGTTATCAGAACCAGGGGAGGAGGAGCAATCGCCAAGAGGGCCCTGCAGCCCAGAGGGGCAAAGTCTGCCCGGGTGGTGGCCGCTGCTCCACTTTCAAGGACAGATGGGAGGGGATTTTGTCACCAGCATCCGGGGCGGCGGCAGCTGAGCCCTCCCTGTGGAGAACTGTTCAGGGGGAGGGAGGGAGGAATGTGGGCACCGTGCCAGGTGCAGCAGCCTCCCTCCAGTGCTGGAGAAAAGTGCTGAGCTCCCAGCCCAGGAGCTTTGTTGTCAGTCCTCCCAGGCAGGTCCCAAGCCTCTGCTCTCAGCCCAGCCTCCCCCAGCCCTGCAGGCTTGAGAGTTCAGGCCCTCTCATGGGACCACCAAGAAGAGAGAAGCAGGCAGGTAGGGAGGGAGGAAAGTTTACAGCTTTTGGAATCTTGCTGATCTCTAGCTGTGTGACTCTGAGCTGCTTGCTACCCATGCTGGGCCCCAGTTTCCCTACATGACGGGATGCGGGTAGACCAGGCATCCAGACGGATCTTGTGTACAGAGTCTTTGCCTGGATCCTCTGAGCTACCTGTAGCCTCAGCTCCAGCTCAGGGAAAGGGCTGTTAGAAGAGAGGGTCTCCCCAGCCAGGGATATGCCTGATCCCTAGCATCTGACTAACACCATTCTCTCCTGGGTTGCCAGGCATCCTCCTGCTGGTGGCCAGTGACCATCTCCCCCTTTCCCACTTCCCTCTCTGTCAGAGGAGGAACTGGAGGGTAACCCAGGACTGGGGCTTCTCTCTCTCTCTGCCCAGTGAGAGAGCAAAAGATTATATCTCTCCACCTCCCCAAGTGGCAGGGTCTCTGAATCCAGCCTAATGGGGGTTGGGGATGGAAGTAGTTGGACCTTCGGGGGAGATGCTCGTGGGACCCCTCATTCATCTTGTCCACCCCCTACCTCCAGGCCAGTCTACAGCAAGCATTTCCTCCCAGCCATACACAATCAGGACTGGGGGAGAAATTGTATTTTTTACCACTATTATTATCACTACTTTTATATGTACAAAGTACTTAACTAGTATCTGGCACATTAAAAGTTCTCAATAGAGCTATTATAATCAAATTAGCAGGCTTTAGGGACATATTACGTACTAGGTGTTTTATATCCTTCTGTGCGTACGTGTGCAGGCTTTGTCGTTCAGTCACTCAATCATGTTCAACTCTTTGCGACCCCATGGACTGCAGCACACCAGGCTTCCCTGTCCTTTACCATCTCCCAGAGCTTGCTCAAACTCATATCCATTTGTTGATGCCATCCAACCATCTCATCCTCTGTTGTCCCCTTCTCCTCCTACCTTCAATCTTTCCCAGCATCAGGGTCTTTTCTAATGAATTGACTCTTCACATCAGGTGGCCAAAGTATTGGACCTTCAGCTTCAGTATGGGCTTAGTCATGTCCAACTGTTTGTGACACCATGGACAGTAGCCCGGCAGGCTCTTCTGTCCATGGGATTTTCCAGATAAGAATACTGGAGTGGGTTGCCACTTCCTATTCCAGGGGACTTTCCCAACCCAGGGATTGAACCCACGTCTCCTGCATTGGCAGGCAAGTTCCTTACTAACTGCAACACCTGGAAAGCCTATTTTATATATCCATATTATCCTTTACTCTCAAACCTTAACTATAGATGTTAACAATAATAATAATTCAGCAGTGGTACTGTAATTAGTGTGTATTAATTAAGTACTTATTGTGGGCCAGCCTGTGTGCTCAGAATCTTTATGGATCCTCTCTTAACCCTTGCCTTGAGCCTGAGATGGGTCTGATCTCCATGGTGTAAATGGGGAAATTGAGGCGCCTGGGGTCATGTGACTTGAACAGGGTCACCTAGCCCGCAGATGACAGAGCTGGGGTTTGGACTCGGGTCAGTCTCAGCAGAGATGCTGTGAGCACAAACCTCCAGGGTTTACCTAGGAAGAATCTAGCTGATCCAATGACCCAGAGCCCGCCCACATCAGAGCCCAGGGCACGTGGTGGATGTCCACGCCCCCCGGGGAGGGGGGGCGTTCCCAGTGTTGCCACCTCTGGGCCCCCACCTCCCACCTCAGCACCTGCTTCTCCCTGCTCTGTCACCTCCTCTTGGTGGCTGGTCCTCCGGCACTGCGGCCAGCACTGTCCCCCTGGGGGCGGGAGCCCAGACCCGGTAATTGATTGATGCTTGATTGACGCAGACAGCGGTTCAGGCCGCGGTTTGAGCTGCAGCCCAGACAGGCGTGGGAGCTGCCAAAGACTGAGATCCAGAGCCCTCGTTTCTGTCCAAGTGTGGACACTTTATCTGCACTTCCTCTGAAACTGAGCCACCACTGGCTGCAGGAGAAACCCTTGAGCAATAAATAAAGCTGAGACTCGGGAGAGGCTAGTGGGGCGGTGGAGAGAGTCAAGTGTGGGAAGTGCAGGGATTGGGGGCTGGACCCCTGGCCAGTGCCCAGACCTTTATAGTCCCTGTCCTCTAATCAGTCACGTGGGGCCATAACTGACCTCCCAGGATTGCTGAGCATAGAGGTTGTGGAGAGAAGCTGCCTGGCACATAGTAGGAGCTTCATAAAAGTAACCAAGTCAGAGGATAGTGCTGGTAGCTGCCGTTTCTGGAGCCAGAGCTGTGCTAAGTGCCTGTCGCATATGAGCCCCTTCAGTCCCCACAGTGAGCCTACAAAAGGGTCACCATCATACCCGGGGCTCTTGGCCTCTGCGGGAGGCTCACTGGCACAGTCTCCTAGAACCCAGGCCGTCTGCTCCAGCCCTGACATGTCATCGCCGAACGTCACTGGAGCCCAAGTTCAGAAAGAGGCCAGGCCTTTGTTTTCCTGAGGAACACTGAGGAGGGGCATCCTTATGACTGACCCTGGAAAGACTGGCTCCTCTGTCACTGGGCTGCTCCCCTCCTGGGTTGCTCCAGGGCCGCTCTAGTACAGGTCACCAAGGCTCCAGGAGCAGCCACCCCGCCTGTTACCAGCTGGCATACAGACTCCAAAGATGGAAGATGAGGGGCTCCACTGTGCCCCCCACAGGGTCCCTCCAGCTCTAAGTGGAGTCTGGACCATAGGATCGTTGGTCCTCCTGACCTTCTCAAGTCCCACAATCCTCCCCTGCATCCTCTCTGTTATCTGCTCCCACCTTGGCTGTGGCCACTGCCCGAACTCCAGCCTCCCCTCCCCATGGTCGTGGAAGAGGCCTCAGGACCCTGTGTTCTCAGAACCCCTGCAGGGTTCCCAGAGACCTGTCTTCCCTGTGCTGCGTCACTCCAACCACTGACTCACTTGCTCGTGAACTATTTATACCCCTCGCACAAATGCTCCGCTCAGCGCTCCTCTGTTCTGCTGGCAGCCCCAGGACGTGTGGAGGAGGGCTGGGCCCAGCAAGTGGGCAAGTCTGTGAGCCCTCCAGACGTGGGATAGAAGCCCAGCTCCTTCCTCTACTGCTGTGTGACCTTGGGCAGCTCACTTCACCTCTCTGAGCCTTCGTTTTAAATGAAGGGGATTAAGTAAAATGAAGTAGGTAAATTTCCCAGCACAAAGATAAGATCTCAAAAGCTGGTTGCTATCAGATGTCCATAGTTGTGTGAAGTATACCTGGAGATGGGGGAAGGGGATGGGGGAGCCCTTGAAGAGGGGACAGAAATGAGATGAGTGTTCATGTAGGAACTCCAAGTCTGCAGAAAGTTTCTGGAGCTCAGCCCCTCTGTGTCATATTACTGTCGCCAGCACTGTCACTCAGCCATTGTGAGGCCTTGAGGACTGCACAGGGGTCTTTAGGCTCAGGAGGCCCACTTGGCCAACACTGAGATGACCCTCCCCCACCACCAGGAGGCAATCAGGGCAGTTGCTTGGCTGACGATAAGAGGGCCTGGCTGGGCTGTGGGAACAGCGCCCACATCCGCCAGGCTGTGTGCTCCCAGCACCAGCAGCAAGCACCTCCCCACCCAGGGGACAGGCCGGAGGGCAGCTCTGACCCAAGCTCTTACCACAAGGAAGCCGGTCAAGCAAGCTGTTTAGACTCTGCCCCTCACCCTGTCTGTCTCTCTGCCAGGCCATGAGTGGTAGAAAAAAGAGACCCAGAATGTGCAGGGCAGAGACACAGTCATCACCTAATCATTGTTCCAGGCCTTTCCAGCCACCACTGTACCCCCCTGTAGGCCCCCTGTGCAAGTTGTTCCCTGAACACACCCCAGGCCACATTCCAGAAAACTCAAAGTGTCCCCTTCTCCTGTGAGCCCTGGCTCCTACCCTTAGACATGTGGTTCCTTCTGCCTCCCTCCTGGGTGAGGACAGGGAAAGGGGGAGATATCGAGCCAAGATGTCCCTCGAGGGCCTGTGGAGGTGCCTAAGGATGGTCAGTGAGTTCTTACATCAGGGCCCACCCTCCCAGTCCGTACCCCATATGATATTGTGAATTCTTCCTACATGCTTGTCATGTTTCATTCAGTAAATAGGGGCTGTGGTTTTCAGCTTTCCTGTGTAGCAGGTTTGGCCAAAAGTTGGCACTGCTCAACATGTAGGAGGCTGCTGGGCCACGTGGTGAGCTCCCCATCATCAGAGGTAACCAAGCAGTCACTGGACCACAAATCAGCCTTGGCTGAGTTCCTCGCTAGGAGGTGACTTTTGAGCTCCTAGGCTCCTTGCACTCTGGCTTATCACCACTCCGGCTGGTGAGGTATGAAGTGTCAGGATGTCCTAAGGCCTCTCTTTGCACCCACAGGTACGATGCCGGCCGGGATGGTTTCATTGACCTGATGGAGCTAAAGCTCATGATGGAGAAACTTGGAGCCCCCCAGACCCACCTGGGCCTGAAAAATATGATCAAGGAGGTGGATGAGGACTTTGACAGCAAGCTCAGCTTCCGGGAGGTGAGCTTCCTACTCCCCGTGGGGGGAAACACTGTTGGGGGCTTGGTGGTGGGGAGAGACTCACCCCTGCTTTGTCACTGAGCTACTTGTCCTTGAACAGCCACTGTTGAATGGCTGATTGTTGGCTGAATGAAGTTTCAGCAGATCGTAGAGCAGGTCCCCAGGGAGATTCTGAGATGCCTAAGTGAGAAGAAGGTCCATCCATTCCTTCATGTAGTGAGCACTTATTTTATTGACTGATTGATTTTTATTTATGTCTGTGTTGGGTCTTCATTGCTGCGCGAGCTTTCCTCTACTTTCAGAGAGCTACTCTCTGGTTGCAGTGCTCAGGCTTTTCGTTCCAGTGGCTTCTCCTGATGCAGAGCATGGGCTCTAGGTGCATGAGCCTCGGTAGTTGCAGCTCACAGACTCAGTGGTTGCGGCTCATGGGCTCTAGAGGGCATACTCAGTAGTTGTGGCCCACAGGCTTAGTTTGCCCCACTGCCTGGACCGGGGATCGAACCCATGTCCCCCGCTTTGGCAAGCAGACTCCCCATCCACTGTACTATCAGGGAAGTCCTGTGTCCCTGACCCCATGTGGGCTCCAGAAAGACCCTGTGCTCCAGGGGTCCTGGCATGCAGAGGGGGAGATGCACAGAGTGAAACAAGAGGATGCTGTGACTGAGAAGAGGGGCAGATGGAGGAGGGACTTGGCCTGCAGGTCCAAGAGGAGCAGGCGCTGGGCCAGGTGACTTCACACTCCAGCTCTCACTCAGCCTCACTCTGAGATGGGAGCCGTGAGTGAACCTGTTTGCTGGAGGAGGAAACCGAGGCTCCAAGCCAGATAGCAATGGCACTGGCCCCCTGGGCAGCACAGGGTTAAATGCCAGCTGTGGCCTCTGGTGAGTCAGGTCTCAGGTGGGCCCTGGAGAGCTAGCAGGAAGCATAGAGGAGGCAAGGCAAGAGAAAGGTGGCCCAGGCGCCTGGGGGAGCCGAGGCCCAGGGAGGATGGTGCAGGCAGCACACGATGATGGTATGGACTCAGGACCTGGGTTCAAGTCTTTTCCTCCTTTCCGGTGCTGAGCTTTACTCTTTCTGTAAAATGGGCACAATCATGTACCTTCAGGGCTCAGTAAATGGGATTTAAGGTGGACTGGTTTGGAGAACAGTGGAGACAAAGGTAAGAGATAAGTTGAGGCTTTTGCTGGGAGCTGAGTGTGGGCAGAGCAGCCTGCAGGAGCCCCAGTCCTGGGGTGGACAGGAGATAGGTCTCCTAGCCTCCCATTTTACAGATGGGCAACTGAGGCCCAGAGAGGGAGGGGCCCAGCAGCCTGTTCAGGAACACAGAGCATGGAGAGTGGAAAACCCAGGCCTCTGGCTCCCAGGCCTGTGAGCACCTCTCTTCCCACGGAGGCCTGTAGCAGGCCCAGGGGTGGGCAGGCTCTGGCCCCTCCCACTCTCTCCCTGATGACATCAGTGTTCTGTTCTCCCTGCCACAGTTCCTCCTGATTTTCCGCAAGGCAGCAGCCGGGGAGCTGCAGGAGGACAGTGGGCTGCACGTGCTGGCCCGCCTCTCTGAGATTGACGTGTCCACCGAGGGTGTCAAGGGGGCCAAGAGCTTCTTTGAGGCCAAGGTAAGGAATTGAGGGCTGTGGGGTTCCCTGACCCCACTTGAGGATGGGGGTGGCTGGGATCCACCAGGACCCTGAGTTAGCAGAAGGATCAGCATGTCCTCTTCCTGTCCCTGCTGAGGCCACAGACAAGAGGTGGGGAACTGACGCCTATCAGGGCCCATGTCGTTCCTGGCTTCTGTCCCCTCCCATCCAGCTTGTGATCCTTTCCAGCTTCCCCCGCTCCCTCCCCCAGGGCTGGGTGAGGGGTGTGTATTCTTGAAGAGGGAACAAGGACCACTTTGAGATGCCCCTGCCCTGGCACACAAACCCACTACCCACAAAGGACTGGGCTTTAAAAGGTGGGACCAAGAGATAGCAGAACAGGCCCAGAAACACAGCACTGGTTCCCAGGGCCTCTCAGAGACACTAGCCCTGCCAGCCCCAGCCTGGAGGGAGTGTGATGGCCCCCAGAGGCCAACTCCAGGCACGACAGGTTCAGGTGGAGGGGACAGTGTGGTTCCTGGATCCTGTCTCGTCAGGGCCCTGAGGCTCCTGCCTGTTCCTGCTTCTCCCCGTCTTCATGTTGGCCAAGAACATCCCTTCTAAAGGCCTCCTCCCACCTCCTTCTGGGCTTCTAGAATTGATGGGATGTTTCCGGGTTCAGCTGGGCTTCCCAGGACAGAAGCAGGATAAGAATAGCTGCTTCAGAAGCTCCCAGTTACGGGACCCACACTCTGCAACAGCCACTGAATTTATCTTATCGCTTTTAATCCTCTCCATGTACCTATGAGGTCAGTTATTAATCACCAGGCTCTAAATATGGGCTTCCCTGGTAGCTCAGTTGATAAAAAGTCTACCTGCAGTGCAGGAGACCCAGGTTCAACCCCTGGAGGGGGAAGATTCCCTGGAGGAGAAAATGGCAACCCACTCCAGTATTCTCGCCTGGGAAATGCCATGAACAGAGAAGCCTGGCAGGCTACAGCCTATGGAGTCACGAGTCAGACGTGACTTGGCGACTAAGTCACTACCAGGCTCTAAATGGAAGAACTGAGGCTCAGAGAGGTGACTGAAGTGCGGAGTCAAAGTTCTGGATGGTGGGAGGCAGAGCACTGGTTGGGGTGGAATGGAGGGCAGAGCCGAACTAGAAGAGACCCCAGAGAGACCTCCTCCGGTCCTGACCACCTGACTCCCCCCCGGCCCCATCCCAGGTCCAGGCCATGAACGTGTCCAGCCGCTTCGAGGAGGAGATCAAGGCAGAGCAGGAGGAGAGGAAGAAGCAGGCGGAGGAGATGAAGCAGCGGAAAGCGGCCTTCAAGGAGCTGCAGTCCACCTTCAAGTAGCGAGGCTGCGCCCCACCATGTGGCCCCAGCCCTGGCGCCTAGTCCAGCCGGCGAGGGTGGCAAGGATGGGCAGACCGGAGGCCCAGCTTGATCCTCGGCTCTGCCCGAAGGGACCATGCTAAAAAGCTACAGATGTCTGTGAACAAGCCAGCCGAGGGGGTCTCCCAGATCGGCCCGGCCTCTCCCTGCTCCCTCTACTGTTCCTGAGGCCGTGACACCAGCTGCCCAGACAGTCCTGCCCCTCCGCCCCCTGGCTGCCCGCTGCCTCCCCCAGCTGCGCCTGCTCCCGGCTCTAGGGCGCGCCCTGCTGGGGGGGCTGCCCTCTACACACACACTCCTCTCCTCCCTGCGCCTCCCCTTGTCCACCTCGTCCCCACCCCAGAGGCCAGCTGCCCTTCACCTGCAGCCTGCACCGCCCCCACGGCCCTGGGGCCCCTCCCTAGACTGGGCGAGCGACAGAATCACAGCCCCATAGAGCTGATCAGTGGCACCCGGCTCCCCGCCCCCTGCACCTATTCCTGCAGCCCTGCCTTCTCTCTCTGCTGGAATCAAGGAGGGGCGCTTCTATCCTAGCCAAGGGACCCAAGGCCCTGGCCCACCTGCCCATCCCCCTGCCCCCCAGCTGACATGGAAACCCCAGCCAGGCAGGGTGAGGGGGCATTTCTGCCAATCTACCTCACGGGCCCACATTCTGCCGGCTATGCCATGGATCATGGGCCGGGAAGGCTCTGGGGGCAGAAACACCATTCCTTGGTCGCCCCCTCACCCCACACCGGCCCACAGCAGCCAGAGGGTCCCGGGAGAAGAGGGGGCAGGGAGAAGAGCTTGGCCCCTTCATGGGGAAGGAAACCAGCACGCCTCCGTTCTCCAGGAGGTGTCCAAGAAGTGCTTTAAGTGGTTTGCACGGACCAGGTGGTTGGGAGCAGGGGGCCTGGCTGGGCTCTTTCACGCCATCCTTCCCCGAATGACGTTCACCGCCTTGGCACCAGCGATGGGAACCTGTCCCGTCACACTCACCCCCTGAGGGTGCACGGGGACCCCAGCCCCCCCCTGCCCCGTGCCGCTCCCCAGATGGGCCGTGGCCAAGCCTGTGCCACCAGCCAGGCCCTACACGGCTCCCCATGTGCGCGCTCACGTGTGTGCGTGTCCGTGTGTGTGCGTGTCTGTGTCCGTTGCTGTGTCGTGAAGCTGTGCCCGTCCCCCAGTCCAAACAAGTGAATGGCCGCTGAGGCCACAGTTATGCAACTTTCTGTGCGTGTCATGACAGCGTCACTGCTTTTTAAACTCGATAATTCTTTATTTTAGTAAAATGCCCCAAGAGTCCAGACAACTCCTCTTGGACTTGCAGAGGTTTTATTTTTTTGGCCTTAGAATCTGCAGGAATTAGGAGGTACTGACCCCCATGCAGCAGCCTTGGCCCTGGATTGCGTTTGCCTTAGCGGATATGTTTATACAGATGAATATAAAAAGTTCTTTTTCTTTGGGCTTATTGCTTTTTTTCTTTCCTCCCATCTCACCAAAAAAAAAAGCTACTTCTTCATTCGGTGGTACGATTATTTTTTTTAACTAAATAAGATAAAATTCTATATTCTTATGTGTGTGTGGTTCTTGTTGGGGTGGGAGAAGGGAGGGGCTGGCAAAGGAGTGGACAGGGCGAGGTCACCTGGGTATGGGGGCAGCATTTGCTCAGGTGGCTCCCATGTCAGAAGCCAGGGAGAAGAGGGGACTCAGGACTTCTTCCTAAGGGGAGAAGTTGAGTTTGATGCTCACATGGTGTCACCAGGGACTCGTCTAAGCTCTTTTTTAAAAGGAAAATCTACTTGTTTATTTGGCTGCGCTAGGTCTTAGTTGCCACACTCGGAATCTTTACTTGTGGCATGCAAGCGCTTAATTGCATCATGTAGGATCTATTTCCCTGACCAGGAATCAAACCCAGGACTCCTGCACTGGATGCATGGAGTCTTAGCCACCAGACCACCAGAGAAGTCAGTGTATCAACTCAGTTAATCCTCACAGTCAGCCCATGGGAGTGGGGCAGTCTTTCTCAGATAAGAACAGACCCAGAAAGTTTTCAAGAGACACAGGCAAATGGGGCGGCTCCAGCCCGTTCAGTCCACAGCCCGTGTCCCTTCCCATTTAGCCACCCTGCCTGCCAAGTTCATTCGAGGATATGCACCAGGAGTGGCACCAAGGCCACAGGGATTCTGGACTAATGCACCCGGGAGCCCCGCCAAGACTCCCTCACACTCAGAGACACTCCAGGCCTCCTCCGTTACAGACTGGGATGGTGGGGTGATGAGGAACAAGCTGGGGTGCCCCTATAAGAGGACTTTGAACAGATTAGGCTCCCCCTGGGTCTCAGTCTCCCCATCTGGTCAACGTGAGGGTGGGCTAAGGTCTCAAGGTCTTCCCTTCGGTTTCGAGGTAGGGCGTCCCCTTTCCCAGGTACTATCTGGTGAGGGGGGACGGGCAGGATTTTGAGATGATGTTGTACATCGCTGCCCCTAGGTGGACATAGGTGGTACTACAGCAGCCTAATGCCCTACGCCTCTGCCTTCCTGCGTGGAGAAGGCTTCGTCCTTGAAGTGCTATTTCCTGAGAAAGGCCACCCCACGTGCCACCTGTGGCCCAAGATGCCATTAACACTGCATTTGGGTGAAGCATTGTCCTCAATTGCCTTCCCAAGGGAAGAATATCAGAAGCCCTGACATCCTAGCAAAATGGCCTCAGAGCTGAGAGGATACAGACAGGAAAGGGAATTCAAGCCCCAGAGCCCCGGCCCAGGTGGCCCGGTGATGGACATGGGCCTCGAGCCCATGGAATGTGAGATACATGGGCCGCTGGTCCCACGCCAGGCCCTCCACCATCAGATGCAGCTGGGAGGGGCCCTAGCCTCAGCCACCATGAGAACCCCCTCTCCCAGCCTAGGCAGGGGCCACGAGAGGAATAAGAAGTCCTGAAGGGATTAAGGGACCAAGAGTGGGGAAGGGAGATGGCTCCCCAACCCCCAACCATGTCCTGGCCTCTCAGTAAGCCTCCCCACCACCAAGTCCCAGCCCCCAGCACCAAACACCGAATCCCTCACTCAGTGCCCCAACTCCCTACTTTCACTTGGTTTTGAGGAGAAATGCTGCCAGCCCCAGGCCTGCCTGCTTAATGGGCCCCACCCAGGATGTAACAGCTGCCATCCGAGAGTCCTGTCCCAGCAACTAAAAATAATGGGCCCCCATCCTGGCACCTGCCCTGTTTCTCAGGCTCTCACCACCGTCCTCATTGACTCCCAACCTTGGCATCGCTTCTCCTAACACTCCCCACACCCCCAAGCCCAGCCTCTGCCAAGTCACTCCTGTTTACTTTTCCAGCACAGTCTGGCCCTGAGTGGCTGGCTGACATTAAATGCCCTCATCCTGGGAGGCCCCACTTCAGGCCCTGGAATACACGAGGGCCAGCAGTATAGGATGGGGTTACAGCATCCTCATCGCCTCAAGTCCTTAAGTTCATTTGGGGTTTTTGTTGTTGTTGTTGTTGTTATTTTTAATTTTTTATCAAAGTATAGTTGATTTACACTGTTGCACCAATCTCTGCTGTACAGCAAGGAGACTCAGTTATATACATATAGGCATTCTTTTTTATATCTTCTTTTCCATTATGATTTATCACAGGGGACTGAATATAGCCCCCTGCACTATAACAGAAGGGCCTTATTGTTTATCCATCCTATATGTAAAGTTTACATCTGCTAATCCCAAAGTTTCAGTCCTTCCCTCTCCCACCCCCGGCAACCTTAAGTCTGTTCTCTATGTCTGTGAGTCTATTTCTCCTTAATAGATAGGTTTGTTGATGCCATAGTTCAGATTCCACATATAAGTGATATCAGGGTATTTGTCTTTCTACTTACTTCACTTAGTGTGATCATCTTTAGTTTCATCCATGGTGCTGCAATAGCATTATTTCATTTTTTTTATGGTTGAGCGGTATTCCATTGCATATATGTCTTCTTTATCCTTTCATCTGTCAATGGACATTTAGGCTATTTCCATGTTTTGCCTATTGTGAATAATCCTCCTGGGAAAATAGAGCTGCGTGCATCTTTTTGAATCTCAAGTTCATTTTGGACATGGAATCTGCAGAAAAGGGACCCTTTCCCCCCTGTGCCCATCAAGCTCCCCCACCCCAGATTAACGCACTCTCGTTCGGGGCTCCCAGACCTTGGCCCAGAACATTCAAAGGAACGTTTATCACCTTGCCCAGCGGGGAGCTCCAGCGGAGCTGAACAGGGTCTTATCCTCTCTGTGGCCCCAGCCCTAGCACAGAGCCTACACACAGGAGCTGCTCAGCTGGTGCGGGAGGATTGAAGGAACGAATGGCTTCTGTGTACCTACTGAGTCAGTGCCTCACAGTCTGGGCAAGCAAAACACACAGCTTTAAGTTAATCCAACTCCAAGCCCTCTGCCTTCCAATCGCAGCAATCCACTCCCCAGGGCACCCCTCTGCAGATATTCACTAGCCCTCCTGCGGCTGTTTCTTCATCTCGGTGGTCAGAAGACCAGTGGTCTTCTGGTGGTCAGCCAGCCAAGTGTCACCACCAGAACTTTCGGCATTTTGAGCCCCTGGAATGATGGCATTCTCTGGCCGGTGGTTTTCCCTGCATCAGGACCAGGTCAGGAGGGGCTGGCACTAGCCACGCACACTAGCCATGCACACTAGTCGTGCACCAGAAGCAGCTCCCACCTCTGCCCAGTTGCTCCCAGTGAAAGAGCATGGTTAAATAACACCCATGACCAGTAGGCCCAGCTCAGAAAACAACTTCCAAACAGCACATGGAGGAGTTCAAAGAAGAGAAGTCAGGCCTCGGGACAAATGAAGTAAAGCAACTCTCCGAGGTCAAGGCTGAACCCAAACTGCTGAGGCTCCAGGTGGAATTTTGGGGCATCCAGAGTAGCACTCAACCTTTACATCTAAATCATGGAATCTAAGATCTGAAAAGAGCCCGAGAGTTCATCTGATCCTACATGCCCATTTTAAAACCAATAAAATATTGTAAAGTAATTAACCTCCAATTAAAATAAATAAATTTATATTTTAAAAAATAAAGAAAGAACGAACGAGAGACTGAGGGCCTTGCAGGGAGACAACTAAGCTGGCTCCAAGTAGGAATTTGGCCAGCCAAAACCTTCCAGGGTATGCCAGGGCCTCAGCCTCTATCCACAGCCAAGGGGGAGAAAGTGCTGCAGAGCAGGGAGAATCCCAAGATCCGACAGATTTAGTTGAATGAGGGAGAAAGAAAAAGACAGGAAGTAAACAAAGAGCTATAAAGACAGAGAAGGAAGCAGTGCATCATAGCAGTTTTGGGCCCTAGGCTGACATCTGAAAGGCTGACTTCAAACCCTGTTGTACAGCTAGCTGTGTGACCCTGGATGGTCACTGACCCTCTGAGTCTCAGCTTTGTCACATTTAATCAGCAGACAAGAGAATCTACTGCATGTTGTTGGGAGAATTAAGGGACTGCAAGAGTTACTGAGCATGGCAACCAGCACAGAGTAGGTGCCTAGTAAAGGACAGCTAAAAAGAATGAGTCAGGCCAAGCAGTGTGATGGGGCCCCCATACCTGCAAATGCAAGAGTTGGCTCTGTCTGGATATTTGGGAAATCCATGCCTCCAAGCCAGCTCCATCTCTGCCCAAATTAAACAGTAACCACCCAAGGTCAGGGAAAAGGCCTCGGCAGAACAGGTTTCTTCCAAGTGGTGGCTCGGCCTTGATGAGGTGGGCCCACCCCCACCTGCCTATAAGTGCTGCCCTGGCCACCGCAACATTCACCTGATTCTAAGCATTCACAACATGTTGGGCATCACGGTCTTCACCACGCTCCTGGCCTACGGTAAGCTGAGGCTCCGTGACCAGCTGCAGCCATCAGGCTGTGAGCTTGGACAAGGATAGCGGCAGGGGCCCTCTGCTCTCCAGGGCTTTGGGAAAGGAGCTTTGGGGTCCAGTGTGGGTCCAGTTACTACTGATCAGCTGTGTCAAATGAGCTATTTGCCTGCTGGGCAACTCTGCTTCTGTATCTGCGAAACAGGGCTGATGATCTGACCTCCCCAGGTTGAGGATGAGCAATGAGGTGCAGAAAGATGTAGCATCAGCCTGGGGGAACAGAAGCTGCCTCATCCCCGGGCACCCCGGGGACCATCGGGGGGTCTGGTCTTCCCAGCTGGCTCAGTGGTAAAGAACCCACCTGCCAATGCAGGAGACCCAGGTCCAATCCCTGGGTTGGGAAGAGCCCCTGGAAAAGGAAATTGCAACCCATTCCAGTATTCCTGCTTGGGAAATCCCATGGACAGAGAAGCCAGGTAGGCTACAGTCCATGGGGCTGCAAAAGAGCTGGACACCATTTAGCAATTAAACAATTTCGGGGCCTACCTTTCCTGGGATCAGCATCTCTCCTTTGGGGATTCTGTGTTGGCACAGAGGATGGCAGCTTCCTGTGTTGGCAGCCTTCTCCCAGATTGAGAGTCAAGGAACGTGACTCGAATGTCACTCTCTCTCAGCAGGACCTAAACAAGCCATATCACCTCTCTGAAGCTCACTGGCTCTTTTGGCAAATAAGAGCACTTCATTAAGAGTCCTCCAGTTGATAACAACAGTAGTAATAATAACAATAGCTGCTCCTGTGTATTGCATGCTTACTCTGTGCCAAACGCTCTGCTAAGCCCTCGACATTCAGGAGCCAATTTGATTTTCCATCAACCTTGAGAGGCAGGGTCTATTAATATAGACCCATTTTACAGATGAGGACCCTGAGGCACAGTGAAGTTCAGTATCTTCTTCAAGATCACATGGCTGGTTAGTGGTGGAGGCAGAATTTGAGTCCGAGTATGCCCAGCACTTGCTCTTGACCTTTCCACAGCTAAGACAATCTGGAATTCTGTGGGTTCCATGTTCACACATCCCCGCCACGCTGTAGCCTCAAAAGGGACAGCAGGGTAAGGATGGAGAACCCAGGTGTACCTGGGCACTCACACCAAGCCAGCCTACCTTGGTGTTTCCTTCAGTGATTTAACTTTCACTCTATACCAGATCTTTTGCTCAACTCTTCATATGCATCATTTAGTTCTTAGGACAAACTTACCAGGTTAGTGCTATTCTACCCATTTCACAGAAAGGGAAGTTGAGGCCCAGCAAACTCAATGGCTTCCCCAAAGTCTTACAGGAAAATTCAAACCCAAGTCTGCCTAGTCCCTAAATGTGTGCTCTTTCCACCTGTCCCTTCCTCAATGAGATACCAGCCACATTCACCTGTGCTCTCCCTCTCCTGTCTCCCCAGCCTCCAGCTGCGGGGTCCCCATCTTCCAGCCCAACCTATCAGCCCGCGTGGTGGGAGGAGAGGACGCCATTCCCCACAGCTGGCCCTGGCAGGTAAGCTCACTGCAGCGGGTGTGGGAGGCAGGGTGGAGAGGGGCATGGGGAGTGGGCCCCTAGGGGCTGACACGGCGTCCTTCCACATTCTCCCCCGCAGATCTCCCTCCAGTACCTCAGGGATGGCACGTGGAGGCACACCTGTGGCGGCACCCTGATCAGCCCCAGCCACGTGCTCACAGCTGCCCACTGCATCAGGTGAGCCAGAAGCCACCCAGACACCCCGCCCGCTGCCCTTCCAGGGCACACACTCCAGACACGGGGACAAGCAGGCTACGCATATCCAGTAACTCAGTTGTCCATTTATTCATTCAACAAGTATTTAGTGAGCGCCTACTATGTGCCAGGGAACGTGGGAGTAAAAATGCAGTTTGTGCTCTCAAGGAGCTTATTACATTCTAATGGAAGACAGTGACAGGCCATCCAACAAGTAAATATGTAACAAAATAAGTGGTAGTGAAGAAAAACAAAGACGCAGCAAGAGGATAAGAAGTAGGAGGGGTTCGATTTTAAATGACATGACCCCGGGAAGAGCTCTCTGAAAAGGGGATGCTTGAGTCAAGATCTGAAGAAAATAAAGGAAGAAATCTCTGGTCTGGAAGTAAGGTGTCACAGATGGAGGGAAGAGCCGATGCAAAGGTCCAAAGGAGGGAGTCCATTTGGTATGTTTGAGAAATAAAGTGGAAGCCAGTGTGGTAGGAGTGGATTGTGTGAGGGGAGAGGAGGAGGTGGCTAGAGGGGAATACAGGTGAGATAGTGCAGGCCAGCAGCAGTGTGGACTAGTTCATCCTCACAGCATCCCTGGCAGGTGAGTTTTAAGATTATCTCCACCTTACAGGAGAGGAATTGAGGCCCGAGCCTGCCCACCCAGCAGTTAGAACGGACTTGACTCCAAGACCAGGGTCCTTACCCCGTGCCCTAGGAAGGGTCAATGGGGTGAAACGTGCCTTCCCCCAAATGAGTCCCACAATGACCCCGAAGCTGCATTACCAGAGCCCCAACGTCCCTCTCTACCCTGCCGACCAGTGGGGGCAGGACCCTGACATGGCCCCCTTGCTCTGTCCAGCAACACCCTGACCTACCGCGTGGCCCTGGGGAAGAACAACCTGGAGGTGGAGGATGAGGCAGGCTCCCTCTATGTGGGTGTGGACACCATCTTTGTCCACGAAAAGTGGAACTCCTTCCTAGTTCGGTGAGTACCCAGCTAGCCATCACACGCCCCCTAGGGGCAGCTCAGAAGAAGAGGAGGTCCCTGAGCTGGAGACAGAGCTTGTCCCTGGGCCCCGTCCTCACCCTGAACTGCCCGCAGATGATGACTTTACACAAAATAGCAAAATGCTAAGAGGAGACGGACACCCCTCCCATTCCCATCATTGACCAAGGGGCTCCAGAAAGTACACGTGGAATAAGAATCCCGGGGCCCCCATGGTATGTTACCTGAAGTCTGTCAGCCAGGGGATGAGCCAGCACTCCCCATTATTGATGCTCACTGCGTGCCTGCCCGCATTGCAATAAGCACTTTACATGCCATCTCTTATTTAATCCTCACAACAGCCTGAGACAAGAACGCGAGGATCAGAGAGGTTAAGGAATGTGTCTCAGGTCACACAGCCCACTAAGTGGCAGAACCACAAACCAAACCAAGTCTACCTAGGGTTGTCCGCTTTCATTCGGGTGACACGGAAACATTCAAAGTGGAATCTGCAAGTATTTTTACAGTCGTAATTTCCAGTTTGCTTTAGCTTAATTTCGGCTGATACGGTGGTTCAATTACAGTGGCTCAGAAGGCTTCTGCTCTTGGCACTTCTCTGCTAAGGCTGTCGTGATGTGAAGACACAAGTAGGGGAAGGAGCTACACCTGCAGGGTGGGTGACGGGATTAGAAAGCAGATCTTTCGTTCCCCAGCATCTCTGTCCACCAGTAAAACCTGGCAGTCCGGGATGTGTGCAGAGGAGCCCTGGTCACCCTTGGCCTGACTCCCAACTCCCAGGCCAGGCCTCTTGGCATTTGCTTGGTGCACCAGGCCCTCCTGTCATTCACCACCTCCACTTTGGATTCCAGCAATGACATTGCCCTTATCAAGCTGGCAGAGACTGTGGAACTGAGTGACACGATCCAGGTGGCCTGCCTGCCAGAGGAGGGCTCCTTGCTGCCTCAGGACTACCCCTGCTTCGTCACTGGCTGGGGCCGTCTCTACAGTGAGTATAGCCCCTGGCAAATCCTGAGCGTCTTCCTGGAGGAAGCGGCTCCCACAGTAAGCATGCCACCCACATTTGCCCACCAGCTTCCTTTCTGCCTTAACATTTTCACACCTTCTTAAACTGTGTAATGATGGCTAATATTTATTAAGCACATGCCATGTGCCAGACACGCCAAGTGCATATAAGGGATGCTATAAGGATTAAATGGACTAAAATTTGTCAAGGACTTAGAACAGGGCTGGACATCTACTAAGTGCCATGTAAGTGACTACTGAATCAATGAAACTAACCATTTTGGTGTAGGAGATTAGATCATATACCAAGTATATTCCAGTGAATGGAATTCTCAAGTAAATTCCAGCTGAATTTAAAGGTTAAATGCAAATAAATGAACCTACAGAAGACTTAGAGGAAAATGGAGATCAGTACTTGGAAAATTGGGGGCTGAGATAAATCTTTTAACGTGTGACTCCAAAGGTAGAGAACTACAAGGAAACCATTGACAATTAAAACCCCAGAACATAAATTAAAAATAAATGGTAGTTATTTCTTGAGGGTTTTCTATGGGTTGGTTTTACCCTTCCGACCCTTTGAAGGGTCTCTAACCCAGTTTGGGACCATTGGCTCAGAGTCTTGCCTCTCAATAAAAGGCATGTGAGTATGTCCCTTAAAGTCTTGCCAGAACTTGCCTGGCCTGGCCCAGCCCCATTTAGCCCTCTGTTCCCTGAAGGCCTGGGGCCAGGGCTGCCTGGGCTGCCTGCCCAGTCACCACCCATTCTCTCTCCAGCCGACGGCCCCATTGCCGCCGAGCTGCAGCAGGGCCTGCAGCCCGTGGTGGATTATGCCACATGCTCCCAGAGAGACTGGTGGGGCACCACAGTGAAGGAAACCATGGTCTGTGCCGGGGGTGACGGAGTCATCTCAGCCTGCAACGTGAGTGTCCAGACTCTGCACCCCAGCCCTAATGCAGATGGCCGAGTGCTAGGGGCAGGGAGGAGAGCAAAGGAGTGAGAAGTGGGGAGACCCCACAAGGAACCCTCTCCCTGGTGGGGAGACTGAGTCCCGGTGGGCTCAGGGGACTTAGGAAAAGCTTGTCACTGTCCCCCTGCCCCTCCCCCACCAGAACTACAGCCAGAGCAGGAAAGCTGAAAGTCAGTCTCCGGATCCAAGTCCCAGCCCCACCCCTTCACAGCTGCATAGCCTTGGGCAGGCCATTCAACCTCTCCGAACCTCAGTTTCCCCATTATAAAATGGAGCAACAGTAAGCACAGGGCTGCTGTGAGGACTAAATGAGTCTGACGCGTGTAGAAGAGACTTCATTCAAGTCTGGGCACACGTTCCATCATACTGTCAACTCCGTCGGTCCAGGGAGACAGAGCATTCAGGGAATCTGACACAGAAGCAAGAAGCCTCCAGGGAAATCAGAGACTGTCCCATTTTTAAACACAGGACCCTTTCCCCATTTCCACTTCCCTCACTTTCCAGGGTCCCCTACACAACTCCCAGCATCTTCGCCTCTCTGGGCAGCTCAGACACAGGCATGGGACACTGAGGCACAGAGAGGGTTCTCATCATCCCAAGATCACACAACAAACCAAGACTTAATCTGATACTTTAGGGCTCCCCTAGGATAAAGGTCAAGTCACTCCCAAACCATATCTTCTCTGCCTCCCTCACTATGGACAAGCTGAGGCCAAAACAGGAGGTACCAAGGCAGAGAGGCCAACTCACTTGCCCCACTCTGACCACCCCATCCCACCCCGCTGTGGCCCAAACCTTCCTCTGACACCCACCCCATCTGCTGCAGGGGGACTCGGGCGGCCCCCTGAACTGCCAAGCCGAGAACGGCAACTGGGATGTGCGAGGCATTGTCAGCTTCGGCTCCGGGCTGGGCTGCAACACCCTCAAAAAGCCAACGGTCTTCACCCGTGTGTCTGCCTACATCGACTGGATCAACAAGGTGGGTGCACCTCCCAGGCCTCCTTCCTCACTGCCCGCCCCTCACCCTCACTTGCCCTTCCTTCACTTGTTCCTCTACTCATTCCTTCATTCACCTGCTCAAGAAGTATTGAGTGTTTACTGCATGCAGCCTTGAGTCGGGTGCAGTAAAGGAAATGGCCATTGACTCCCCAACCCTTTAATCCATTTGCTTCAGCCAACACTTCTGTCCCAACCCTAGGCTCCCCACCAGGGCTCCCAAAGGTGAAATATGGCCCCAACACAGGAGAGGGGGTGGCATGGATGAACATCTATCTTTTGAGGAGGGACAGGGGGTCACTTTGGGAGCAGGCAGTGTCCTGAGCCCACTTGCACGGTAGTGGGAAGTGCCGAGGGGGCCAACCCTGGGGGCAGAGGCAAGCCTGGCTCGTTAAGGCCTGGTACTACCTGCTGTGTGCCCTTGTTCCTTCCCTCCTGGCTGAGACTCATGCCACCCTGAGTCCCTCACTGTTCTCTGCTTCTCCAGAAACTGCAGCTGTGATTCATCCCCAGGAGCCCAGGCCACAAATCCCAACAACCACAATAAACCTCTCTCCCCCTCAAGCTGACTGCTTTCTTTTTTTTTTTTTTAATTTATTTATTTGGCTGCTGCTGCTGCTGCTAAGTCACTTCAGTCGTGTCCGAGCGACCCCATAGACGGCAGCCCACCAGGCTCCCGTGTCCCTGGGATTCTCCAGGCAAGAACACTGGAGTGAGTTGTTGGCTGCACTGGGTCTTAATTACAGCACTTGAACACTTAGTTGCAGAATGTGGGATCTAGTTCCCTGACCAGGGATTGAACCTGGGACCCCTGCATTGGAAGCTCAGATTCTTAGCTCCTGGACCACCAAGGAAGTCCCCTGCCTTCATTCTTGATTCTCATGTCCCCTGAGGGTTCGGAAGCTCTCTGGGAGCTGCCCCTTCCACACCAAGGATGGAAAGACAGGCCGCCTCATTCAGGCTGGTTTGGCCTTGAGGGGGAGCTGTTGGAGGCGCTGGGGGAGGAGGCGATCCCAGGAGGCAACCTGGTGCCTGAGGGGACGTGAGATTTGCACCCCACCCCCCACCACACACACACATCTCATAAGCTGTGAACCACCACACCCTGGTCAAACAGCAGTGGCTTCCACATGTAGTCACAGCAGGTCAGAGGTGGGCAAGCTTGCACTGCACTAGACAGGCAGGGAAACTGAGGCCCAGAAAAGGAAGAAGTTGGGCCAAGTCACAGGAAGAAACGACCCGTAATGCGCAAACAAGAGGCTCAGCTCAGGCTTCTCCGGTCCTGAGGCCACCTGGAGGGCATGTGGGGCCAGAAAGGCGAGGGCCCAGTGTCCAGTGAGGTGGTCCACGTGGGGCCCCTGATCCCTGACCGCAGTGTCCCTAGTTTAGGGCACTCCTGAGGATCGCCAGGGCTCCTAGTCCAGGGCTGATCTAGGAGGGAGGTGCCCCCACCCCAACCTCTAAAGTCTTCCTAGGAAAACCTTCAACTAGGACTACCTCTGGTTGGTCAATGAGTTGCCCAGTTTCCCCACCAGACTTTGGTTCCTGGAGGTGGGGACCATGTCCTCCCACAATGCCAAGCTCATTCTCAAAAAGTATTTACTCAACAAGCAATGGAGGCTACAAGAAGCCCAGCACCAACTCAGCCCTGGGAATCCAGGGAGAGTCCAAACAAGACCACTGTTCTGCAGGAGACAGACCCATAAACAGATCACTGAGGTCACTGTATAAGTGTGAAGGTAGGAATACAGTCCAGGAGCACAGCTAAGGGACACTTAAACCAGTGTCAGTTGGTGAGAGGAGTCCAGGACACCTTCCTAGAGGCGGTGATACCCCAGGCTGAGTCTTCACATTTGAACAGACATTTCCAAGCACAGAAGATGTTGCTAGTTGCTTGACCCAAGGGCCCCTTGGTCCTGCTTGACCTCCTTCTTTTGTAGTTGTCTCTATATTGGAAGATAGATGTGCTAAACATTAATACTATTTGTCCCCAAGTCCCTTACAATTATAATAATGAAGTAATAACTAACATGTACTGAATACTTGCTATGTGCCAGGCACTGTTCTACAGGCTTTACATGTATTACCTCACTTAATCCCCAAAACAATCCTAAGATATAGTCTATTAATATCATCCCCATTTCACAGATGAAAAAACTGAGGCTAGAGATATTTCATGACTTCCCAAGGTGATTTAACCAGAAGGTGACGGAGCTGGGATCCAGACTTTGTTAATCTGGCTCCAGAGCCCATGCTCTGGATCACCAAGCTCTACTGCCCTGTGATGAATATGAATGTGGATGTGATACCTGGAGCTAAAGCAGCCATCTTGTGGCCAAGAGAATTACAGAGATATGAATTCATATATCATCAAGCTGCAGATCTGATGCCAGCAACCATTTTCTGAATATCAAGTTTTGTGGGAAAAAATAAATCTGCATTTGTTTTAAACACTGCAGTCAGGTTTTCCATAACTTGCAGCTCAGCACACACCTAACTGACACTCTTGGGGATATCATAAGGGGTCACTACTTTCCTGGCTAAGGGAAGGGCATAAGCAAAGTCACGGTGACTGCTCGGAAGGATCTCGAGGCAGCAATTTCTGCTACAGCATAAGGCACGGAACATGGATAGGACGACCAATGGTCCTGGTACCATCCAAGAGCTGCACATACTTGACCTCATTTATACAATAATCTTGACAACCTTGATAATTATCCCCCTTTACAGATGAGCTAACTGAGGCTCAGAGGGGGGTTTAAAAACTCATCGAAGGTCACACAGCTAGTAATGGGGCACCAGGACTTAAACTCAGGTGGTCTGACTCCAGAGCCTGTGTGACTAACAACCATGTTATTCTGCCATTAATCCCCAACTCTCAAGGATTCTCTCACACAGATTCCTCTAAAGGCCATGCCAGGGACGGGTGGAGGCTGTGAGTGTGCTGACAATCCTGAGCAAAACTGGCAATTTAGAACTCAAATAGAAACCTGAGGAGAGAGTTATTGCTCACAGATGTTCACAAAGGCCTTCACCAGCTGTATCAGCTACTTCCGGCATAATTAATAGTGCTGCATAGCAACCAACCACAAACTCTCAGTAGCATCCAAAGACAGGTATTTATTGCTCACACACTTGGGTTCAGCTGGGAGTCAGTTAGGTGGCTTATTTTGGCTAACTGTCGATTTGGGCTGGAAACACTCATATGTTTAGGGGTCAAGTCTGGGTTTAACTGGGGAAGCTCAGCTCCACAGGGCTCTCATCCTCCTCCCAGAAGGCCATTGCAAACCTGCAAGGCAAATGGCATGGATAAAGTGAGAGGTGAAGAATCAGAGCCATCCTGGAAGTCTCTCATACCCTCACATTATCTAAGACACAAATTAATAGCATGAAATATGGCAGAGCAGAAAGGAGGATATTTATTGGCTAACAAGCAGTGACAGCAGCTGAGTCACCTAACCTCTCTGAGACTCAGTTTCCCCATCTGTAAAATGGGCACATCTTCCACCTCCCTTTGGAAGCCAACAGAAGCTTGTGACAGGAGGCATCATTACTACTACTGACCTCATACCTGGACCCCCAAGGGCACATCTGCCCTCTCCCTTTTATTCCTTAGGAGGGGGAGCTTTATTCCCAGCAGGCCCTGGTGGCCAGTTCCCTAAAACTCACTCATCAAGTAGGACCACATATCTGCAAATGTTCACATGCTGATAGGCCAGGGGGCATGTAATGGCAGAGAATAAACACAGAGCATCTTCCCAAAGCACCGATTTCCTATGAAGATTGTGTGGGAAGAAAAAAAATGCACGTTAAGATAAACCCAGCTGTGTGATGAAATAAGCTGCAAAATTCAGATCAAGCTTTCCAGGTTAAGAATGAAACTTCCCAGACATTTGCTGTTGTGACTGCCATATGCTAGACCCCAAATCATTAATCTACTGAACATCAGAGCCTGAAAAACAAATCTGTTTTGTAAATAAAGTTTTCCTGGAAAACAGCTATACCTATTGGGCTGCTTTTTGTCATATAACAGCAGAATTGTTGTAACTGAAACCGTATGGCCCATAAGCCTAAAACATTTGCTGTCTGGTCATTTGTAGAAAGAGGTTGCCAACCCCTGATCTCCTCAGATTCTTTGATGGTACAGTCTGAATAATTCTGTGCTATTCTGATATCTGAGGTCTGCAGGTCTCAGGGCTGAAAAGCAAACATTTTATTGCACATTGACAATTCTCAGTGTTCTAAGTGAATAAACCATTGTTTAATTCTAACAACAACCCTAAGAGCTGGATAAGATTTTTATTATTCTATTAGATAGGTGAAGAAATTGAGTTAGATGAAACTTGCTCTAGCTCAGGTCTTCTCAAATTTTAACAAACAAGAGAATCACCTAGGTATCGAGTTAAACTGCAGATGCTGAATCAGCAGGTGTGGATACACGACTCTGCATTTCTAACCAGATCCTAAGCGATGCGGGTCCAAACCACTCTGTGAGCAGTAAGGATCCAAACCAGAGTCACTACCCAGAATCATAGGGCTGCAAACCCAAGTCTCTAACCCCTGAGCATTGGATTTCTCAGAGGAACCCTTATAAATGAGTCATAAATCTCATGAAATTTCATGTCTGCATCTCCATGGCCCCACTGAGACCTCAAGGACACAGCCCAGGTTAGAACTTCACAGATTGCCTGGTTGTCCATCAACATATAAATGGGGACTGAGCCCCAGTGGGAGGAAGTGGGTTATAAAACTCATCTGTTCTCCCAGCCTCTATTCCCTCTCCAGAAACCTGGATTATTATTTTGGTGCTGTCCCTCCCCCACACCTCCATCTGGAGCCTGGTGCCCAGATCCAGGGGTAGGACTTGTCCTCCAGGTCCTAAACCTGGCCAGTCCACACATGCATCCTGTGGTGTGGGAACTACCAGGAAGCTCTCGCTCATTCCCTGATGGGTTTGAAGATGAGTGATGTGAGGCTACAGCAGCAAAATGGAGGGGATGGTTTTGCTCTCTAGAATACATTCAACAATGAGTACAGACGCTTCTGGTTGTCACAACTTGGAGGAGGAGGGAAGAGACTACTGGCATCTAGTGGGTGGGAACCAGGACTGCAGCTAAATATCCTTCAAGGCACAGGATTGTACTTCACAGGATTCTGGGTCTCATAACAAAGAACCATCATCCAAAATGTCAATAGCACCACAGTTGAGAAACCCTGGACAAGAGATTCTGTAACCTTCTTGTCCCCGTAGGACAACCTGGAGCTCCTACAGGCCATGTAATGGAGCCTGAAAGTGGACTCTCACAGTGAAAAGCAGAGACAAAAGACAGAGATAAACTGAGTGCTGGGGACATCACAAGAGCCCTGGATCCAGCCATGCCTGAAACCAGCCCTGCTCCTGGGCTTTTCCATCTTGTGTCCCAGCGAATGACTCTTTGGCTTAAGCCTATTAGATGAAGATTTTTGTCACTTCCAAACCCTCCCAGAAATGTGATGAAATAGGCTGGGCATATGTCCTTCTCTGTGTTTCATTCATAAACAGCCCCAGGCCAGAGGACCTGTGTGACTTGCCCAAGGTCACACAGCAAGCCCATGGCATGTGCCAAACCGGTATTTGTTCAGTGACCTCCTACAGGAAAATCTTATTTTTATAGTAAAATAAACACAGATACATGGAACAGAATGGCATATTCACATTAATTCAAGATAAAATAGGAAACTTCAGAAACAGTTTGTTGTTGTAGTGACTGCTCGACTACAAACAAGAGCCCAAACTGTTAAAGAAGTTAGGGATGGAGTTGGGACTAGAACCCAGGTATTCTGACATCTAGGGCAATGGGATTCTACACCCCAGGCTCCCTCACCCTCCTCATGATTCTCGGCCAATTACAAATTTTTCTCACCCGTATGACAATCCTATAATACAGGCCTGGATTGTTATTTAGGAAACTCAGGCCCAGTGACTTGTCTGTCCAAGCTGTAACACTCAGTTCTGACTCAATGAGGACTTGAACTCAAGTCTTAACAGTTCAAGTCCACTCTCTGCTCTGCCTTTCTGGCTGGGCAAAAGATAGACTCTGTGGTCACAGGGCAGGTCTGCCTCACCAGAGCCTGGCCTTCCTGGAACTGTGCTCTGATCATAAGCAAGGAGAATGAAGTTTTAAGGAAGAACAAGAACATCCATCAGGAAACCCTCGCTCCTTTTTCCCACCGATGCACCCTGCTACCCACCAAACACAAGGGGCTTATTGCAGTACTAGGAGGACTTTTGAAATGCCACCTTCAGCATCCTCAAGTAAAGGAGCTTGGAAATCAGACCAGCCTATGTTGGAATCCCCCTTGTGCCACTTTAGAAGCTGTGTAATCTTGAGCAAGTTCACTTTACCTCTCTGAAACTCAGCTTCTTCATTTGAAATATGGGACCTTTTGCTAGATTTCATAAGACTTAGGTTAGGTAAGACATGTGAGTGCATCTGACATGTATTTTGGGTGAGTGTCAGCCTCCTTTTCTAAGAAGTTCCTGCTTTGACCTCATTTGGAAGTTACTGGAGAAGTACAAACTGCTGTGGTCCTTGGAGGAGATGATAAATACTCTTGACCCATCCCAATAAAGCCCTCCTCAGCTGCCCATTCTGGGACTGCCCAACCCCACCTGTTCAGGTCTAGTTTGTGCTTCTCCCATGTAAGCACATTTTTCAAATCCTCACCATATCATTGCAAAACAGACTGGGCACGCATTTCTCCCCTTGTTTCATAGACGGGCAGGCCCCAGGCCTTGAGACTTCTGTGGTTTATCCTAGGCCACCCAGCAAGCTGAGGTATGGCCTAGAACAGGCTTCCTCAACGTTGGTGCCACTGACAATTGAGGGGGAATGGTTCCTCGTTGTAACAGGCCCCTGTGCCTTTGTGGGATATTTAGCAACATCTCTAGACTCTACCCACTAGATGCCAACAGTACCCCATCCCCAGCCATAACAACCAAAAATGTCTCTGGACATTGCCAAATGTCCCCTTGGTGGATAATACCAGCACCACTGAGAACCACTGGCCTAGAACTGTTTGTTCAGCATGCAACCTAATGTTTTCTATGAATACACAACTCCAAGGGCCAATATTTTTCTTCTTCTCACAACATATAACATAATCTGTTGAAAGTGGATAGAACCCATATTTCAACATCCCCATTTGGCATCTTTTTCCAAGTATTTCCAGGGTGTCAATTAGGGAAAATGGAAAAAGAATATTGGCCACGGGCCATTTTTCCATTGGGCTTTGAGAAAATCCCCATCTTGAATTTTCCTAGTATATCTCTGTCTGATAAGCCCACTCATAAAACCAGGGCCTTAGCCAGGACCACACATATAGGACTCCTTACGGACACACCATGATCAGGGCCTTACTACTGTCTACGCTGGTGGCTGGAGGTAAGCCCTGTCACCCAGAGGCACTTTTCCAGCCTCCTGGTGGAACTGGGGATGGGATCTCCCTGTACCCGCTGGGCTCAGTCCTGTGGTTGTAAGAAAGCTGGAGTGAAATTTCAGAAAAGAGCAACAAAGGGTAGGACTCTACAACCTGTAAGGATCCTTCCAGAACAGGGATTCTCTATTTGGGGGTTGGGAATTCAGGAAGTGTGGGGTAAATTGTTTGGGTCACTGCTTCCTGGGTTTACAACCCTTTCTCTTTCTACAGCTCTCAGCTGTGGGGTCCCCACTTACCCACCGCAACTGTCCAGAGTGGTTGGAGGTGAAGATGCAAGGCCCAACAGCTGGCCCTGGCAGGTGAGTCCCCCATACTCTACTTCTTGCCTCCTTGTCCTTACATACATAACATCAGCCCTTTACCCTCCGCCACAGGGTCTATTGCACTGGCAAAAATGAGGATTGGTGGGGACTCAAAGGGCAAGATGGGGGAATTCAACAATAAATAATGCATTTCTCTGCCCTTGGTCAACCTTGGGGGTGGAAGGAGAGGGGCCTTCTCTAACATGGATAAACATCTGCCCTAGCCCACAACCCATCCACACAAATTCACAAATACATTCTTTCTGTTAACCAATCAGATGCCTGCTTACAAATATACTGTTATCTGAAGATCCATTCATCACTCTATGCAAATATTTCTTGCTTTCAGGAACCAATCAATGCTATTTTATACAAATTAATTCTTGACTACAGGCAAATCGATGTTACCAATAAAGTAAATGCCTCCTTACCTTGAAATAATTCTAACAATAAGGTGACTAAAAATGCTGGGTGGGGCACAGGCACAAATTACTAGGACCTGTTAGTGGTAGGACTCATGAAAGAAATATGTGAGGCTTACACTGACATTAATAAATATAGTAAAATCTCTCTTATCTGACATGACTGGGATTGATTAATAGGCTCAGTGGTAAAGAATCCGCCTGCCAATGCAGGAGACCTGGGTTCAATCCCTGGGTCAAGAAGATGCCCCAGAGAAGGAAATGGCAAGCCACTTCAGTATTCTTGCCTGGGAAATCCCATGGACAGAGGAACCTGGTGGGCTACAGTCCATGGGGTTGCAAAGAGTCGGACACGACTTAGTGACTAAACAACGAATCGAAAGATTGGTTATAGATAAATTATTAGAAATCACACATATCCTTTAACACATATTTTAATTGAAAACTTATAAATACGCATTTAGTCACCAATCTATCTTGTATAAATCCCCACAATATATCATCTGTAATTCCATTTCTTTAAAGTAGAGTCACTGACTATGAGATACTCAAGAAGCAATCTGACAGCCCTTCCAGATTGTGATGACCTTTTTTTCTCAGTTTTTCAGTTTTTTCATCTATGCTTAATTCACAGCAATTTTTTAAAAGTCATGGTTATCTGGTCTCTTCCAAGCACTTACCTTAGTTTCCATGTAAATCACAGCTATCTTTTAGAACCCATATTTCATTGGTTACATATTTAATTAATACACATGATTACAATATGAGTACAACTGGCATACACAGGTTTGGGAGCAGAAAGGTTGAGTGGGGTGAGTTTACAATGTAAGGGAGTGCTCAGAGCACCCATGCAGCCATCAGTAGGTTTCATGGAGGGAATGCAACATCCATTCATCTTCCGTTCAATTAGGAGAGCTTCAGTCATAGATAGCGACGGACAATTCACAATTTATGTATTGGATTGGCCACAAGATTCATTCAGATTTCTCTATAAGATGTTACCAAAAGAAAACCCAAACGAATTTTTCAGCCAACCCAGTACTTAGCTCTGTGTACTTTTGCCAGTTCTTCTACTTTTCTCACACTGCCACAATATATTTTTTCTGGGAAGTTGGAAGAGGGGCCCTATACCTCCCCCTTAAGTAGAGGTCACCCTTGTGCTGAGAATCAATCAATGCTGCCTACCAGAATAACTCCTCACCCTTTGGACCATTTGCTCCACCTCTGTACCACTTGCTGATACAAACGTATCCTTGCCTTGGGAACCAGTTGATGCTAGTCTTAGAAGGGTCTCACTACACTTCCTGCTTGTGCTTCCCTAGGAGATTTTTTTAATCAGGATGGGTGGGCAGGTCAAGCAGGGTGGGGACCAGGGTGAGGCAAACGAGGCACTCACTTTGGGGGCAAAAGTTAAGGAAACGCCACAAAACTCAGTAACCAAAATGAATTTTTAACGCAATATTTTTTAAAAAAATCAAACTTTATCATAATGAACAAAATATCAAAATTTTAAACAAATATAATTTGCTCTACATTGGCTGAGGGGTCTCTTCTGTTCCACACTCATCTCAAGATTATGATTCTAGGTCACAATCCACTAGACACTGGAAAATAAAGTGCTAGATGGTTTAAAATTAAAGTAGGGTGTGTAGGACTTCACTGGTGGCCCAGTGTTTAAAACTCCTCATCTCCACTGTAGGGGGTGTGGATTCTATCTCTGGGAGGGAATGAAGATCCCACATGCTGCAGGGCATAGCCAAAAAAAAAAAAAAGATAGTAATAAAGTAGGATGTGTAAAGTTTCCACATAGATTCTGGAGCCAGACTATCCATGCTATGGTACATACTAGTGTACAAGTGAAGCAACTCAATCTACCTTTCTCAGTGAGTAATATTAAAAATACACGGCACCCCTTATGATGTGGACCATGTTGTACAAATTTCTATTCACTGCCTTATTTTATTCATCTGTAAAGTGGGAATAATAATAGTGCTTCATGAGATTACTGTGATTGTGATGTGAGCTTATTTATACTCTGAGCTCAGAACAGTGTCTGGTATATGGTAAGTGTTCAAATTATTAGACATTTAAAGTGTTAGCGATTATGATTATTAATAATCCCAAGAGCCCCAGACAAGCATTATAATTCCCATTTTCTAGACAAGGCAACTGGGGCTCAGAAAAGTTATATAATTGCCCAAAGTGACCCAGTTAGCCTGGGGGAAAGTGCAGAGTCAAATTTGGTTTAACCTTTGCTCTTGTGGCCACACTTTGCTGCCCACAAATTATATGTTTACACAGTATTTCAAATTTTCACATCGGTAGGATGATTTCAGCCTATTTAGAGATTTGGGCGTGGGGCATCCTTTTAGGTATCTTTTTAATTTGGTCTAATTTTAAGCATTGTTTTTAAAAAGTCAGTTAATCTAAGTCCCCTTAATGTGAAGCAAACAAGATGTCATGGGGATAATCAGAAATGATGTTTGGAGAAAAGCAGCATCACTCCTGCTTTTCCTCCACAGGAACCATGGTCAGAGCAGGCAATGCTCTGCTGTCACCTCCCTCCTTTCTATATGGCCTGGGCAGGGACTTCAAGGGGAAGGAGATGGGACAGCTTCCACAGAGACCCAAATGGTGCCAAATGCAACCACCTTCAAGTTCCAATCCACACCCATTAAACAATCAAATCTAAGTGGAAACAAGTTTTTCTTTAAAGAAAAAGTTGAGGAGTCGTCAGGGGTAAAGTGCACTTAAGTATTTTCATAATCCTACGAGTGGATTTAGTCTTCAAGGAAAAACTGAAGAGCAATAGGCGACAAGTTCGGCAAGAGAGACCAGACACTTGCCCTGGTGAGTCCATTTTCATTCATTCACTCATTTTCTGATTAACTCACTTGTTCAACTTATGAAGGACCCACTATGAGACAGGAACTGTTCTAGGCACCTGGAATACAGCAGTGGAAATAAAATTCACAGAGCTTATATTAAAGTGGGAGAATGAGAGTATCAACCACTGAATGGGCAAATTCATAGCATCAGGTGATGACAGACACTATCATCAGGTGATGAGAGATGAAGAATAAAACAGGACACGAGGAAAGAGCTGTGCATGGGTGCGTAAGGATACGCATGTACACTTGTGTGGACATGAGTGTGCATACCCTTAGATAAGGTGGTCACAGAGAACCTCCCAGGGAAGAGCACAGACCTGCAGGAAGTGAGGGAGAAACCTATGCTAATACTTTACAGAAGAATAGTTTGGGCAGAAGGAAAAGCAAATGCAAAGGCTCTGAGGCAGAAGTGGGCTTGTTGTGTTTTCAGAACCTCGTGGAGGTCACTCAGTGTGGCTGGAGCAGAAAGGGGAATGAGAGCCTGTAAGGTGAGGGTGGTCGTGTAGAACCTTGTAGGGCATTGTGCAGTTTGGGGTTTACATCGTATGAGAGCAGAAGCCACTGGCAGTTCAGAGCAGAGGAGAAACATAATTAAGCTCACATTTTAAAAGGATCATTCTGCCCACCGTGTTGAGAAATGGGGTGAGGAAGGGGCCAAACCGAGATCAGGGACAATACATAGGAAGCTACAATAATAACCCAGGTGAGATGTGAAGATGGTGGGGACCAGCAGTTGAGGTGGTAGGAGGGAGGCGTTCTGTCCACATATTCTGTAAGTAGAGCTGGTGGGATTTGCTGGTGGGTTCGAATGAGGCAGATGAGAGAAAGAGAAGCATCAAATTCACTGCCAAGAGTTTTGGCCTGAACAGCAGGTACAGCTGGTTTGCCATTTACCAAGACAAGAAAATTTAAGGAAAGCACAGATTCAGGGAGTGGGCAGAAGGGATCAAAATTTTGCTTTACACATATTAAATTGGAGGAATATGTCCTGAAGAAATAGCTCCCAAGAAAGGAAAAATCCCAACAAGTCGCACTACAGAAAGATGTTCAAAACAATTACTTCTTGGACTTCCCTGGCAGTCCAGGGTTAAGACTCCCCACTTCCAATGCAAGGGGCGTGGCTTCCATCCCTGGTTGGGGAACGAATATCCTACATGCCCTGCAGCACAGCCCAAAAAAATTTTTTTAACTAATTACTTCTTAATAGAGTTTTTATTTGCATTTTTGACATTTTGTTCATCATAGATTTTTTTGTGTTAATTTTCTAAAGATTATTAAAATGTCATGTAGCTGGATTAGAGTTTCTTCATGCCCCCTTAGATTTTGCACCTGAGGCGAGTGTCTTGCTTGCTCAACTTCCCCTTACCCCACTGCCGGGGCTGGGATGCTGCAGAGCGGAGGGCCCGGCCCTTTCAGCTATGGGATCACCTGTGCTTCTTCCCAGGTCTCCCTGCAGTACAGCTCCAGCGGCCAGTGGCATCACACCTGCGGAGGGTCTCTGATAGAACAAAATTGGGTCCTGACAGCGGCCCACTGCATCAGGTAATTGCTATTCCCCCGTCTCCCCGCCTGCTCACCCTACTGGCCAGCACTCATCTCTCAGAGTTAGAGCCCGGATGGCCCAAACCACCCCATATAAAGAAGCATCGCACATAACCACTTCCTTGGCCAAGAAATACTCTCTCTTTGATCTATAGTTCAGTCTGTTGGTAGACCCATATATACAATATGGATTGCCCATTCTGTGCAGGGCACTGAGGGGGACTATGGGGAGGGAGAGGCCCATCTTCTGCCCTTTTGGGGCGAACTAGATATGGCCTCTGGATCTGGAACTGGGTTCACTTGAGCTACTTGAATGACTTCTTCAAGTCTCAATACCATCACCTGCAAAAAAGCAGATAACAGTATTTGCAGTAGTTGTAGTTTAGTCGCTCAGTCGTGTCTGACTCTTTGTGACCCCATGGACTGTAGCCTGCCAGGCTCCTCTTCCCATGGGATTTTCTAGGCATGAATACTAGAGTGGGTTATCATTTCCTTCTCCAGGGGATCTTCCCGACCCAGGAATCAAATCCGTGTCTCCTGTGTTGGCAGGCAGATTCTTTACCACTAAGCCACCAGGGAAGCACCCATCGGTATTCAGTGTGGATTCAATGAGATGATGCATTAAACGGGCCAGCATAGAGTAAGTGCTCAATAGAAGTGAAACTAGCACCATTATAAAGGCCCACAGGGAAGGGAAAGGCTCTGTGACATCCATTGTTCACCTTGTCCTCTTCCTTCCCTACAGCCTCTGCTTGGCTTACCCAGGCTGGCGCTCACTGGAGTTTCCACTGGGCCAGTGGGACACTCATTGTCAGGGGTGGTCCCTTCTCTCTACCTAATTTACAAATTCTATGAGGTGGGGGGGAAATCACAGCGGTCTGGGGTTCAGGAGTCCTGCTTCTACCTCTGAGTTGTACTAACGAGCTGGAGAGTAAGACTTTGGACCAGTTAGTCCTTCCTAAGCCTCAGGCTGGCCTCCTAGGTGGTTCAAGGGTAAAGAATCCGCCTGCCAAGGCAGGAGACACAGGAGATACAGGTTTGATTCTTGAGTCAAGAAGATCCCCTGGAAAAGGAAATGGCAACCTACTGCAGTATTCTTGCCTGGAGAATCCCGTGGACAGAGGAGCCTGGCAGGCTATAGTCCATGGGGTCACAAACAGTCAGACACAACTGAGCAACTGAGCACGCACTCACGCATGCAAGCCTCAGGTTCCCCATTTAAAAGCAGGAAATGAAGAGTTAAACTAAAAAAAAAAAAATGGCCTTGGGAACTTCCCTAGTGGTCCAGTAGTTAAGACTCTGTGCTTCATTGCAGGGGGCACAGGTTCGATCCCTGGTTAGGGAAGTTCTGCATGCCATATAGTTGTGGCCAAAAAAGATAATAAAATTTTAAAATTAAAATTTAAAATGCCCTTTAAGTTAAATGACTGTGGTTATCTGTATCCATCTTACTTCTCCTATAGTAATATAGAGCTTATATTATTATAATTTTATTTTATATTATAGTTTACAGTTGGTATCATATAGTTGTAATTACTGTTTTGTTGTAGTTTTTATGTTATGTTGTAACTAACCGATTGCTCCAAGGAAAGAAAAATTACCAATGCCAACTAGTGGCTCTTGGAGCAGGAGCTGGCTCAGGTCCCCCAGCACCGTCCAGAGCTTGGTTTCTAACTAGTACATTCATTGGGGTGTCCCAGCCCATAGTGCTTAGAGAGAGGAAAGGACAGCCCAGAGCTCACCTTCCCTGCCCGGCCCCCTCTCCCCCAGCTCCTCCAGGACCTACCGCGTGGTGGTGGGCCGGCAGAGTCTCTCCACCATTGAGCCTGGCTCACTGGCTGTCGCAGTCTCCAAGTCCGTGATACACGAGAAGTGGAACTCCAACCAGCTCGCCCAAGGGTGTGTTCTGTCTGGGTGCACTTTGGGCGGTGGGTTGGCAGGGACACAGACTGGGGGTGGGCTATCTCACAGAAAGCAGTGGGTGCTGTCCCATCCTTTGCTCCTTCTGGAGGGAGCGGGGAGAGATTCTCAGCCCCAAAGAGGCCTGCGCTGGCATGTGACTAGGGTGGCGGGGGGAACCTAGATCTCCTGTCAATTAAGTCTACAAGGTTCCGGTCCACCCCAGGCACTCACTGACCGTGGATTTATTCTGTGCCAAACCCTGAGGACACAGAGATGGGTCTACAGGCCCTACAACTGGGAGTGGAGTCCATGAGCAGAGTGGGACATGGTCCTTCCTGCCTTCCTCCACCCTGTACCTTCTCCCAGCAAGATGTTTTAAAAACAAAGACTCCCTGAAACCCTGCAAAGCAGCCTTGGTAACAGACACAGGAAGCTAGTCAAGGGTTCAGAGCTCTGCAAAACCCTAGTGATGGCTCCCCAACCAGCAGGGAGACTCTACTCCCCAACTCATTAGACGAACCCATGCCACCCCATGCTCACCCTGAGCCTTTGGTGACCATCCCCCAACCCATGTTCCACATACCACACTGAGTGCTGGACGCATAGAGATGCATAGGTCACTGCAGCAGCTCTCAGGGTGCCCATGGCCAGAAGTGTGGCTGTGAGGCAGTGCAGGGGGTGGTTAAGGAGCCTGCTGGCTTAGATATGAATAACGACCGTGTGGCATTGCTGACATCTCCCCACCAGGGACAGAAAGTTATCTTCTCTTTTCCTGCTTCCCCATCACCATCCTGGAACCCAGAAGTATCCATCATCCTCTCCCATCCCCCAAGAGCACATCTGCAGTTCCAGAAGGGCCTTTAGAAAGAAGTACCCCAGCCAGCTCTTCAAATTTGCATCCTTTAACCACACACAAGGCCTCTTCTGCAGCCCAAGATGCCACTCTTGAATGGCTGCCCAGAAAGCTCACTCACCAAATCTTCCAATGACGCTGCATCACAGCCCAGGAGACAGCAGAGGATGCTTTGTGGCCGTAACTCTCTGCGCTCTTTCATCTGGGCAGCCTGCTGTGGTCCAGCACTGCTGATGGCTCACAAAGGATGCAAGGAGTCTGGGAGTCATAAGGCAGTCTCTGCCCGCAAAGGGGCTAGTCAGCTAGATGAAACACACACAGACAAGACATTGGAAAGCCAAAAAATGACACGGAATGTGTCCAGAGAAGCTTTAAGAGATGGGAAGGAGATGGCTGGGCAGAGAGTGGAGAGAGAGATTTTTAGCTACATATGGCCTCTCCATGTGGCCTTGGCTTCTTCGTGGCACAGAGGTTAGGATCTAAGGAAAGAAATCTTGAAAGATCATACAGAAGCTTCATCTCTTGTCATGACTTAGTCTCAAAAGTCACATGGTGTCACTTCCTAAACATCACAGGCCCCCCATCCCCACCCAGGGGGAAGAAACTGAAACCCCCAGCTCTCAATGGACAAAGTGTCAACATCACATTGCAACAAGCACCAATAGGTGGGAGATCTCATTGCAGCCATGGTCGAAAATGTGATTGGCCAATTGCTAAAGGTTTCCTAGACAAGGACATGAAGTTCAGGGATAAATCTGACAGCAGAGCTCAAGGTGGAAGAGAGAGTGAAGAATAAAGGCAAAAAATCCTTTTGGTCTGAACATCTGCTGTTTTCTAAACCAAACACAGGAAGTACAAGGCCAGCATGGACATCACCAAGCAATAATGGATTTATTCCCTGCTGATCCTGAAAAGAACTCAGAGTCCTTGTCAACACAGCCTGCCAGGCAGCCACAACTAATCCATCAGAGTGGACTTTGCAAGACAGACTTACTTGCCCTCTCTGTTTTAAACAGTCCCCTGAAAGGCCTTTAGGAATTTAGGGCTTCAAGCTCCACCAGGGACAAAATACAGTCCTGGGGGGACTTCTCCAGTGGCCCAGTGGTGAAGACTCTGCCTTTCACTGCAGGGGGTATGGGTTCAATCCCTGGCAGGGGAACTAAGATTCCACACGCTGCTGAATGTGGCCAAAATTTTCTTTTTAAATACAATCTTGGGGTTTAACCATAGCTGCTCCCAATCCCTCGTAACCCCAACAGCAGGAAGAGTCAGCATCAGTCCAGCCATGGATGGGGTTCAGTGATCCCAGCTGGGGCTAGAATCAGAAATATAACTGGGACAGAACCAGTCAACCCTCTAGTTATGCTCCACTTCTTTTCCAACCCAGGAACGACATTGCCCTGCTCAAACTGGCCAGCTCTGTCCCCCTGACTGACAAGATCCAGCTGGGCTGCCTGCCGCCTGCCGGCACCATCCTGCCCAACAACTATGTCTGCTACGTCACGGGCTGGGGAAGACTGAAGAGTAAGTGGGTGCTGGGAGCCCCATGGCTCCTAAGGGAAGGGGGCGATGTCACCCCAGTTCAGTGAGGGGTTTTCTCTCCGCTCATTATCCAAGGAGTCTGGAAGAAGTGCCTGCTGCCTTGGAGAAGAAGGATAGTGTAGACAGATAAGGCCTTCCCAGGTGGCTCAGTGGGTCAAGAATCCACCTGCAATGCAGGGGATGAGACGCAGGAGACAAGCGTTCATCTCCAGGGTCGGGAAGATGCCCTGGAGGAGGGCATGGCAGCCCACTCCAGTACTCTTGCCGGAGAGTCCTACGGACAGAGAAGCCTGGTGGGCTACAGGCCACAGGGTCGCATAGAGGTGGACATAAAGCGACTGAGCACACACACGTGCGTGCACACAGATAGGAATTCAGAATGCCTGGGCTCAAATCCAGGTCCTCCACCTATTTGCTGTGTGGCCATGTGCAGATTGCTTAGCCTTTCCACGCTGAAGCTTCCTCATTTGTAAAATGGGGATAATAACAGGCTCTGTATCACAAGGTTGTCGATAATCCATGGGAAGCACTTAGACCAGTGCCTGGCACACGGTGCTGTGTGTTACCCGTTGTCACTGTCACCATGACTACCTGACATCTGGCATAGAAGTCCCTCCTATGGCCCAAAGCCAGGGCCTAAAATAGCACTCACTCTGTGACCTCAGGATTCTACAGCTCCACAAAGCTCCTGGGGCCCTCATCAGAGGACCTTCCCATCTCAAACCTCACTTGTCGAGTGCCGCCTTACCGTGCCACTCAGACCCTGAGTATGTGTGGGTCTCCCTAAGGGTCAGAAATCCAATGATAGTAAGTCACCAAGAAGGAGCAGAGGACCTGCCTTCCCCTTGGGAAATCACCAGAGGTTTGGAAAATTCCAGGAAGGCCCATGAAAGTAAGTGACTATTTTTTCTCATAATGACAAACCTGTAAGTGACATTTTTTTACAGAGGTACATCAACACACATACACTCAAATTGATATCACCCTCTTGTCTGGCTTATCTGCAAAAACAGGACTCATGGACACTTAGCAGAAGTGAGAAGTGGAGATGTATCTCTTACTTATTGAGATACAAATTCAGCCACTGGTTCATTTATCAGAAAACACCCAGGGAGAATGTATTTCCCTGGAGGCAGCAAGAGCCAGGGAAGGGTCCAAGTGCTTGACTTTATTCCCAGCTATGTTGGCCACTAGCTGCGTAACCTCAGGCAAGCCATGTTGAAGCCTCAGTTTCCTCATCTGTAAAATGGAAATACCGTTGGTGAACATTTAAAGAGATGTGAAAATGCCCATACACTTGCAAAATGTAACACAGGTTGCTGCTGCTGCTGATGCTAAGTCGCTTCAGTCATGTCCGACTCTGTGCGACCCCATAGACGGCAGCCTACCAGGCTGCCCTGTCCCTGGGATTCTCCAGGCAAGAACACTGGAGTGGGTTGGCATTTCCTTCTCCAATGCATGAAAGTGAAATGTGAAAAGTGAAAGTGAAGTAACACAGGTTAGAATGGAGTTAATTAGAGTGCTCTTGGGAAAACCGCTTAACTTCTCTTGGCTTCAGTGTCACACCTGTCAAAACAGGAATAAATATCATGAGGATTAGCATAGCATTTGAAAAGCCTAATAAAATGCAAGTGAAGAATACTATTAAGCCTGGCCGTTAGTAGCAGTGGTGGTAGTACTGAAAGTGTGATGGCAGTGTCATTGCGAACAATTAGGAAAGCTCTACTTTCAACACATTCAAATATTTTTCCCAACCTCGGGCTCCAAATGCCAGCAGGCTCATTGTTATATTATGTTAAGTGGTAGAAATCCATGGAGCCAACTCAGTCAAAAGGGGAGTTTGTTTTAAGGATTTAAGAAATTCAGTGCTCACCTTCAGCCACGAAATTAAAAAATGCTTACTTCTTGGAAGAAAAGCTATGACAAACCTAGACAGTGTATTAAAAAGCAGAGACGTCACTTTGCTGACAAAGGTCCATACAGTCAAAGCTATGGTTTTTCCAGTAGTCATGAACGGATGTGAGAGTTGAACCACAAAGAAGGCTGAGAGACAAAGAACTAAAGCTTTTGAACTGTGGTGCTGGAGAAGATGCTTGAGAGTTCCTTGGACAGCAAGGTGATCAAACCAGTCAATCCTAAAGGAAATCAACCCTGAATTTTCCGTGGAAGGAGTGATGCTGAAACTGAAGTTCCAATACTTTGAACTCCTGATGCAAAGAGCTGACTCACTGGAAAAGACCCTGATATGGGGCAAGATTGAGGGCAGGAGGAGAAGGTGGCAACAGAAAATGAGACAGATGGATGGCATCATCAATACAAGGGACATGAGTTTGAGCAAACTCTGGGAAATAGTGAATGATAGGGAAGCCTCACATGCTGCATTCCATGGGGTTGCGAAGAGTCAGACACAACTAACTGAACAAGAGACTCAGTCAAGGGCAGAGAGAGCCAGGCTTAATGAACAGGAGAAAATTGGACACCGATTGTTAGAAACTCAGGAAACCCTCTCTCAGAATTTCTTTTCTTCATGGGTCTATTTCATCCTTCTCTCCCTAGAAGAAAATGGCGGCCAGTACCAACAGCTCCCAGATTTATATCCTCTCTGGCTGGGATTTCTTAGTCCCAACCCCAAATTCCCAGGAAAAGGAGCTCATTGGCTTAGCTGGAGTCAGGTGTTCACCCCTGCACCAATCAGCAGTGGCCAATCAACTGTGAGGATACAGTGTAGGCAAATTGGCTGCTTCTATGGCAACCCTATAGATGGAAGGAAGGGAGAGGGACCAAAGGAAAAGGGGCTGGGCAGAAAATTCAGTAGGCATCCCCTACTTGCTTTTTCCCTTTGTCGCTGTAACACCTTCTCTCTTGTCTCATGCAGCCAATGGAGCTCTTCCTGACATCCTGCAGCAGGGTGAGCTGCTGGTTGTGGACTATGCCACATGCTCCCAACCTAGTTGGTGGGGCAGCACTGTGAAGACCAATATGATCTGTGCTGGGGGAGACGGCGTGACCTCCAGCTGCAATGTGAGTCCAGAAGTCACCGCCCCCACCCACCCCCCACCCCCCGCCAGCAAAATGGAGCTGAAGGTGGGGAGAGTCTTTTGGGGTCCTAGACTGTATCCTCCCACCTGCCGGCAGAAGTGCTAGGAAGCAGCTTCACATGTTTGAGACCTTGACCTTTGTCCTTGCAGTCTCCAGAAAAGATGTTTTGAGATTCTCCTTGTAATAGTGTCTACCCTCTCACTGCTGGAAGGTCCTGCCTTGAGTCCCATTGAGGCCTCTCATTACTGTCATCACTTACTCTTTCCTCTGTGTAGGAAGAGAGACAAGGGGACCTATTTGCTGAGTCAGGATCTTTCCGAGATGATTTCAAGTTTATCTGTTGAATTAACCCCATTCATGATGGTCGCTTCAGGGTAGCTACGACACAGCCTTTCTAGACACACCATCTTAACCAAACAGACTTGCTATGTGGTGGGCTTTGCAACATGAGCACAGGGCAGGAAGGAGCCTCATGTGTCCTTCAGTTTACACTGGAGACCTCCACTTTCTGCCCATGCAGCCCGGCTCCAAGGAAACTCCCTTAGTGGGAGGAAACTCCCAATGGTGGTGGAGTGCATCAATTTCTAACTCAGGGACACATCTCAGCTCCTTCACTTATTGCCTGTACAACCTCAGACTGAGGGGTTTTGCTTTTCTCTTCGGTGAAATGGCGTGTGTGTTAGCCGCTCAGTCGTGTCCAACTCTCTGCGACCCCGTGGACTATAGCCTTCCAGGCTTTTCTGTCCGTGGGATTCTCCAAGCAAGAGTACTGGGATGGGTTGCCATTCCCCTCTCCAGGGGATCTTCCTGACCCAGGGATCGAACCCAGGTCTCCTCCATTGCAGGCGGATTCTTTACCATCTGAGCCACCAGGTAGCGATACTTACCTCGTAGATTTTTGTAAAGATGAAATGGAATAAGGCCTATAAAGTGCTCAGCACCACTCCAGGCACCCAGGAAGAGCAAGGGCTAGCTCCTATCAGTATTATGGTGCCATCTTGAGCTGTGACTGTGAGGGCTGGCCTCAGGGAACTTGGCAACCCACATGGAACAATATCAATACACTGCCAATGTGTAAAACAAGGGCTCTGAAGAGCAGCCCCTGCCCCTCCCACGCCCCTGCCCAAGCCCCCAGGCCCCTCCTGGCACAACTCTGTTCTTCCCCAGGGGGACTCCGGTGGGCCACTGAACTGCCAGGCAGATAACGGCCAGTGGCAGTTGCACGGCATAGTCAGCTTCGGGTCCTCCCTCGGCTGCAACTACTACCGCAAGCCCTCTGTCTTCACACGGGTCTCCAACTACAATGACTGGATCAATTCGGTAAGAACTGGACAAGCCGTGAGACCCACGGGCCCTGCCCTCCCCTGGCCCAGTGAGGGCCATGCCCACCTAAGTTCTAAGAATCCCCTCCCTCCTCCTGAAAGCTAGAAAGTGCAGACTTGAGCGACCTCCACAGGGTTCCCCATGGGCCTTCACAGTTTCTGTGTAAGTTGAGTGAAAAGGCATGTAGAGGAGAGCTTTGTCCAAAGAGGTTGAAAATAAAGGTTTCCTCCAGCATTAAGAGCAGTTTTCCTAGGATTCATGGAGTATTTTACTTCTCTTTATCTATGTGTAAGCCCAGACCCTACTGCCCAATGCTACATTTATCTGCAAAGCCCAAAACCCAATCATTTGAGTCCCCCACAGCCTTAATTGTTCGAAACTAGTCCTTCTAAAGGGGTTCCCCATAATTTTAGCAATTAAAGAGCAGTGTTAAACCTTAATGACCCCAATTAAGTGATACATCAGAGTTAGTTACCTCCACTGTAACTTTACATTTAATTTTATGTAGAACCTCTGATGTAAAATATCATTGCAATTTTCTTAGATAATTACAGGAGAGGTAAGAGATTTTCAGAGGCAAAAAGACTTCTTGAATTCAGGAAAAGAGAACCAAACCATTTTTTAAAAAAGCTGAATCACATGTTCTGGGGTTACATGTGTGCTGTGCTGTGCTGAGCTTAGTCACTCAGTTGTGTCTGACTCTTTGCGACGCCATGGACTGTAGCCCACCAGGCTCCTCTGTCCATGGGGATTCTCCAGGCAAAAATACTGGAGTGGGTTGCCATGCCCTCCTCCAGGGGATCTTCCCAACCCAGGGATCGAACACAGGTCTCCTGCATTGCAGGTGGATTCTTTACATCTGAGCCACCAGGGAAGCCTTGGTTATATATTCAAAAAGCCATATCTGTGTTAATGGGGAAAGATCTACTATAGGTTATTTTATAGCCCAAAGTAACAAGACTAATATATGTTATTTTATTAGCTGGTAGATAAAATTTTTCTAAATGTAAGCAATGCTTGTTTATAGTGGTAGAATTTTTCATTAAAATCAAACAAGTTTAAAACGTAATAAAAAATAAACCAAAGGGTCCCCCAGATATTCTGTAGGGTGGCCAATCATCTCGGTTCGCCCTGGACTGGGAGGTTTCCTGGGTGCAGGACTTTGTGTTTCAGACCAAGACAGTCTGGGTAAATGGAGCTGAGTTGGTCCCACTACAACTGTGACTGTGTCCCCAAAGAGCTTGATCCTGTGAGCTCAAAATCAGTTCCTCACAAACTTCCAAACCAGCTCAATTCCTATTTTTTTTTAAAACAATGGATAAACATTCGTTTATAATGAAAACCAAAAAAAAATTGTATTTAAAAAAAAAAAACAAGCACCAATCTTGGGAGCTGCCATGGATATAATCAAGAGTAGGTGGAAACAGCCAGAACATGGAGAGATGTCACAAGAAGGGCAGGCCTGGGGGGTACCTGGGGGAGGGATTAAGGTGTCGTGCCTGATGATGGATGTTTGGGCGAGGTGGGAAGAGGAGGACACTGTGCTGATTGGGGGCACTTTTCTTTTTTTCCCTTTTTTGTTTGCGCTGGGTCTTCCTTGCTGTGCACAGGCTTCCTCTAGTTGCAGTGAGCCGGGGCTGCTCTCCAGTTGTGATGTGAGAGCTTCTCATTGCAATGGCTTCTCTTGTTGCAGAGCATGGGCTTCCGTAGTTGCAGCACATGGGGGTAGCTGCCTCTCGCATGTGAAATCTTCCTGGACCAGGGATCGAACCCACGTCCCCTTCCATTGGCAGGGGAACACTTTTTTACCCACCCCCCCAGCATTGCCACCACCTCAGTTTGCTCTTCTGTAAAACGGGACTTGAACTAGATTAAGACTCACTCACTCTTTTAGGAGCCAGAACAAGTGGGAGTTGTAGTGTCAGAGCTCTCAAAGAAGGGAAAGTTGGCATCTGATTTCATTATTTTAAGTTGAATTTACAGAGAGCTGTTTAATTAAACCAAACCAACGCTCCATTATAAAATCAAATATGACACCACAGCTGTGAGCATGCGGTCCCAGGAGGAAGACAGCACTGTCAAATGGGCACTGTCAAAACAAGCAGGTGGCTGTCTCCGAGTTTTCCCATTAATTCTTGCCGGCTCCTTGCTCATTTGTCTGTCTGTTGGCGTTTCTTTTGCCAACAAGTGGTTATAGGCACCAGAGGTTCCAGAAAAGTTTGTTAGAGAAAAGATAAAATCAAGAAGAGAGTGGCCATTAATTTACAAGGTTTTTTTCAGTCAACTGGGGAAAAGCTATGATCTCATCCTGGCAGAGGAAAACCCGAGTCTGACTTTGGAGGTACCACCAGCATTTCAAAGGAGCCTGGCCCAGGACGGATTAGATGGGAGGATAAGTAGGGTGTTTCACAGCCAAATCCAAGGATGCTCTCCAGCCCCAGCTGCTGTGTGAGTCACCAGGCAGCTGGCCCTGGCAGCACCTTGGGGGCCCCAAGCAGGGACTGGGAGCAACTGTCCCGTCTTCTGGTCCCAATATCAGCTGTTCCCAGCCACAGACACACGCACAACAGAGCAGGCCTCAGCTGAAAGCCTGATGTCAGAGGGAATCAACAGGGACAACAAGGCTTGCGAGGCAGCTGGGCAGGGGTCCTGCGTTCCTGCAGGGTAGGCACATGTGCCCGTGACAGGTTCCAGGAGCAGCAGAGCCAAGCTGCCAGCTGTCCTCTGGGGGAGGCCACCCCAGCAACTGCAGAGGGGCCCGTGGAACCTTGCAGTGGTCCCAGCCCAGGGGCACACTGTGTGCAGCCTGGAGTTCTAAACCCAGACAGGTGACAAACTAAGGTCAGGAGCTACCAAGTTGACAGGAGACAGGTGGCCGGGGGCGTTCATCCTTTCAACAGATATTAAATGAATCATCGGTATTCACCAGCTTTATAATACAGACTCTTGGTAAAAAATATGAAAAGAAAATAGGAGTGTATCAAATCAAGAAGTAGACACCCCTCACTTGCATGACACCTGCAATCCCAGCATCCAGAGATAATCATAACCAACACTTGGTGTGTGGTCTTGATTTATTTAGGTTCATCTATAAAACATTTATATATGTACATATAAACACACTGTCTTCTAACCAAAAATAGGATTTTACTTCTCATACTGTTCTGCAACTTGGTATTTTCACTTAACACCATATCACACTATACATGAGCCCATATATATCTATTCATTCTAAGTAAGATTCCATAGTATGAATATAATGAATGAAGATTTCATCTCTTTCCTATTTTCCCCTCTCACATGGCGGCAATGAACATCCTTGGACATACATCCTTGCACTGGTCAGAGTCTCTACGTTACACAGATCCTGCAGCATCAAAGGATCATGGAGTTGGCACATTAGAATGTTTAATAGATGTCAAATAGCTTCTGAAAACGGGTTACAGCCCCTTCCACAGTGCACAACAGTGCCTGGCAAACAGCAGCAATTGTTAACAATTTCCGGTCTCTTAAATCTTTTGAGAAACAAATCACATGTACAGATATGCCCATAAGTTCCCAGCCCCACTCCACCTCCACCCTGAAGCCCAAACTGAAATGCTTGGCTAAGACTCCTTTTTTACAGGAAATCCATTTAAAGCTGTGATGACATCTTTTCTCCCAAGCGTCATTAGAGCTCCTCGGGAGAGCTGCTTCAACTCCGGCTGCCCGATTCACACAGGCAGCGCAGGGTCGGGAGGGAGAAAGCTGCGAATCGGCACACAAGGCTCTGCTCTGCTGAGTTAATCTGATTATTTCCTTGTGTGTCCTGCAGGTGATTGAAAATAACTAACCACCAGAAGTCCCTGGGACTGTTTCAGACTTGGAAAGGTCACAGGAGAAAAATAACAATAAAGTGACAACTACTTGAATCACATCTTGGTGAGAGTCTTATTAGCAAACCGTACTCATGTCTAGGGCCCTGAAAGCAAGAAACAGGCTCGGGGTCTTTAAGCTGAGCTTACAGGCTCAGCAAGTGGGTGGGGGACGAGGGGGACGAGGGTCCTGAAGCCAGGAAGACACAGGCTGGACTCAAGAAGGCCCAAGTCTGGCCATGTCTCTCCACTGGTTAATTGTGTTCCGTGGACAAGTGGAGGTTAAGTACCTCCCCCAACACACAGCTCCCACCCCAGTCACTTCTTGGGATGGGGTAGGGGGTTCAAAAGAAGTAAGAGCTGGGAAAATATTTCCCAAAAAGCCACAGTCTCCTTTATATAAGAAACAATAAAAAGTTAGAGCAAAATAAGGGGGAAATGGGTGAAAGAGAGTCCATATTCAACTTTTTTTTTTTTTAAAGAACACTGCAATATAGAAAAATGATAATTTTTAAAATTTCACTTAGGATTTACAGATTCTAGCTCTTCAGATTCTGGTAGCCTTAAACTGATCTAAGAGAGATGCTGGTTTGTTTGTAGCCAAAATTTCCTGTAGATCAGTGGTTCCCCAGTAGGGGTCTATGAGGAAGATTTGGCAATATCTGAAGACACGTTTCGTTGTCCAGACTCAAGAGAGGTGGGTGGAGGCCAGGCTGCTCAACATTCCACAGTGCACAGGATGGCCCCACAACAAAGGATTCTCTGGCCCCAATGTCAGCTGTGCCGAAGCTGAGAAGCCCTGATGTAGAGAAAACACAGGGGTCACAGGCCACAGCCACTAGCCATGAATGGGTCACGGGCAAAAAGCCCCATGGTGTCCATGGCGTTCTGTTCCTCCTCCTCCATCGCTGGTCATTTGGCTCCAACTTGGAAGCTACTAGGACTGTCTGCCGCCCATGGGGAAAGAGCAGACCCTCTACAGGCTACAGAACCCTCCAATGGATGTCAGCCACAGTTGTAGGAAAGTCCAGGCCTTAGCCACAGCCAGAGCTGGAGCAGGAAGGTTTCAGGGTGAACGGTAAGGTAGGGTGAGGGGTCCTGATCTCATTATGTTTTAAAGAAAAGTTTTTTCCGGAGGAAATTAAAACAGCCAGGGATCTGTTTGTAAATTCCTTTCACTGAAACAGCATTAGCGACCTGTGAAAACACAACCACAGGGAGGCCTGTGAGTTCTCTCCACCGAAGGAAGAATTCCAAAGCAGGGCTGCGGGGAATGCGCACCGAGTCAGAACTTTAAAAACAACTCTAGGGACTTCCCTGGTGGTCCAGGAGTTAAGACTTCACCTTCCACTGCAGGGGATGCACGTTCGATCCCTGGTCAGGGAGCTAGGATCCCACATGGCCAAAAAACCAAAACAGAAAACAGAAGCAATGTTGTAACAAATTCAATAAATACTTTAAATATGGTCCACATCAAAAAAATCTTTAAAAAATAAAATAAAACAAAAAAATGGTTCTGGCTGCAGCCTTCTTGAGTGTGTGTATACGTACGTGTATGTGTATACGTGTGCTGGGCAGGGGGTGGAGATAAGGGAACAAGCATCTCAGTTATAAGTTTAGAAAAGTCAAAATTCATCATAAAAATAACAAAATAATGCCATTTGCAGCAATATGGATAGACTTAGAGATTGTCATACTGAGTGAAGTCAAACAAAGACAAATACCATAAGTGAAGTTGCTCAGTCGTGTCTGACTCTTTGTGACCCTGAGGACAACAGCCTACCAGGCTCCTCAGTCCATGGAAATTTTCCAGGCAAGAGTACCCGAGTGGGTTGCCATTTCCTTCTCCAGGGGATCTTCCCGACCCAGGGATTGAACCCAGGTCTCCCACATTGCAGGCAGACGCTTTACCGTCTGAGCCACCAGGGAAGCCCATATACACATTACTATACATAAAACAGATGACCAATAATTGCCTACTGTATAGCACAGGGGACTCTACTTAATACTCCGTGATGGCCTATGTGGAAAAAGAATCTAAAGAAGAGTGGATAAATGTACGTATAACTGATTCACTTTGCCGTTCACTTGAAATTATTAATAACACAACATTGTAAATCAACTATACTCCAATAAAAGTTTTCTAAAAAGAAAATTCAAAATTCAAAAATTCACAATATTCAAGTCAGATTAAAAGGTCTACATGAAGAAAAGTTGAGAGAAGAGACGGGGCCCAGGAGTCGAACACATTGCTTAGCCCTGATGGGCCCCCAACTGCCTGTGAGACTTTCTCCTCCACGGCCATGGCTCATGGCACCCCGGGAGTCCTGCCAGGGATGGCCCTGCACCTGCTTTTCTCCTCTCCTCTGCTCAGCAAAGCTCAGAGCCAGAGCCTCCCCAGGAGGAAGGAGTGGTCGGAGACCTCACAGCCCCTTCTCATGGCACAAAAAACCTGAGCAGAGCAGGAGGGGACCCCACATGTTCTGAGCCCCTTGGAGGAACAGCCACTCTGAGTGGGGCATTGTCCAGCCATGCTTCGCTCTTCTCACCGGGGCCTCCCAAGTCAGGAGATACTAAAGGGATTCCTGATTCTTGAGGGTCAAGAGTGAAGACTACACAGAGGGGCAGAGGGTACAGCCCTGCAACCTGCCATCAGGGGCTGTGCTCGGGTACTGGGCCATCCCACACTGGCAATGAGGACTGGCTCCATCAGTGGGGAGTGTGGGAGGTGTCAGCCTGGCACCTCAGAGGCCAGGGAAGGCTGTCTTTGGCATAACGAGCAAATGTCACTGCAGGCAGCATTGCTGTTGGTTGTTTTAGTCACTTAGTCGCGTCTGACTCTTCTCAACCCCATGGACTGCAGCTTGCCAGGCTCCTCTGTCCATGGGATTTTCCAGGCAAGAATACTGGAGTGGTTTGCCATGCCCTCCTCCAGGGGATGTTCCTGATCCAGGGATCGAATCCACATCTCCTGCATTGGCAGGTGGATTCTTTAGCACTGAGCTACAAGGGAAGCCCCACTACAGGCAGTAACTTCGTGCACTTACAGAAGCAAAAGCATCAACCCTCAGGGCAAGCCTTTGGCTTGCAGAAGAAATCTGTGGCTTGGGCTTGGGGTCCTGCTCACTCCCACCCTGGGGAGGACACACTGGCCCTCCAGCAGCCTCACCCTGAGGAGGAGGGTCTGAAGGTCCTCACAGTGAGCCCACTGCTCAAAAATGCTGTCCAGGGTCTCGATGTACCAGGAGCCGCTCTTGGGATCTCTCCAGGAGACAAAGCCTGTGGAAGGAGAAAGGCTGAGCTTCACTGGGGAGCCACCCTCCCCATGTAGGTGGGCCCACCCCTAGACTTTGACTGATGTCCATAGCCCTCCAGAGCCTGTATCTCTGGGCTCTGCGTGATCTTATTTCATCCTCGCCACTACCCTGTGACTTTGGTTAGGGTTCTTGTTTTCCCAACAAGGCAATCTAGGCTTGGAGAAGTCAGGTGAGTCTTCCAAGGGATAAGAAAGAAGGAAATAAACATTTGTCACACCTGCTGTGTGCCAGGCACTGGGCTCAGCAGTGGGCCAGCCACCTTGTTAAAATCACCATGATGATCCCCAAGGTAGTTAATATTCCCATTTTAAAGATGAGAAGACTGAGGCAGGGCCAGGACAAGGGTGAGGAGACCGAGGCACACCGAAACAAGGGTGCTTGCCTCCTTCCATTGTGTGTTCTAGGCACCTTGACTGCCTCGCCCTGAGCTGAAGCTCAAGAGGTGAAGTAACTTACTCAGGGTCACAGAGGCAACAAAGCGGCAGAACCAAGACTCACACCCAGGTCTCTCCTTCACAGCACTGCTGCCTCCAGGGCAGATGAGGGGACTTGCCGGCCAGAAGGACGAGGTCTCTGGATCCGCTCACCTGGGAAGGTGGAGTAGGACACCAAGATGTCGCTGGGCGTGGGCAGACTAGACACGGCATCTGGCTCGTCAATGGAACGTGGGCCTTCCTGGAATGGGGTAGCATCCATCTCAGGGTCGCTACTGGGGGTCTTATCTTCAGGGGAAGTGGAGGCCACCTCAAACCCATGGTCCTTCTGCTCTGCAGGAAGCGGAAACAGACACAAGTTGTCAGTGAGACACTCAGACCAGAGCTCCCACTGCTCTGTGCCACCAGCCCTGAGAGGCCTGATTTCCTCTGGAGCCAGGGGCCTAGTGCCGGGCCAGCATGAGCAGGAAGCCTAAACAGGAGCTTTACTTTTACTAAAACAAAATTTCTACATGTTCATTCAATAAAGTCGGGGCAGCGGGGAGCAAGAATGCAGACATTTTAAAAACAGCAAAAGAAACCAGTTAGAAGATATACACGCCAAGGAACTAGAAACAGGTGTTCAAACAAGAACTTATGTAGCAACATTCATCATATTATTCACAGCACACAAAAGGTAGAAACCACTCACGTGTCCAGGGACGGATGAATGGAGGTATAAACATCCAATAGAATATTACAAGCTTAAAAAGGGATGAAATATGCATCATAATACAATGTGGATGGGCCTCCAGAGTGGGCTAAGTGAAAGAAGCCAAATATCAAGGGCCACATAATATCCTATTTATATGAAGTATCCAGAAGAGGCAAATCCAGAGAGAAGAAAGCAGATTAGTTATTGTTAGGAGGGGGAATGGAGTGACTGCTACCGGGTATGGAGTTTCTTCGGGAGGAAGATGAAATGTTCTAGAATTAGATGGTGATGATGTTCCCACAACATCTTGACTGTACTGACAACCACTGAATTGAACAATTTTAATCAGTTAAAATGGCTGATTTTATTTTATGTCATTAAAGATCAAGTCACAGGCTTCCCTGCTGGCTCAGTGGTAAAGAATCAGTTTGCCAATGCAGGAGACACAGGTTCAATCCCCGGTCTGGGAAGATCCCACATGCAACTGAGCCCATGCACCACAACTATTGAGCCTGTGCTCTGGAACCCAGGATAACTACTTCATAACTACTGAAGTCCAGACACCCTAGAGCCCAGCTCTGCAACAAGAGAGGCCACCTCTATCAGAAGCCCATGCACCGCAACTAGAGAATGGCCCCCCGCTCACTGCAACTGGAGAAAGCCTGTGTGCAGCTACGAAGACCCAGCACAGGCAAAAATTAACAAATAAAAACTCAAGTCACAACAGGGAGTTCCCTGGAGGTCCGGTGGTTGAGTTACCACACTTTTATTGCAGGGGCAAGGGTTCGATCCCTGATTGGAGAACTAAGATCCCACAAGCTACACCACCAAAACAAGAGAAAGAAGGCCCCTAAAAAGAGCTTCAGTAAAGACAGGCAGAGGGTGGAGTGGCCCAGAGGCTTCTGGAGCAGGCAGCTGTGATCCAGTCTCCCTTGCAAGAAGGGAGAATAGTCCTGCAAGGAGAAACGGCACCTGTCAGGCAGGTAGGTCCCAGGGCAGGAGAGCGGGAGGATTTGTGTGGCTGGATCCATGGTGGGTAACAGCAAGGAACGAGGGAGGTCACGGTTCACGGGACAGAGATAGGACAGATGGCTCTGGAAACCCTACAATAACCCCAATGTCGAGTGACCTCTCACCTGAAGCTCAGAAACTTGGTGATCTGTCTGTGATCTCACGGCTAATATGCAGGGGACCAGGACTCCAGCCTACATTCTTCTGGCTCTCAACTACCCTGCTGCTTCCCATGGGGGCCCCCCAAGCCTGCACAGGGGGCTTCTTAGATCTGTGAAAACTGGACTGCTATCCCAGGTCACTGCTTTCAGTTGTCTTCTTGACCAAGATTCTGGAATCCACCCTGGGTTCCGGGAAAGACTTGAAGTGGCATGGGGAAGGGCACCTGGGATGGAAGGGTGGGGCTGTGGCTGGGTCCGCCCAGGGCAGCAGGGTGCAGTGGGGGAGGGGGCACTTCAGTGAGGGGGATGCCACAGGAAGGGCTGAAGGCGATGGGGCGGGCAGAGGGGCGGCCTCTGAAAATGGAGCAGAGACAACGGGCTCCAGGAGGGGAGGATGGGGACAGAGGAAGAAGGGGTCCAGACAGGGGATACCGGCTGTGTCTCGATTCACGCATCATCCTCCTACAAATCTGAGGGGGAAGACCTCACCTACGGGTTATGCAGGTAAGGCACTGCTTTCTTCTTAAGGAGCCTCACTGATTCAAAACTCCTGCGAGGAAGCCTGACTTCCCATGAGAATAGACACAGTGGGACGAGGAGCCATTCCCTCAGGACATAAAATCCACAACCACTGTCGTCCATAATTCTTCCTTTCTGGCCTCTCAACATGACCTCCAAAGTTCTGGAGGGGTCACCCCCAAATCTCAGGCCCCTCTGCTCTGGCCAAGTTCATCACACGGCTTACTCACTGACATTTCACACCAGAGTTACTGACTCTGAGTTGCGTTCTTCCACCTTGGTGCCCACGCTCTCTCTTAATGAAGGGGCAGATGACATTTAGAAGATTTTTAAACTGTTTTAAATTGCAACAACAGCGAATCTTAAAATAGCAACACGAGTCACCAAAACCCAGGGCAGACCAGTTCAGAGACATGTAACAGCAGGGCACCTCACCAGACACTGGCAGAGATCCGCAGCCTTTGGGTATTTCTGGTCTCAGCTGATGGTGGCGCCCTCACGTGGCAACAGCGTTAAATACATGATCCCGCGACATTAACACAGGGGGCGAAGCAGGGACCCGAATTTCAAAGGTGGCACCTTAACACTGCTTTCCAGCTCTGGAGTTCTCCTGTTCTCAGTTAGTTGTTTGGTTTAGTTTTTATTGGTGGGAGTCTACATTACTTCAGATTTTGCTCACAGATATTTTTATATGGTTTTATTTCTAAGTCAAACAATTAGAAGGCACAAAAGATGTAAGCATACTGTGGGCTTTGTGTCAGGCAGGGGCCTAGCTGTAGGGCAGGTGGGACTACCCTGCCCTCAGAGGGCTGACCAAGGGATGAGGCCATCTCAATACTAGGTGAAAGTGCTAAGACGAGGGGCTACAGGAGAACAAGGGCCAGAGAACCCTGACTCTGTGCAAGGAAGGGGATATTCAAGGAAGACTTCCTGAAAGCAGTGACAATAAATTGTAACCAAAAGGATGGATGGTTAAGAGTTGGCCAGGAGATAAGGCAGAGGGATGGCACATAGGAAGGCTGAGGAGTAAGCCAGAGGACCTTGAGCAGTGCTGGGGTGGGCACTGGGGGAGGCAAAGAGGTCAGGGCCAGTTCACCTGGAGATGACCTCATGTCCCAAGGACACACAATGTTCTTCTCTTCCCTCTTTTATTTTATAAGAAAACCAGGTAATGGTGAAGTAGGGCTCAGGTTTAAAATCAGACATATAGCAAAGCTACAAACAATCTAAATAATCCTTAAAAATTACTGACTCCCTAATACCTAAGCCTTTGAGAATTCCAACAGTTAATCCAGCAGTGGCTTCCCTTTCTCTGTAACAGTGGGAGGGGGGCAGGTTGATGGAGGTCAGGAGAATGACAGGAGGTAAGGAAAATGAAAGAAGTTTCCTCTTTCCTCTGTGTTGTTTGTTTTCACCAAGTCTGAGGTTGAAGTGGCCACAGTTGAACGATGCATCATGAGATGCAAACCTCTAAAAGTTAGACAGGGTTCAGGCTACTCCAACTAGATGGAGGTGCCACTTTCGGACAGCAGTGACCATGTTTGGGAGCCCCTGGATGCCTGGATCGACCTCTACTTTCCCACTAGCCTCATCAGCAGCGATGCTGAGGACTGGCTTACCTCCACCACAGGCCTGGATGAAGAAGAGCTTGGGCTTCCCTCCCAAGCTGGGGCAGCCAGTACCATTGAAAGTGTTCACAATTCTCTCGACGGACACAGGACATCCGTCTGTGCCATAAACAGCCCCTGGGAACTGGAGGTGGCTGGCCTAGAAGACCAAGAACTCTGGTGACAAACCCAACAAGTTACCGTAGGAATCCAATGGCCTGTTTGTGCAGAGGCTTTGTGGGGACCAAGCATTTAGAAGGTTCCACCAGGGGCACAAGGCTGAGTGAAACACAGCAGGTTGGTCCTGGGCAGCCTCAATTCCAAGGGTCTCAAACTCACATGCCTATAAGCATCAGATAGCCTAACTCAAGAACACTGGCCAGCCTCCTCTAGACTGGTTGTTCTCAAAGTGTGGTCCCTGGACCAGCAGCATCAGCATCACCTGAAAACTTACAAGACATGCAAATTCCCACCCAGACTTCCCAAATCAGAAACCTGGGTAGTGGGGACCAGAAATCTAGCCCTTCAGGTACCTCTGTTACAGCTAAACTGAGAATGACTACGCTAGAACAATTCCTCTTAAACTTTGTGTTTACAAGGGTCTTGTTAAGGTACAGGCTCTGAATGAGAACCTACATTCTCCTGAGCTGCCAGGCGATGCCCATGCTGCCGTCCAGAGGCCACACTGTGAATGAAAGGACCAAAGGGGTGGCCCCAGCCCAGCCACAGGCCAGAGTTTTGCTCTTTGAGGATAAGGGCCTGATGGGTCAGACCTTTGTGGTTTTTCAGGACAAGCTGAAAATCATGACTTCCGTGCTACAGTCGCCAGTTTTGAAAACACTGTACAATCCACTGGGGTTGTTACCTCTGCTCTGTCCAGCCCCTCAACTGAAAAGATGAGGAAACTGAGGCCCAGAAAGGGGGAGAGTCTTGGCCACCATGACCCAGCACATTAGTGGTCAAGGCCAGAGTGGGTCCCAGTGTCCCAACTCATAGCCAGCACCAAAGGGCCCAGAACAACATCCAGCAGGACCAAGACAGGAGCTGGGAGCTCTTGTAAGCTGTGCCCGGCTCAGAACAAAATCCAGCTTACCTCTTCCTGCCTCTCCCAGATGGTTTCTCCCAGGGTCGCAGCCCTTCCACCCAGGAGGAACACCCAACTCCTCAGAGGGCCAAGTGGCTTCTGAGAAAACAGCAGGAGGTGGACAGGGCCCTGTGGCTCTCCCCACAAAGGCCAGGGGGTCTCGGACACAGGAAGGGACGAGGTTCCTGCAGGGCCTCTCGGGGCAGCCTTCCTGGGCGCCTGCTAGAGAAGCTGAGGCCACCAACCTGACAGCCGTGAGAGAGGATGACCACCACACAGCAGTCCAGAGCGCCGTGGTCCCGCCGCGCCAGTTGAGTCAAAGCCTGGACCATTTGCTACAAGAGAGGGCCGGGGGTGAGCCCGACCACTGATGGATCAGGTCCTCATCCTCGGCCAGTCCCCTGCTCCCAGGGCCAGTGGTGAAGTAAGGACAGTCACAGTGATCTCAGGAGAAGATAGGGAAAGAGATGCTGGGCTGGGCACTCTTTATCTCCTCCTGCAATGTCCCTGGTGGCTCAGACAGTAAAGAATCTCCCTGCAATACAGGAGACCTGGATTCGATTTCTGGGTCAGGAAGACCCTGGAGGAGGAAATGGCAACCCACTCCAGTATTCTTGCCTGGAGAATTCCATGGGCAGAGGAGCCTGGTGGGCTACAGTCCATGGAGTCGCAAAGAGTCAGACATGACTGAGCGACTAACACTTACCTAACCCAACCGCAGGACATGAGCATGGGTCTTGATTTATAGATAGAGAAGCTCAGGCTCGGGAGTCACGCGGGGAGTGGGGGAGTCAGTCCTCAACCCGGGTCTCCGAGTCTGCAGCTCTCGCTGGTAACCACTTAGCCACACTGCCTCGTGCGGTCCTACAGACTGAAGGGCTCGTCTTGGGGAGTAGCTGGCTTTCAGGGGCCCTCTTTAGGACACTACCCCATGAGCCCCCGTTTCCGTCCATGCATAGGGCCCGTACCTTGGCCGTCAGGTCACATTTCACCTCCACCGCAAACTGCAGCAGGTGGAAGCGTCGCTGCATCCTCTCACAGTCGATGTTGGAGCCCGTGCGGGTCATGAGTCCCGACTCGCGGCAGAAGTTCACGTTGTTGATGATCAGGCAGTGGCCGCAGGGGTCTGCGTTCAGGACATAGGCCTGCCCAAGCAGAGGGACCAGCATAAACCGGGGTCTCGCTGCACTCCTCGGGAGAGAAGGCGACCCCCTGGGTCTCACCATGGGGAGGGCAGTCTGGAGAGATGGGACAGAGCCCGCAGTCTGCCTCCCTCTGAAGCGGGTGTCTGGCATCCACACCACACACACGCAGCTGTGTGACACATGATCAGCTAAACCTGGGACAGAAGATTAGCTCCCCTCAGAGTACTCAGGATGGAACCGCTAGCTGAGAAATCCAGCTCCCCTAGACACTGACCCCCAAAGGACCAACAGGTCGCCCAGTCCTGGAGAGTACTGACAATCGCGTGATCAGCTCTGCTGACAGACTCCTGCCCAAGTCACCCTTGGAGAGTCTGAGGCCACTTCCTCTCAAGGTTCAATGTTTCTCTAGTAATTCTCTCTCACAGCAGCCTGGGTTTTTTTTGCTGTTCCTGGTGGCTCAGAGGTTAAAGCGTCTGCCTGCAATGAGGGAGACCTGGGTTCCATCCCTGGGTAGGGAAGATCCCCTGGAGAAGGAAATGGCAACCCACTCCAGTATTCTTGCCTGAAGAATCCCATGGACGGAGGAGCCTGGTGGACTACAGTCCACAGGGTCACAAAGATTCGGACACGACTGAGAGGCTTCACTCACTCACACTCACAATATTTACGCTTATATATTTCTTTGTGTGACTAGTCTCCACTAGGCTGATGGCTCCACGAGGGCTAGAAACTTGAGTGGTTGGTTCCCAGGTGTCCCAGTGCAAAGTCCAGGCTGACACAGGGAAGTCACACAATAAATACTGTGACTGAGACAGGGAGTGACTTGGTCCAGGATAGGTGCCCCAGCCGATTCTCATACTGACTCTTCCTTAGATCTAACCCAACTTCACAGATGAGGAAAGAGCAGGGTGAGACAATCTGCTTCAGGAGAGCTGTACCAGGGTCAGGGTGCTATAGGGGGCTCAGGACTCAGCTGGGCTGAGCTCCTGGGGCTCCTGACACAGCTGCAGGAAGGACCTGGGAAGCAGAGAGCGGAAGAGCCGAAAGCCAACACAATCGGCCCCAAATGACAGGAAGACTCACCAGATCGGCATTTCCCTTGGCTCTGTCCTGAGGACCTGGAGAGAGAAAGAGGGAAAACGTGAATGTCAGGGCCCAACAGGGAAGGGACAAGGGACCCTGTGAGGACACCTCCCACAGAAACGCAGAAACGCAGAAGAGCAGGAACGCGGGAACTCCCGGGGACTGCTGGTGAGGTCAAGTGGCACAGCCACCTCGGGGAACTATTTAGAAGTTTCCAGGGGTTTCCCTGGTGGTACAGTGGCTAAGGATCCACTTGCCAACGCAGGGGACCCAGGGTTGATCCCTGGGATGCACCACAATGACTGACGACTGTGCACCTAGAGCCCGTGCTCCGCAACAAGAGAAGCCCCTGCGAGGAGAAGCCCGTGCGCCACAAGAGCAGCCCCTGCTCGCCTCGACTAGAGAAAGGCCACGCACAGCAATGAAGACCCAGCACAGCCAAAAACAAATAAATCGTTTTTTAAGACTTTTTTTTTTTTTTTAAAAAAAAGAAGTTTCCAATAAGGTTGAACACACACCTACTCTCTGACCAGCAACTCTACTCCCAGGTACAGATCCAAGAGAAATGACCACAGTGAGCCCCAAACAACTTGGCCATGAATGATCATCAAAGCCTTATTCATACTCCCCGAACTAGAAACAACCCAAACATCCATCAGCAAGTGGATGGGTAAGCCAACTGTGACACAAGTATACAAAGGGACACGACAGAGCTTAAAAAGGAAGGAGGTACATGCAACGCCATGGATACCTGCAAAAACACCACTCCGAGTTTTCAGACAGCCAGCAGAGTGCACACGGTGTGACTCCATTTACGTGAAATTCTAGAGCAGAGAGACAGGGAAGCTCCAGCTCTGCTCCCTCTCTGTGGGATCCAAGGAGGCCAGCACACAGTAAACTGAAAGTGAAAGTCGCTCAGTCATGTCCGACTCTTTGCAACCCCATGGTCTATACAGTCCATGGAATTCCAGCACATACCAACTAGCTGAAGGTCCTCACCAAATAGCTGAATAATGAATAAAGGAGTAAAGATGTTATTTTCCTTTCCGTATCAAAAGAGTTTTCATTTCAATTAGCAAGAAGTCAACTGACCACCAGCCTACAAGGTTATGGGACTTTTTCTTTTTTAAATAAATAGACATGGACCATCACCCAGTCATGCCAGAGACTATACTCATGATCCAACCATGGTGCCATGCATCGCTCAGAGCGGGCCTGGACAGCTATTCTTTTGCCAGTTTAAAAGTCATGCCATATATGCATTTACATTCCATCTTTTAAATTAGAAACGGTTTTACCTAGCCTGAAGACTCCCATTAGACCACAGACTTATTCTTAAACAACTGCTCATTTCCAAAATTCCACTGCACTCCCAAAATACCATTATCTACTACTGAAAATACCATTTTCAGTATTAGAAAATGCCAATACTATGGAACATTACAAATGTCAATACTACAAATACCAATACTACTGAATATACCATTATCTACTACATATCCAGACGTGAGAACTGGACCATAAAGCAGGCTGAGCACTGAAGAACTGATGCTTTTGAATTGTGGTGCTGGAAAAGACCCTTGAGAGTTCCTTGGACTGCAAGGAGATCAAACCACTCAATCCTAAAGGAAATCAACTCTGAATATTCATTGGAAGGACTCATGCTGAAGCTGAAGCTCCAATACTCTGGCCACCTGATGCTAAGAGCCAACTCAATGGAAAAGACCCTGATGCTGGGAAAGATTGAGGGCAAAAGGAGAGGAGGCAGAAGAGGATGAAATTAGATACTGACTCAATGGACATGAACCTGAGCAAACTTGGGGAGATAGTGAAGGACGGGGGAGCCTGGTGTGCTGCAGTCCATGGGGTCACAAAGAGTCAGACATGACTTAGCAACTGAACAACAGCAGCAAGTACTGCTGAAGAATGTGTTTATTTCCTGAACTGGCAGTAATGATCCACAAAGTGAGAGAGTAACACCATCAAAACGGCAGAATAAGAGTTTTCTACCACCTTCATTCTCCCAAAGAACACTGATTTTTGACAATCACCCACAGATAAGAATGCCTTTGTGGAAGTCCAAGAGTCTAGCAGAGAAGCTGCAGTATACCGTTGGTACAAAATTCTAATTACATAGGACACATTGAAGAATAAAGACTAGAGGAGACTGCTCCTTCTTCAAATTCAAAGACAGCAACACAAGACTTTGAGGAATATGAAAAATTAAGGAAACAAGATACCACCAAAAACACACAATGGAAATCTATGATTTGCCCAATAAAGAATTCAAAATTGTTGTTTTAAGGAAGCTAAGTGAGCTATAAGAAAACATAGAAAGACAATATATATACCCAGAAGTGGAACTGCTGGATCATACAGTATTACTATTTTTTTTCAAGTATTAGGGCTTCCCAGGTGGCTCAGATGGTAAAGAATCCACCTACAATGCGGGAGACCTGGGTTCAGTCCCTGGTTTGGGAAGATCCCTAAAGAAGGGAATGGTTACCCACTCTGGTATTCTGGCCTGGAAAATTCCACGGACTGTATGGTCAATGGGGTCACAAAGAGTTGGACACGACTGAGCGACTTTCACTTTCACTTTCATACCTGAAAGGTGCTGAGCAAGTAAATCTTAAATGTTCTTACCACATATACAAAAAAAAGTGTTAATTATGTGAGTTGATGGATATGCTAACTAGCCTTAGTGTGGTCATTTTTCCATAATACATCCAAGTATCGAATCATCACCTTAAACTTACACAGTGTGTTATACATCAATTATATCTCAATGAAGATGGAGAAGTTTTTTCAATTTTTACCTAAAAAAAAAAATCTACAAAGCAAAGTGATTGCTCTTGAGAGGTCCACAGGCCACAGCAACACATAGAGGGAGTAACCTGATAAAGGCACCAGAAGAAAGAGGTAGGGGGGAGTTCCCCAGTGGTTGACAAGAGTTCATTCCAGGAAGATCCCACATTCCTCGGGGCAACTAAGCCCATGTGCCAAAACTACTGAACCTCGAACCCTAGGGCCCAAGCCCCACAACAAGAGAGGTCACTGCAATAAGAAGAGTAGCCCTCACTTGCTGCAACTAGAGAAAGCCCCGAGTGCAGCAAGACCCAGCACAGCCAAATAAATAATTTTTAAAAAAAGAAAGAAAAGAGGTAAGGAAGGCTCCAGGCAGCAGTCACTGCACTAACAAAGGCAGGGAGGGTTCTAGTCCCACACGGAGGATAAAGCAGTCAGATATAACATGCATGAAACCCACTTCTCCCAAAATGACAGCTTCCAAGGGGACAAGAAGCACGTATGGGCACGTGTGTGTGCGAAAGAATCAGTCGGCCTGAGCATCACTGAGCACATGCCCATGGCTCCCGCAGAGAGAAAAGGCGGGAGACACAGCCCCTCTGCTGCCTAAGGGAAGAAAGGGTAGATGTCCTAGTGCTGGGCCTAGGCAACACAAATCACACACGGACACTTCCCTGGTCGTCCAGTGGCTGAGACTCCAAACTCCCAATGCAAGGGGCCTAGGTTCGATCCCTGGTTGGGGAACTTGATCCCACGTGATGCAACTAAAGATCCCACATGCCACACTCAGTAAAGTTAACCTTTACTACTAATATTATTATTAGCATCCATACCATGGCAATGGCCAACTGGGCAACCATGAAATAGAAAGTGCTAGGTCTCCACATGCTGCCATGGAAACAAAGCCCTAAGAAAAAACCACATGCGCATCAACAAGAGAATGGTTAAATAAACTGTGGATGATTCAGAATAAGAACTACCTCGCAATGAAACAGAATTAACTTCTGATACACACAACAGCATGAGTGAATTTCACAAATATAATGATGGCAAGAGAAGCCAGACTCAAAGAGTACACAGGATTTCATTTTCACTGAAGTTCAAGGACAAGCAAAAGGGATCTGAGGCAAGAGAGATCAAAATAGTGATTCCTTTGGAAGAGGGAAGAATGGGAATAGACTGGCAAGAAGTACAAGAGAGTCTTAAAGGACACCAGAATGCTCTATATGGTAATAATCTGGAGTGTGGTTATCTGTGTGTTGCTGTTTGGTCGCTAAGTCATGTCCAGCTTTTTGCAGTCTCATGGACTGTAACCCACCAGGCTTCTCCATCCATGGGATCTCCCAGGCAAGAACACTGGAGTTGCCATTCCCTTCTCTAGGGGATCTTCCCCATGCAGGGATCAAATCCACACCTCCTGCAGTGGCAGCTGGATTTTTTACCACTGAGCCACCAGGGAAGCCCAATTGGGCAACCATCCAGCTGCAGTCTTTGGATTTATGTATTTTACTGGATGTAGATTTGTGACCACAGGCAATTATTTCACCTCCCTGAGTCTTGGGTTCCTTATCAACAAGAATGGGTCTAATGATGCCCTGCCTTGCAGGGTTGTTGTGAGGAGAGGAGGTAAGGGTGCGTACAGCGCCCACTTGAGACAGACTCTAATAGACGCCTCCTTCATGCCCCCAAGCCTGCGCTATTCCACTTGACTCACCTGGACCCAAAGGCAAATCACAAACACTAGATCGATCTGGAAACACTGATCAAAACCCATGACATGAAAACCAGACTTCAACACATGCTTTTCAGAGGAGGGGCTCTCCTGAACCCCTACCGGAATATTCCACCCATCCCCTATGAGTACACAGAAAGACAACACCAAAATTAGCTATACCACTGGTCACTTGTCAATGACCGCTTGGTACACCCACCCACCACTCCCTCTTGGTACTCACAGACATCAGTGAATCCTCCAGAACCAATGCCCCCTGGCCTGGGTACCTCTGGTCTGAGAACCTCAGGCCTGAGCTTGGCTGGCCAGAGCTCCTCCGGCCCCAGCACCACTGGAGCAAGTTTTCCTTGGCTCGGCTTTGATGGGTCCTGCTTCATCACTCTCAGCTCCTCTGGTTTGAGGCCCTCTGGTCCGAGCACCACCGGCTTGAGATCCAGGGGTCTGATGGCCTCCACATCCTGTTTTGCTGCTTGTCTGCTGGTCTTCAATAATGAAGCCAGAGTGTCCTGGCCTGTGTCCTCCAAGCAGGAGATGAACAAAGGAAGGGCCTGACTCCCTCGAGTCTCTAGATCTAGGATCAGCTGCCTGGCCTGATCACGCCGAGATCCTGAGCCTGCCCTCTGTTTGGAAAGAAAGACATGTCACTATTATCCACACACTTTGCTGTGATTCTCATCCTGACTCCCCAGTTCCCATCTACCTAAGTCTAAACAATCAGGCACATGGGCAAAAATTGAGCCTGAGGTTACTCTGAGCATAGGCCACCTGCCAGTCTTCATTTATCTATTCAGTCTCTATGTCGGGGATGTCTACTGTGTGCCCAGAATGGGCCAAGTGCTGAAAATGCAGGAGAGAACAGTCTGTCTTCATGGAGTGACTTCTAGTGGAGGATATAAACAGGAGTTTCCCTGGTTGTCCAGTGGTTAGGAGTCTGCCTGCCAATGCAGAGGACACAGGTTCAATCCCTGGTCCAGGAACTAAGATCCCACATGCCACGGGGCAACTGAGCCCGTATGCCACAGTTACTGACGCCCACATGCCCTAGAGCCTGTGCTACACCACAAGAGAAGCCACTGCAATGAGAAGCCCATGCACCACAACTGGAGAGTAGCCCCCACTTGCCACAACTAGAAAAAGTCCATGCATAACAACAAGAAGCCCATGAACTGCAGGGAGAGGTCTCAGCCCATGAGACCCAGTGCAGCCAAAAACAAAAACTGAAAAATAATGGGGAAAGAAAAAAAAAAGACAGTGACACAGCAAAGACAGAAATGCCAGAAGGAAAACCACATGGGGCTGGAAGGGCACAGGTGCACTCAACCCAGACTTGGGAAATCAGGGAAGCCTCCAGGAGGGGCTAGCTTGCTTGAGCCCCCCGAACACCAAGAAAGGAACAGTGAATTCAGAGAAATGGAGATGAAGTTGGGTGGGAGAGAGATCTTTGCACAGTCATGCCAAGAAAGCTGTGAAAGCTACGTTAAGAGAGAAGTGACAGTGTCCGATCTGCCTTTTAAAAAACTCATCCTGGGGGCAAAGTGGACAATGGCAGGGATGGCCACAGCCACGGTAGGTGGTGGCAAAGACTTGCAGCTGGAATGGAGAAAAGTCAGAGGACAGACAAAAGAAATGAGGGGAAATCCACAGACTTGGGCATTGATTGGGTGGACTGTGAAGTTGCAGGAGTGGTCGAGGTTGACAAGTGTCGGGATGGTGAGATCAGAGGAGATGGAGCAGGAGGAAGATGCTGGTTATCTGCTGGTTCTCTTTGGAGGCCCATCTCTGGGCAAGTTCCACAGGGATAAGATACCATCCTGTTCGCAAATATCCTACAGCAGTGTGATCCAAGAGAATTTTTCATGACAATGGAAATCTTTATCTGAGCTGTCCAAAATGGCAGCCATTAGTCACATGTAGCTACTGAGCACTTGGGTCATGTGACTAAGGAACTGCCTTTTCTGGGTTCAATTTTAATTACTTCATATTTACATTTAAATAGCCACATGTGACTAATGGACACTACACTGAATAGCACGTGCTTCAGTCAAGTCCAGCTCTTTGCAACGCTATGAACTATAGCCTGCCATGAGATTTTTCAGGCAAGACTACTGGAGTGGGTTGCCATTTCCTTCTCCAGGCGGTCTTCTTGATCCAGGGATTGAACCTGTGTCTCTTATGTCTCCTGCACTGGCAGGTCATTTCTTTACCACTGGCACCACCTGGGAAGCTCCTTGAATAGCACATATTTGTACTATCACTGAGATGATTAATTTTCACTAGCGAAAGTTGGCTACATGCCTACTTTTCTACAAGTAAGTCATGGGGTTTTGATCTCTCTCAATGTTTACAAACACTCACAGACATGTGTTAAATACATCATTTCATTTAGTCCTCCTCAACAACCTTGTAAAGAGGTTAAATTACAATTACCCCCACCTTAAGGATGAAGGAAACTGAGTCTAAGAAAGTGGCTGCAACTTGCTAACATGTAATATGTCACAGAGCCAGGATGACAGCCCAGATCCACGTGGTTCTGCCATACTAGGAGTGGAAAAATGGTGGCCCATTATTCCTAACACATTCTTTAAAAATTCTGAATTTGTTGCTAACATTTATTTTTAATTTCATATTGGAGTATATTTGATAATAATGTCTTAGTTTCAGGTATACAACAAAGTGATTCAGTTATACAAGTATCTATTCTTTTTCATATACCAGACCACCTTACCTGCCTTGTGAGAAACCTGTAGGCAACAGTTAGAACCAGACATACAATAACGGAACTGGTTCAAAATTGGGAAAGGAGTACATCAAGGTTTATATGGTCACCCTGCTTATTTAAATTCTATGCAGAGTACATCATGTGAAATGCCAGGCTGGATGGAGCACAGGCTGGAATCAAGAGTGCCAGGAGAAATTTCAACAACTTCAAATATGTAGATGATACCACTCTAATGGCAGAAAGTGAAGAGGACTAAAGAGCCTCTTGATGAAGGTGAAAGAGAAGAGTGAAAAAGCTGGCTTAAAACTCAACATTCAAAAAGCTAAGATCATTGCATCCAGTTCCATCACTTCATGGCAAACAGATGGGGAAAAAATAGAAACAGTGGCAGATTTTATTTTCTTGGATTCCAAAATCACTATGGACAGTGACTGCAGCCATGAAATTAAAAGATGCTTGCTCCTTGGAAAAAAAAACTATGACAAACCTAAATAGCATATTAAAAAGCAGAGGTCTATATAGTCAAAGCTATGGTTTTTCCAGTAGTCATGTATGGATGTGAGAGTTGGACCACAAAGAAGGCTGAGTGCCAAAGAATTGATGCTTTCAAACTGTGTTGCTGGAGAAGACTCTTGAGAGTCCCTTGGACTGCAAGGAGATCAAACCAGTCAATCCTAAAGGAAATCAACCATGAATATTCATTGGAAGGACTGATGGGGAAGCTGAAACTCCAATACTGTGACCACCTGATGCAAAGAGCCAGCTCATTGGAAAAGATCCTGATGCTGGGAAAGATTGAAGGCAGGAGGAGAAGGGAGTGACAGAGGATGAGATGGTTGGATGGCATCACTGACTCAATGGACATGAGTTTGAACAAACTCCAGGAGATAGCGAAAGACAGGGAAGCCTGGGGTGCTGTAGTCCATGGGTCCACAAAGAGTCAGATACAACTTAGCAACTGAACAACAATTCTTTTTCAAATTGGTTTTCCCTTTGGATTATCACAGATTATTGAGCAGAGTTCCCTGTGCTATTTTTGCTAACATGTAAAATCAGGAAACAGGAATTCTCTGGTGATCCAGTGGTTAAGATTCCTCACTTTCACTGAAAGGGCCTGGGTTCAACCCCTGGTCAGGGAACTAAGATCCTGCAAGCCTCAGGGCGTGGCCAAAAAAAACAAAATACTTTCCCACTTGAAATGGCAACCCACTCCAGTATTCTTACCTAGTGAATCCCATGGACAGAGGAGCCTGGGCTACAGTCCATGGGGTTGCAAAGGGACAGACATGACTGAGTGACTGACACTTTCACTTTTCTCAATATAAAAGATCCGGCAACGCTGGGCCAGCATTCTTGTATAACCATACTCAGCTGGAGTCGGAGGGCAGGGCAGAGGCTGCCCATTCTAGTGTCCACCTATTGTGCCTCCAAGGATATTCAAGTTTATCACTCCTGTGAATGTTCCTGGTAGCAAGCATACGGCCTCAAATTATTTCCACTCCTTAGTACACAGCAGATGCTCGTAAGACTACTCTTAATATTATACATTGGTGACTTCCCATATGATATTTGTCCTATTAAAGACTTCCTCAGTGGTCAGGCCAACTTCCTGGATGATGCAGAAACTGGCCTGCAAGCAGCCTACAGGGTGCTATGCAAGAGCCTCTAGGAAGTCACACATTCCCACTGTATCTCCTGGTAAGAAATATATCCTGTTCCTTCCTGACCTCACAGGCCTGTGATGAGGGTCAAATAAGACGAAGATATGACAGTGCTTTTAATGAGAACCTCAGGGACTTTCCTGGTGGTCCAGTGGTTAGGGATCCACCTGCCAATGCTGGGGACATGGGTTTGATTCCTGGTCTGGGAGGATCCCACATGCTGCAGGGCAACTGGACCCACGCTCTGCAACTACAGAGCCAGCAGTCTAGAGCCCTTGAGCTGCAACTAGAGAAGCCACTGAAATGAGAAGCCTACCCACTGCAACTAGAGAGTAGGCCCACTTGCCACAACTAGAGAGAGCCTGTGCATAGTAACAAAGACCCAGAACAGCCAAAAATAAATGCTTTTAAAGAGAACCTCAAATGTTTGCTTTTATTATTCTCTTCACTATCTGCAGTAGGCCCCTCATCTCCAAATCCCTTAAAAGACACATAACACAAGAGGGGCTGGCCAAGGAGGACAGGGCAAAGACAGGAACCATCTGATGTGTCCTCATTCTGTGCCTGAAGCTTTTCTGTTTCACAACCCTTATCTCTTTTAGCCCTCAGGGCAGTATGATGTTTTTCCCGTTTCACAGCATGGGAAACTGAGGACAAAGAGGATACAGTGCCTCTAGGCAGTCAGACCTCCCTAGTGGGTGCTCTGAACCTCCACCCTCGTGCATGCTCAGGAGCTCAGTCATGTCTAACTCTTTGGGAACCCCATGGATTGTAGCCCACCAGGCTCCTAGTCCATGTGATTTCCCAGGCAAGAATACTGGGGTGGGTTGCCACTTCCTTCTCTAGGGTCTCTTCCCCACCCCGGGATCAAATCCATGTCTCCTACCTTGCAGGTGGATTCTTTACCACTGAGCCACCTGAGAAGCCAGAACCTCCACCCCAGAGGAGGAAAAAGCAGGTATGCCTCTAGACAGGCACCCAGCACTGCAGCAGCTCACGGGTGTACTCTACTCGTCCAAGGCGTGTAATCGCTTTAGCAAACCCTCAAAAAGGTGTTTGGGGGTTGTTTGGTTCCTCTGGGAAATTTAGCAGGCTCGACGCCCTGGGGGGAAACGGGGTTCCCTCACGATGGTTCCCCAAAGGGAAGGGGTACTGTGTGGCACAGACCGAGGGGGACGCGCCGGGGGAAGGCGAGGGCGGGAGCCAGGCCATTAAGTCACGATGTGGCTTCAGCAACCCTCTCCGCGCGGCCTCGCAGTCCCCAACTGTGACCTGAAGTCTGCGCTGCGCGGGAAGCTGGGGACCGTACCTGAATGTCCTCGATCATGTCGGGAGTGAAGAGCTCGCGGCTCAGCAAGGCGTCCCAAAGCGAGGCAACCTGCAGCTCACCGACCAGCGGCACCCGGTACCGCCGCAAAAGCAGCCGGTCAGCCTCGTCCATGGCGGACAGACTGCAGGGACCCCCGTAGCCTCTTGTCCGCTTCCGGGCTTCGGCCGCCGCGCCCCGCCCTCTCCCCAGGACCTGCCCCCGCGTTGCGCCCCGCCCCCATTCACCCACGCCCCCGGGGTCCAACCGCCCCCAGGAAACACCTCCGCGTCACTGCACCGCTCCCAGGCACCGCCACCCCGCTACATCCAGGCTATTCAGCTTCGTCCCCGGAGCCCCACCACACCTCTAGAGCCTGAACCTCCCCAGGACACACCTCCGCGCCGTTGTCATGAGCTCCTAGCCAGGATTCTCTAGCACTTCGCTTTCTGGTGGCGCAGTGGTAAAGAAAACGCCTGCCAATGCAGGAGATCCAGGTTCCATCTCTAGACTGGGAAGATCCCCTGGAGAGGGAAACGGCAACACACTCCAGCATTCTTGCCTGAAAAAGTCCATGGACAGAGTCTGGTGGGCTACAGCCCATGGGGTCGCAAAGAGATAAAGAGGCACGCACTATTCATAAAGTCTCGGGGCGGGGTCGGGGGGTGGTCATATTTCTACTAAGAATGTCGTGCCTGGAGCCATGTCGCGTCTGTCCCGCTCCAGGGCGTCGTACCCCTCTAGCCCTGCCCCCTGTCCGCAGTGCAACTGATTATCCTTTAGCATGCCGGGATCTCCTTGTGTACTGTGGTTACTGTCCCAAACTTGTCCGATCCAACCAAGCCCACCGTACAGCATTCCATTCCCTTCCTCCCTCCCACCCTAGCACCTCCCACAAGGAAAAAAAAACGAGCAGAAATCTTGTCCTCTGAATTACCAGTTTGTACGGCTCATTTCCTCATTTTAAAAATTGCTCATACGTCAACTATATTTCAATATTTTAAAAAACCTTCTCACAGACAACATAAAAATATGAAAAAAATCGCTGTTTGTTGAGCGATTGCTAAGTCCAGCATTGTGCAAGCCATTTTACATTGTTTTATCTAATTTCTCCCTGACTACAATCCTACAGGGAGATGAGATTCTTTTCCCCTATTTTTCAGACATGGACTCTGGGGCTCTAGGAAGTGAAGTCACCATTCAAGATCACAGAGGTAGTAGTAGTAGAGGTTTAAATCCCAACCCAACTCAAAGTCCACTCGCAACTGGGAATCTACTTTAGAATATATTCTCTTGAACAGCTAAACTTCAACCCCATTCACTTATTTATTCCACGAATATTTACTGAGATCCTATCTATGCCAAGGTCTGTAGAGGCACCAAGAATATAGAGGTGAACAAAAGAGACTTTAAAAGTCCTGCTTTTAGGTGCTTATATTCCAGTAGGAGGAGACAGGTGATAAACAGCATAAATAAATGAAAGATATAGTATGTTAGATAGTGATAAATGCAAAGGAAATAAAGCGTAAATAAGCAAGGCAGGAGAATATAAAATCTTCATATCCCCAAGGAATCTATGTCATTGGCTCATGGAAAGCTTATCACATTTACTTGTGCCTCTCCCCCATCGCCCTCCCCACCCAGCATCACCACACACACATCCTTTTCCCGTGGTTAGGACAGGATCTAGCACATTATCTAAAGTGGAAATCGCTTTTTTGGGATATAGGATTAAGTGACCTGGATTCTAAGCCTTGGGCAAGTCTCTACTCCTCTCTGGGCCTCAGTCTCCTCCATCAGGATACGGAGGAGTTGAACTAGAAACGATCCCTAAGGTCCCTTCCAACTCTGACGCTCTCGGAGTCTAAGAATAGGGTTAAAGAGACTAGGGAACAGCGAAAGCTTCCCCACCCTAGCAACTGCTGCTAGACAAGGGCCATCTCCTGGCAGAGGAGGAAACTCCTCCCTGAATCGGGGAGGTCTTTTGGCATCCCATCATGCATCGCGACTTTGCCTCTCTAGGAGGCACGTTTCGGCCTCCTTGGTCACCACCTTCCCTTTGGATCCTGCCGGAGAGTGCTCCTCGTTCCTATGGCAACCGTGCCAGGTCCACGCGCAGACGGCGGGTGGCAAGGGTCAAAACAGATTCACAGAGTAGAAGACCTCGACTTGTTCTGTCCTCGCCTTTGGTGCGCCGGGCCTTTAAGTATCACGTGACTACCCTCCGGCTCGTCCCTTCTCTTTCCCCTCCCCAGGCCCCGGCGAGCGCTGGTGTGGACCGGAGGCTCCCGGCCCGGCGGACTAACTGGAGCACGGACGCTGCAGCCGGTTAGGCCGGTGCCCTTTCCCGGTAACTCCTTCCCGGCGTGACGCGCGGAGCCGCGGACGCGGCGGGGCCGGGCAGGCTCAGGGATCTCCAGTCAGTTCTTCCTCGTTCCGGGTCCCCGCTGGGCCCGGGGAGAACCCGGAGCCGATAGGGCCAGACCCAGGGCTCTCGGGGGCGGCGAGGGATGCGGCTGTCTCCTGGAGGGTTGCGACGTTCGGCGGGAGCTCGAGGCGGGGCTCAGACCTAAGCATGTCTCTGGGAGCGTCTGCCTGGTCCTGGGGATACTGCCCGAGGGCGATACCTACCTGTTGGGCAGGTTGTTTCCTGTCCTGAGGCTGGTACGGTCGAGCTGTCAGCAAAAGAACACAGCGCCCCGGCACTTGGGCTCTCTAAGTGGAGGCGACTGACACAGTTGAATAAGGCACTGGTTGCACTGCATGGTAGAAAAAATAATGGTAATAAATACTGCTTATTGGCTGCTGACCCCATGCTCAGTAAATCCTTTACCGTTTAACTCCCATGTCGAGCCTTTCAAGGTGGTATTATTTTCACCCATTTTATGAAGGAGGACACTGAGGCTTAGCAAGTTTTAAGCAATTTGTCCAAGGTCATAAAGCGATGGAGGACAGATCCCAATGTTAGTCTGATTCCAGAGTCTATGTGCTTAACTAATAGCTACATCGCCTTCTCAGTTTTTAGTTTTTTGTGTGTGTATTTTGTACGACAGAATAGGTTATAGGTTGCCTTAACAAATAAGAAGCTTCTTTTTGTTTTAGGGTTTTATTCGGCATGCTTTCGGTCTTAAACAGTGGCCATCAGATTAGTCTTTGGTGAAGACTCCGAGGTAGCATTTAGACTCCCACTTGCCAGAATCCACACTGTTACAGCTTTGCCTCCCTTAAGTAAGATATCACATTAGATGCTTGATCCTTAAGATGTTAGTGATTGTGAGAAACCAAGATAAATATGGGGCTTCCCTGATGGCCCAGATGTTGAAGGATCTGCCTGCAATGCGGGACACCTGGGTTCCATCTCTTGGTTGGGAAGATCCCCTGGAGAATTCCATGAACTGTATAGTCCATGGGGTCGCAGAGTTGGACAGGACTGAGCAACTTTGACACACAAGATAAATATGACCTTTGAAAAATCACTGTGTGATATCACAAAGATCATGATCTCCTGGAGTGTGTAAATATGTCCGTGCAATGGAGCACTACCTTGTTAACTTGACAGGATTACTTCCAAAATCCACAGTGAACTCAGTCACTACCCTCAGCAGAGATGGAGCTTTAACATTTGAAGACCATACCTGGTCTACAGTCTCTGCCATTAATGCCCCTCTGATGGCGAACTAAAACTCTTCTCACCACTTTTTCTCATCTGAGGTCTCCACTTACAATTACAGTATTGCTAGTGATTAAAGACAGCTTCCTGTTTTCTTGTTTGAATAGGCATGGTGACAAAGAAGAGAATTGGGGCATGTGAGGTTATAACTCCAGTTTTATTTTAGAGTATTTCACTTTCATCTTTGTACTTATTTAACTCCCAAGAACATCACAACTATCTTATTTTGTAGTTTTGCATATAGTAAATTTTACGATTTCATGAATTTATTTAGCAAGTGCTCAGTAAGGGATTCTCTAACCACATATTTTAGGTTTAAACTATTATTGTCAGACAACTTCCCCGTTGGTCCAGTGGTTAAGGCTCTATGCTTCCTCTGCATTGGGTGCAGGTTCCATCCCTGGTTAGGGAGCTAAGATCCTACATACTGTGTGATGTGGCCAAAGAAATTTTTTAAATAAATAAAGATTAAACTGTTAACTGTCATAATATGTGAAATAGTATGTTAGAGATGTAGTTGCCTAGATTTCCCTATGTATGTTTTCTTGCGTTTGCTTATTATTTCTTCATCTCATTTGTTTTCAGTCATTTCTCAAGCTTTTCTAATCCAAGGATTTTGGAGAGTTGCTATCTTATTGCTCGTCTCTTCGTCTGTAATAGTTCTTATTTGTGATATTCAAAAATAGTAGCAAGGGTGTTCATTTAAGAAGGTGGGGTCAGACAGCTTGGTACTTTTCCTGCAAAATATCTTTTGTTTTGTTTTTCATCTATACATCTTATACCTTTACATAAAAAGTCAGACTGTCCAGATTTCTACCACTGAAACTTATTGCCTCTTCAATCATTTCAGCTCTGGAAAGGAAGAGAAATGGAAGTGAAAAAGTTGAGCATTTCCTGGCAATTCTTGATAGTTCTGGTTCTGATCCTGCAAATTCTGTCTGCGTTGGATTTTGACCCATACAGAGTCCTAGGGGTCAGCCGAACAGCCAGTCAGGCTGATATTAAAAAGGCTTATAAGAAGCTCGCCCGGGAATGGTAGGTGAAACAAAGAAATAGAAGTTTAAAATAAGCTAAGCAGTTTTAGCAGGAGAATGAAGCCTAAATTCTGGTTAGCTTTTATTTGTCTCTGTTTCTGTGTTCATTAAATATATAATATATGTTTGTCTAACATATTTTATATGGGAGAACGTATATTCATGTTATTCTACAATTTTTTAGAATCCAAAGCCCAGTTACTATGAAACCCCTTTTAGGAATTCTTTGGCTTAAAGAATCACCTTGATACTATTTGCTTATTTAATATTAAAGTAAGTAGGAGGGAACTTTAATAAATACATTTTAATATATATTATATAAATTATATGTATAAATATATATAATCAACAATAGATAAGCTGCCCTTCCCATGATATGTTATTCATAAAGTAACTCTTCATGAGTATCATTGCTAAAGGGAACACTACCCAGTCCTATTCTCTAGATTATTAATTTCTAAGCTTTAAAAAAAATTTTTATAGTAAGAGCTTTTTGCTCTCAATTTAAAGAGAATATTCAGGAACTGAGTACATTACTTAAAAAAATTATCATATAGAAAAGTCTTAATTTTTACCTGTAGATGTTGTATATGCTAGGGAATATGCCAGTGTTTGTGATTTAGCAGGAAAGCAATGAATTTAAAGCTTATTTTGGACAAACATTATCAGTGCCTTGGACATGACAGTAGAAATGATGGATTATATAGCTGGAGGGGAGCCACGGGGCAGGAAGGGACAGTGAAGACACAGGTGACAAAAGCTGGGTGAACCAACCAAGTAAGGAAAGAAAGTTAGGGATGGGAGCCATCATCCTGCGCCAACTGCATGCTAGGCTCCAGGTTCTATACTGTTTTATCTCATTTAAGCCTTATTATTACCCCCATGAGGGCAGATATTGCTGTCCCTGTTTTTTGGGTGAGCAACTAGGCTCAGAGTTGGGAAGTCTGTATTTCCTCTTGGTTCCATAGGTTGACCTTCTACACCAGCAGGTTTATTGCGGTTTTGTTTTTTAATCACTTGCCCATCTGGGCAGAAGTGAGAGTGAGTGGGTTAGTCTGGGTGGGTAGGAAGTTAACACAGCAGCAAAGCTGCCACGTGCAGATGACAACTCAGGCTGTGCCTGACTTTGCCTGATACCATTATTCTTCAGTGAAAAGTGCATCTTAGTATCCAGTTGGTGGTGGTAAAGGTGAAACGTAGTTTAAACTATAGTTTTGAATGTTTTGAATACCTGACTATTTTAGACCATATTCATATCATGAGATACCCAGAACTGGATACTAAAAATGAAGTCTCTGATTGTGCATGGCCTCTCCAGGGACTCTACAGCAAAGTCACTTTCTTTACTACATCATTTCAGTCTCTTGCCTCTTTGTATTTAAAGCAAAATACATAAATCTGTGATTAATTCATGAGGTAGCAACATTCTTTTCAACAAGGTATAGCCTTTGACAAAATCGTAAAAGCAAAAATGGTAGCTTGGTTTTATGGATCCTATTAAAATGTATAGCTTTGACTTTTCTGTCTTCCAGAGCTGAAAAAGTTGTTATAATATTAATTAAATGAATCATATGCTTCACTTCCTTAATTAGATTCTCTTTAGGAGTGTTATGTCACCATACATATAAATAAACTATCATCTAGTGAAAGTCTAAAATTTCACTTTACCCTCATATTTTCACTGTACTATTATTTTCTGCTTTTTAGGCTCTGGTAATATTTTATCATTGAAACTGTTTCATTTCATAGTGGTTTCATATGCAGTTGGCCCTCAAACAACATGAGTTTGAACTGTGCAGTTCATCTGAGCCCCCGTGTTGTTCAAGGGTCACTTGTACACTGAAAAATAGCAGTTTCCTTGTTTGACTTTTCATAATGAGCTACTCCATGGGGAATGGTTAATTACTGAATTTGATTTGTAGCTTTCCCCTGCTGTTTTATCACTTAATAGTATTTCTTACCCTGCTCAGGGCTTCCCTGGTGGCTCAGTGGTAAAGAGTCTTCCTGCAGTACAGGAGATGCAGGTTCTATCCCTGGGTTGGGAAGATCCCCTGGAGTAGCGGGGCTACCTACTCCAAGGAGAACTCCAAGGAGATACTCCAAGGAGAATCGCTTGGACAGAGGAGCCTGGTGGGCTACAATCTATGGGGCTGCAAAGAGTCAAACACAACTGAGCGATTAACACTTAACATGTTCAAGAGCTTTCTCTTTGCTTGGTAAAACCATTTTAAATTCCTTTTTAATCTCAGAAAAATGACATTTCTCTCCCAATAATTGTCTTATCATAAGTACTTTTCTTGTGTCACCTACATTGGCAAAATAACTCCTCCAACCCCAAGAAAAAGGCATCATAAAATTTGATTTGAAGCAAATGGGTACAACATGGTCAGTCCCCTAAACAGTAAATCGATTTGTCTGATACTTTATTATTTTTTTCTATCTTCGTTTTTAGTCCCTTAAAGGTAGCACCTTTGTTTTTATTCCCTATTTGTAGATGCTCAATGGATACCAAATACAAATTTTTCTTTACTTTGAAATTTAAAAGTTGCATATTGTATTGTGGGCTTTCCTGGTGGCTCAGACAGTAAAGAATGTGCCTGCAACGTAGGAGACTGAGGTTCAGTCCCTGGGTTGGGAAGATCCCCTGGAGAAGGGAATGGCAACCCACTCCAGTGTTCTTGCCTGGAGAATTCTATGGACAGAGGAACCTGGCGGGCTACAGTCCATGGGGTCACAAAGAGTCAGACATGACTGAGTGACCAACACTTTCACTTTCATTATATTGTAGTCTGAAATGTTGCTTATATACTGAACATAGCATTGGATGGTGCTTTCCTAGAGGTGAATTTATCCTTTTCTAAATGTTTTCAACTTTGCGGTATTTTCCCATAGTCAGGAAAATACTCCTTATAAGCTGAAACGGTCTCGTGGTTTCCTGCCTGTCCTCGGGCCTTGGCTTCCTCTGTTTCAGGATCTGTGGTTTTAATCCAGCCCCCAGTACTCTGTCTTCGATTCAATCTCCTTAAAAGCCCCTTCTTCCCTTCTCTTCCCCCGCCTACCGAGTTCTGTATGTTAAATCTGCATTTGTGCAGTTGCATGATTTTTATCCTCTTAGCCTTCGGCCTGAGTTTGAATATTGAAAGCGCTTTTCTTTTTTCCTTTGGTCGCCCAGAAGCATATTCTGGAACCACCATCTTGTTTCCTTAAATCATTATTTTCATCACATTTAGCTGAGTTTTTTTCCCACTAATATTCATAACAAGATTAAATACTCAAGGGAGGAGCGATGTTTAAATTCACCAGCCAACAATTTGAAGTTCCTTTATTTTTAGAGAAGTCAGAATATTATAATTCAAATATGCTCTTGCTAGAATAAGTTGGTCAAGTTGTAAATTTTCTTATTCAAATATGCTTGGTACTGTTTTTAGTAGTCATTTGCTTCCCAGTGGATTGTTTCTCTTTCCAGAACCTTTGCTAGAAAAAATTTACTAGAAGTTAGCAGTAGTGATTATTTAAAAAATAAGCTCTGTAATAGAATCTCTTAATAAAATGAACATTGAAAAATCAGTTGGTATAAAACACTGATTTAGATGTTAGAGAGTTCTAGGGAAGTAAAACCCGGCCCCTACTTTCCAAGACTTTAAAATAGCCAAAGCTGAAATTGGTAAATATAAGAATATTACAGAATAATATATGACAGCAAGATAGATACAGTTAATTGCCAGCTGTGTATAATAGCAAATGTTAGTTCCAATATTAATTGAAATCACTTTGCATAAACTGTAGACTTTCCTCACATTTTTAAAACATGTGACCTTGAAATCATTATCTATTTGTAAATAAAAGGCACTGGGGCAAAATGGAATAACCAAGATAATATTGAAAATTAAAACGTTCTAGTTTGAACATCAGCAACAAGATACTGTTTGGAACATGGTTATTACAGATTCATGGAGTATCCTAAAAACTGCTTTGTCCACCTGAGTTGTCAGAAGAAACATCTACATTGATATCATTCTAACATTGGGATGAAATGCTGCCATCCTGGGAAAAGAAGTTGGTTCTTATTAATAAGTGACCTTAGCCTTGGGCTCCAACGGTGTTCAAGAGCAGTGTAAAGACAGATATACATTCCACCCTTCCTCAGTGAAAGCCTAGAACGCTATCTGGTGCTTTGAAAATGTGCCTGGCTAAAGCACTGTGGGAAGAAATTGCCTGTTTCACAGTTTCATTTACTGGAATCACGTGAAGCAACTAATTGCTTCTCCCACTTATTTTTAAGGAACTGTTCTAGCAAAATGCCCTTCCATTTGCCTCTAACGTAGTGAACTCTGTGTACAAGGATGTTAATTAACCATGTGTAAAACATTAAATCCACCGTCACCACCTGCCCATTTGTGTTTCAGGCATCCTGACAAAAACAAAGATCCTGGAGCAGAAGACAAGTTCATTCAAATTAGCAAGGCTTACGAGGTATCGTGTCAAACTTTATGATGCATCTATTGGCTTTTGTAAAATTTATCTTAGATGATCAGTTTTGTAAAGTCCTCTTGGAAAGGGTATGCTCCCCATGCCCTTGACCCAGTCTAAATAGTGGTAGAGACAGCATTTTTTACTACATCCAATTTGTTGAAACCAGTGCCTACACACTCTGCTCTTAGAGAAACTGCCCTATTTTAAAGGCTTTAATTGGAGTTTTAGAGTAACCCTGAATGTCGACTTCCTTATGTCACATGCTCAATTTGGCAGCACAGGAGATTCGGGTTTGATCCCTGGGTCGAGAAGATTCCCCTGGAAGAGGAAACAACAGCCCACTCCAGTATTCTTGCCTGGAGGATCCCATGGACACAAGGAGCCTGGTGGCCTGCAGTCCATGGGGTTGCAAAGAGTCAGACATGACTTAGTGACTGAGCACATATGCATACTAGAAACTTACATTAAAGAAACACAGACCAATTTGCCTGTATTTGTTAAAGTGACTCAAGGTTACAAATACATTTAAACACGAGGTTTTTAACAGTTTTCCAACATATCAGCTTAAGTAAGTTCATGTGGAATATGTAAGAAAGATAAGTCCATGGCTTCCTGATTTGTGTTAGGGTAATGTTCTTCAACAGAAAGTGCTTAGCTCATAGAATGATGCTTCATCCTAAAATAGGTTCTTGAATTAGACTTCAAAGTTATTTCTCAGTAAGAGTCAGCTAACATACAATCACAGAATTCAACCCTATAGCTACTTTTTGGTGTTCACAACTTTTCATAACGTTCGTTTGAATGAATTATTCCAACTTAGATGATACGACTAAGTCAACATTCTCATGGCTGAGCCCTAATGTCAAAGTTATGTTAAATTTAAGACTTCCCTGTCTATCCAGTGGTTAGGATTTCACACTCTCACTACCAAGTGCCTGAGTTCAGTCTGTAGTCGGATAACTAAGATCCAACAAGCCCCACGGCACAGCAAAAAAAAAAAAAGTTTTCTGATTTATTGATGTGTTTAGTATTATGATAGTTCAGAATCTTTAAAGCCAAGATGAGCCTGAGTAGCTAGCTACACAGTTGAAGTATTTTGGTCTTGAAATACTTAATTTTTCTATTAAGAGTTTCACAGTATGTTGAGTGACTGCATTTAAAATATCAAATTGTGTTGTATCTTTACATTTATTTTCTTCCTTTATCTTCAGAGGTAAATATTTACAGGAAAGTCCTTTGTGTGGCCCTTTTTTTTGCTGTTTTATTTTCTGGACTTCTTATTTTCTTCCCCTTTCTTTGTAGATTCTTTCCAATGAAGAAAAGAGATCACATTATGACCACTATGGAGATGCTGGGGAGAGCCAGGGCTACCAGAAGCAACAGCAGCAGCGAGAGTATCGCTTCCGCCACTTCCACGAGAATTTTTATTTCGACGAATCTTTTTTTCAGTTCCCTTTTAATTCCGAACGGCGGGACTCAATTGATGAGAAGTATTTATTGCACTTTTCACACTACGTGAATGAAGTGGTTCCGGACAGCTTCAAGAAACCCTACCTCATTAAGATTACCTCAGACTGGTGCTTCAGCTGTATCCACATTGAGCCTGTCTGGAAAGAAGTAGTTCAAGAACTCGAAGGTTTGGGTAAGAGCATTTTATTCCTTGGAAGACATTTATATAAGAGAAGGTAACTTTTATGTCTCTTGAATTTTGGGGGGTATTGGAGAGAAGGAACAGTTAGTGTGATTTCTCTTCAGAAATTCATGGTGACTGGAGTTTTCTGAGGACACATTTTCAGAGGGGAAATGGGTAAGCCACTTTCATTCTTCATTACTAACTTGAAGTCTGTATGGTCTCCTGACATCTATTTGAGGGCCTGATATAGAGGAGAAACTTCAAGATTATCGGTTGAGCAGAGCAGCCCTCAAGTACCAGTCTTCATGCTGGTAGGTTATCCTTATGGTATTTGTGAGTTCACTCTGTATATTAATTTGCTAGGGGAGCCATAACAAAATACCACAGACAGAGTGGCTGAAACAGCAGAAATTTATTTTCCCATAGTTCTGAAGGTTAAAAGCTCAAGATCGAGGTGTCAACAGGTTTGCCATCTTGTGAAGCCTGTCTTATTGGCTTGCAGGTAGCCAACTTCGTCTGTGTCTGTGTGTTTGGGTCTGGTATCTCATACTCTCTTTCTGTGACCCTGTGTTTAGTCACTTGTCATGTCCAACTCTTTGCAACCTCATGGACTATAGCCCATCAGGCTCCTCTGTCCATGGGATTCTCCAGGCAAGAATACTGGAGTGGGTTACCATGCCCTCCTCCAGGGGATCTTCCCAACCCAGGGGTGGAGTTCAGGTCTCCCTCAAGCCCCGTTTTAACTCGGTTACCCCTTTAAAGGCCCCATCTCGAAATATAATCACACTCAGAAGTACTGGGGATTAGAGGGTCAACCTCTGCATTTTGGGGGCAAATAGCTCCACCTGTAACAAATAATATTCTAATTGTCATAGGTTACCACTCTCCATCACAGATTAGCCTTTCTTTTGTTCAGAGATATCACTTAGCTCCAGGAAAATTTTAGTTATCCGGGGAGGGTATTTATTTTAATAACTTATAAAAGTTGGAATTACTAAATTAAATGTATGTCTGTTTTGTAGGCATTAGCAGGCCTACTTATATTTATTTTTTTATTTTTGGCTGCACAATGTGGCTTGTGGCATCTTAGTTTCCCAATCAGGCATAGAACCCACAACCCCTGTATTGGAAAGCCAGAGTCTTAACTACTGAACCACCAGGGAAGGTCCAGGTCTTTGTTTTCTTTTTAACATCGATTTATTTGGCTGTGTTGGATCTTAATTGCAGCTCTCGGGCTTTTCATTGCAGCACAGAGGCTCCAGAGCATGAAGCTCAGTAGTTGCACTGCACAGTCTTAGTTGCTCCATGCCATTTGAGATCCTAGTTCCCTGACCTGTGTCCCCTGCATTGGAAGGCAGATTCTTAACCACCAGGGAAGTCATTGGCACAGTGGTTCCCAGCCTTTTTGGCACCAGGGACTGGTTTTGTGGCAGACAGTTTTTCCCATAGACTGAGAGAGAAGAAGCGAGGATAGTTTCAGGATGATTCAAGGGTATTACATTTATTGTTCACTTTTGAGCTTGTTTTCCTGCAACTGGATGGTCCCATCTGGGGGTGATGGGAAAGCAGTGGGGAGCGATTGTAAATACAGATGAAGCTTTGCTTGCTTCCTCACCCACTGCTCACCTCCTGCTGTGTGGCCTGGTTCCTAACAGGCCACAAATCGGTACCAGTTCATACCAGTCTACGGCCTGGGGATTGGGAACCCCTTCCCTAGCAGACCTATTCTTGAGTAACTAGAAAGGGACTAATAACCAGAGGGGCTGAGAGGCCCGGGTTGCTCTGGAGAACATGCACCACTGAAAGTCACCAGTTCAATTATTCTGAAACAGAACATTTCACCCTGCTGTTCAGAGGTACTCAGGTGCTCAGATATGCCATAATGCTTTCCTGTGATGGAATCAAGAAGTTCTTAGAAGTTGAGGAACATGGGGTTTTAGCACGTGGTCTCACATGTGGTAAGCAGCAGATTTTTGCTGTGGTGCCTGCTGAATAAATGAGGGGCCCAGGTCAGCTGTCAGATTGGACAGCTTCTTCATCACACAACACAGTCACACTTTGTGCCATGTGGGGTGATGTGCTAGAAACCATTTAACCTCTTCGGTCCAGGAGCTGACCTTAAGATCCCATAGCAGAACATAGACACTGGACCATTGCATAATTTAGAATGGTAATGCATGTACACCAAGGTCAGATCAGAGCCAACATGTGAACTTACACAATGTGAGACAGCATAGCACAGTGATCACTGTCATGACCACGTGCCTTGGAGTCAGATGCACCAGTCTTCAGATCACAGATGTGTCGTTTATAACACTTTGTGTCCTTGGACAGATTACTTAGCCTCAGTTTCTTCAACTCTAAATTGGAGTTATAATGTCAAACCAACAGGATTGTTATGAATATTAAATGAGAAAAGCATATATGAAGTGCCTGATACATGTTGAATACTTAAAGGTCCATCTAGTCAAGGCTATGGTTTTTCCAGTAGTCATGTATGGATGCGAGAGTTGGACTATAAAGAAAGCTGAGCGGAGAAGAATTGATGCTTTTGAACTGTGATGTTGGAGAAGACTCTTGCAAGTCCCTTGGACTGCAAGGAGATCCAACCAGTCCATCCTTAAGGAAATCAGTCCTGGGTGTTCTTTGGAAGGACTGATGTTGAAGCTAAAACTCCAATATTTTGGCCACCTGATGTGAAGAGCTGACTCATTTGAAAAGACCATCATGTTGGGAAAGATTGAAGGCAGGAGGAGAAGGGGACAACAGAGGATGAGATGCTTAGATGGCATCACCGACTCAATGGACATGAGTTTGGGTAAACTCTGGGAGTTGGTGAGAGACAGGGAGACCTGGCATGCTGCGGTTCATGGGGTCACAAAGAGTTGGACACGACTGAGCGACTGAACTGAACTGAATCAGTGAGCTTTAGAGAATTTTTGATTAACTGAGTTTTCTGGCTTACCAGCATTAAGTTTTTGAAAGCACCTATTTTGCAAATTCCTTTTTAAAATCTTTTCTAATGTTAGTTTTCTACAGCTCACAGACTATAAAGCACTGAGTTTTTCCTTATTTTTAGCTAAGTCTTGAAAGATGATTAGAAGTTTTGTACTCAGTCACTTAATCATGTCCAGCTCTTCATGACCCCCATGAACTGCAGCCCACCAGGCTCCTCTGCCCATGGGATTTTCCAGGCAAGAATACTGGAGTGGGGTGCCATTTCCTCCTCTAGGAGATCTTCCCAACCCAGGGATTGAACCTGTGTCTTTTGCATCTTCTGCATGGGCAGGCTCGTATTCTCTACAACTAGTGCCACCTGACCGGACAGGAAGTGGAGGAGTAGCATTCAGGCAAGAGGGAACAACGCAGACAGGAAGCAAAATAGCCAGTAGCAAGGGGTGACTGAGTGCAGATGAGAGGGGAGAAAGCAGGAGGAGCAACCTGGGAGTCAGGTGGTAAGAAGCCTTCAAGTCCAGACCAAGGAAGCTGGCCTTTACTTTATAGTATGTAATAGAGCCAAGAATGATCCTATCAGATCTGTGCTTTAGAAAGCTAACAGTTCAAGCTGCATGAAGTATAAACCAAAGAAGGTGAGAACAGAGGCAACAAGGTTACCAGTCCTGGCAAGGCAGCAACCATTGGCCTGAGCTCGGTCAGTAGGAACAGAGGGGGAACCGGTATCGGATATTTTGAGAGAAGGATCATAGGAGGACCTGGCACCTGGGGACCATTTGAATGTAAGAACTGAGGAAAAGAGAGGGGGTCAAAATGGACTCTGCATTCTCACTTGAGCTACTGAGTGGGCAGAGGATACAGGGAAGAATTGAATTGGGAGAAGTTGTTCTGAGTAATGATTGTGGTTTGGACTACCAAGTGTGGTGACATGACACTAATAGTATAATAATAGAAGCATAATAATAATAATAATATAACAATCGTAGTGAAATATTGTTTCACAAAAAGACACCAGGATTCTTGGCCTCCGGAGGAGAAGAATTCAATCCGGCGCCAGAGACGAGGCTTGATCGCTCAGAGCTTTGTGTAATAAAGTTTTATTAAAGTCTAAAGGAGATAAAGCTTCTGACATAGGCATCAGAAGCGGGCAGAAAGAGTACGCCCTTGCTAGTGTTAGCAATAGGATTATATACTCTCTAATTAGTTATTACAGTGAATCAAAAGAATGTCTGGAGGTTGTAAGGACCTTACTAGACCTACTCCCATAATTTACATTTTAAGATAACAGGATTAGCCAGAAAGTTTTTTTCCGGAGACTGTCCTCAAGCAGGATACATTATTGTTATATAATCCTAAGGAATGTAGAGGGACAAAATAGTTTGTCCTTTCTTCCTCCTTGAGAATTCCAGACCCCTCTCCCCTTGGGGACCCCTAGACTTCTTATCAACCTGCCTAGGAAATGACTCTCTCAATAGCTTGTATTATTACTGTATGCCAAGCACTAATGTAAGTGTCAACTCATAAACAACTCTTTTTGAGGAGAGTGCCGTTGTCATCTCTCTTTTATAGAGACTCGGCTCATTTTGGTACCTCTTCCAAGGTCCCACAGTTGGTACATGGCAGAGCTGGGATTCAAGCCCAGGGAGACTGGCTCTGTAATCCACGCGGTGAACAGGATGCTCCGCTGCTTTTCAGGGTCCTTAAGTCTGTGATGATTGAAGGTCTTGCCATCCTTTGGGATTGTTGTGCTCTATAATCCTAAATTAAAACTTAGAAAATTTTAAATCATGAAATTAAAAAACACTTGCTTCTTGGAAGGAAGGCTACAACAAACCTAGACAGCATATTAAAAAGCAGAGACATCACTTTGCCAACAAAGGTCCGTATAGTCAAAAGCTATAGTTTTTCCAGTAGTCATGTACGGATGTGAGCGTTGAAACATAAAGAAGGCTGAGCACCAAAGAATTGATGCTTTTGAATTGTGATACTGGAGAAGACTCCCGAGAGTCCTTTGGACAGCTTAGAGATCAAATGAGTCAGTTCTGAAAGAAATCAACCCTGAATATTCATTGAAGGCTTGATGGTAAAACTGAAGCTCCAATACTTTGGCCACCTGATGTGAAGAGCCAACTCGTTTGAAAAGACCCGAATGTGGGGAAAGATTGAAGGCAAAAGAAAAAGGGGGTGGCAGAGGATAAGATGGTTAGATAGCATCACTGACTCAATGGACATGAGTTTGAGCAAACTTCAGGAGATAGTGGAGGACAGCGTGCAGTAGTCCATGGGTCGCAAAGAGTCAGACATGACTTAGCAACTGAACAACAAATAATCCTAATAAGTCAGGACTCCAAATGACAAGGATGGAAGAAGATGGATTTGGATTCATAGAAGTAATGTTTAAGAATATTTAATCTGTTCCCGCGCTTCACTTCCCAGGTCCCCTAGAAAGTGGGATTTGACTAAATGTATTAGATCGGTTTAGTTTTCCTCTTTGGAACATTCAGATTCGTTGCAGATTCCTAACACTCAAGTTCCACTTGGTTACAGTTGGATTATACTGAGATGAGATCCTGACAATATCCATGGCCACTCCCTGTCCAAGCAAGGCAGTGTTATCCTTTAAGACAGTTACTGTAGAAAATGTTTCTATTCCGAGTTGACAGAAAAAGCAGACAGTCCTAAAGATTAACTGTGATCTAGGGAAGCCTGGACATGATTTCAAAATAACATAAAATGCCTGAATTGTAGTAAATGAAGGAAATGAAACAGTTCACCCAGAGCAGAACTGCTGTAGCTATTTAGGTGGAATCTACAGTCGTGCCGTTTGGTAATAACTAGTGTGCAAAAGCAGACCACGTTTATAGACTGCCATGCTGTGGAGGAAGGCCCAGAAATAGTCAGCTCTGCTGTTGACCTTGAGGATCTTACTCTTACTGGGAAGAGAAAACAGACACTCAGGAAATTCACAGCAGCCTCGCACGTGCGTGTACAGAATAGTACGGTACTATAGGAGTAAGTAGAAAATGATAAGGAATTCATCCATGTTCTCATTTAAGACATTTGTCTTAGAAATTCCCTGGCGATTCAGTGGTTAGGACTTGGCACTTTCACTGCCAAAGCCCAGGTTCAATCCCTGGCCAGGGAACTAAGATCCTGCAAGCCACACGGCACAGAGAAAAAAAAAAAAACTTTTCTTAATGGACCAAGTACTATATTACACTAATAAGTCTTTTTGTTTGCTTGTTTTGTTTTTTTAGCATTTTACTTATTTTGCATTGTGCTAAATACTTTGGATTGTCTTTATTCCCAGAGTAATCCAATGAAAGAAAGACTATGATTATGCCTGTTTTACAGATGAGGAAAGTGAGGCTCACTTGTTAAAGAACAAGTGAGGTCACACTGTTCATAACCCACAGTGTTAAGGTATGGACCCAAAAGTCTGACCCCAGAGTTCACTCTTAACCACTGTGCTGCACTGCTCAGAAATAAGTAAAACCTAGTCCTTACCCCAGGAAGCACACGTAAGAGACAGACCTAAATCACCGTGGCATACACAGTGCCCCCTGGGAGGTGCCAACAGTTACCAGGGTATCAAGGAGGTTGGTGTCTTGAAATCAGATAATTTCTCTCTTTCAAAGAGTTATTCCTAAAAGTAGCCAAGTGTATGACAACTTCTTTTGTGTAGGTTCTGCTTAGATACTGGTAAAGTTTTTTATTTTCTCCTACTGAAACTCCATGTTCTTGATTTTGTGTTATTTCACATCATTTTTCATCTTAGTAGTTTATTGACAGATTTGTATTTAGCCAGATTTGACAGTGTCGTGTTCTTCCAGTTGGCTCTGTACCATCCCTTTAGGCATATGGAAAAGTTGAAAGATGAATATCTGTATGCAAGAGAGAGGGAGATGAGAGAATTTCCCTTAAAGATAGGATACGTATTTAAGATGGCATAATAAAAGCAAATATAATTTGATGCCTCAAAGTAGAGATCTTTAGTACTTTACGGAAAAAAACACTGTCTTACAAACTCAAAAAGAGGAGAGAGTATTTATATTTTAATTCCCCAGGATCTGCAAATTAGCCAGAAACATCGATCCATAGAAAAACCAAATGGTTCTGAAAAAAAGTCACATCCGCTTTGCCTTTCTTTTAAATTTGCAACTCAGATTTGTCTAGAGACTGGTGTGTCCTTGTCATCCAGCCAGGTTATGCTGACTCAAGATAAGAATAGATGAGCTGTACTTCTGTCGGCCCAGCTGAGCTTGCATTATGAACCCAGAACTTTGGAGTGTAGAGAGTTTGAAGGCAAGAGGAGGAGTCATAAAAACCGTGTTGTGCACTGTGATTCAGAGACGCTAAGTCACCACCAGTCATCACAGTCATTTCCCAGCCTGAATCTCAGGGAGAAAACAGTGCTGCTGACTTTTCCGACTCTTTCTTCCCAGCTTGGATGGGGAGCGAGGGAAGGATTAGGGTCTGGACTTCAGAGAATTTTGGAATTCCTGTTATATTCTTAAATATCTTTTCAGGAGGAAAGATGCCACAATTTTAACTATCAAATGTGTATCATTCTTTATGCTATTCTAGTTTATGTGATAATTAATCTATAGGAAAGAAGTAGCATTCTTCCAGAATTTAGAAATGGGATGATAATATTAAGAATCGAAGTGCTTTGTAGAAATGATCCGAAGAAATAGCCTTTATAGGCTGAGAAAGGCTACAATGAAGGTGATGTAGGTAATTCCAAGAACTCAGTGGTAATTTTAAGTAAGATAAATGAAGCCGATCACTTGTATTCTGTTTTAACCAGAAAAAAGCTATATTGATGGGAGTATAGGAATGTTGTGGGGAAGATGACATAAAGAGTGAAAGTGTGACATGGTTCATCCCACTCCATGTATGAGAGTTTTGTGGAGGTTATAATTCCATTCACATGAGAGACAGTCTGTAGATCAGACTTCACATGGTCTAGATGAAATAATACCTGATAATAATAGTTATAATTAATTAGGCACCTGCAATATTCCAGGCTCTGGGCTAGGTTCTTTTTTATATTGCCTTAACCAAAAAGTTTGTTTGGGTTTCTCATAACATCTTGTAGAAAAACCAAAGTGAACTGTTTGGCCAACCCAGTGTATCATTTAATCTTCACAACAATTTATCTTCATTATTCAAATAAGGAAACTGAGGCTCAGAGACATTAAATGACTTGCCTAAGATTGCACACCTAATGCATAGCAGAGCTGGGATTTGAGTCTGGTTCTGACTTTGAATACTTTATTCATTTACTTGTTTTTAGAAAATTGAACGACTACTAAGTGGCAGGAACTATTCCAGATACTAAGGATTATAAAGCAGTAAACAAAATGCCCCAAGCCCCTACATTCATAGAGCTTATATTCTAGTGAAGAGACACAAAGAAACAAACAAAATATACAATCTGTCAGCTGGTTGGTAGAGTATGATTAAAAAAAAAAAAAAGGCTGGGCTCTAGGGAATGCCAGGGTGAGAGTCTTCAGTTTTAAATCAGGAAGCAGTAAGACTTCCCTGGTGGTCCAGTGGTTAAGACTCCTTGCTTCCACTGCAGGGAACATGGATTTGATTCCTAGTTGGGAGACTAAGATCCCACATGCTTCACGATGCAGCCAAAAAAAAAAATCCAGCAGAAGAGGAAGATCTCACTGAGCAGGCATCCTGCAGGGGCTAAAAGAATGAGCTTCAGGAATATCGGAGGGGAGAGTGGGATAAACAGCAATCTCAAAAGATCTCTTCAGTTTCCTTTGCTCTCCCAAGACCTGCATCTCCTGTCCTGATCCTGGGCCCACCAGCCACTGTTCTGATTACTGATTCTAGTCCCAAAGTCTGATAGGGAGCCCCTCTGAATAGTTACTGGAAAGGCATATTCTCCAGAACCAATTTAATATGGTGGCTTCTGGCCTATATAGCAGTCCCTGGTAAGGTCATTGGTGGTGAGTCCATCTCTAAGAATTTGATCCCTCCAGCATTCAGAACCTAGTGGTAGAACCTACTGGGGACAGGAAGGAACCAGGCTTTGTGGTCAGCTGCAGGTCAGCTTTGAACCAGGGTTCAAATCTTGGTCCTACTGTACACTGTGGTTCCAGGAAGGTTTCCTCAGCCTCTCCAAGTACCAGCTTGCTCATCCATGAAGGTGACAATACTTACCACTCAGGGTTTGCTGGTGTGAACAGTGATAACATCTTTAAAGCTGTATGCATGCTGCCTAACTTGGAAAGGGCTCAAGACATGCCAAGTAGGCTGAAGGGGATCCTGCATGTGGGGGAGCAGTTTTCAACATGGGAGCTGCTCGGCCTCATTGAGAAGGACTTGCAGTTGGTGAAGGAGTCAGCTACTCAGATGTCCAGAGATGTGCCCTCCAGGCAGAAGGACCAGCCAGCGCTGAAGCCAAAGGCAGGAACCTGCCAGTGTGTTTCAAGAAGAGCAGGGATACCAGGGGCTGGAGTAAGTGAGCATGAGGAGTGGGAGAGGAAGGGGGCCAATGGCCAAATCACAGAGGGTCTTGTCAGCCTTGGTGAAGACTGACTTTTATTCTGAGTGAAATGAGGAGTCTGTGCCAAATTTGGGCAGAGGAATGACATGATCTGTTGTTTATGTTTTAGAAGGGACCGTCTGGCCACCATACTGAGGACAGAAAGTGTGGGGAGACAAGGAGAAACAAGACACCGTTGAGGAGGTTATTACAGCAGCTTGGGAGAGAGAGAGAAAGATGACCGAGAGACAGGATACAGTGCAAGTGGAGAAAAACAGTTGAACTCCCACTGTATTTTGAAGACAGAACCCACTGGGCTTGCTGACAGACTGGATGTAGGGTGTGAGAGATGAGAGGAGTCAAAGATGACCCTTAAGACAAAAGTCCTGAGTAACAGGAAGGAACCACCATCGATGGAAATGGTGAAAGCCCGGGTGGATCAGGTTTGAGAAAGAAGATGAGGGGTTTGTTTTTGAAACTTAGAAGTCTGTTAGACATCCCAGGGAAAAAAGAATATTTACTGGCTATTAACATTTAATGTATCTCCAATGTTTAGCAAAGGATCTAGCCGTCCAAATATATTGTTTGAATGAAAGACAAGAAAAGTTATTCAAACACTAAAGTGAAATAGGTATCAGATGATCCCATTTTATGTGTAGACAAACACATACACACTTATTTGTATAAGAAAAGATACAAACAGATACCAACATATTAACAGTAGTTATATGGGATAGGGCCTAATGATTTTTACCTAATCTCTCTCTCTGAGAATCTGTGTAACATCTCTATAAAATAAAAGGGAGACATGCTCTGAAGAGTGAGAAGACTGATTCTAGCTTATCAACAAATCCTAGGGTTTTTTCAACCATTGCCAAGTCGATGAACCCTTGAATTGTTTACAGATGGTGTCCTTTATGAATAGGACCATTGTGGACAGGTTGTTCTTTTCTTTTGAAGTATTTCTTCTTGATCTACTCCCAAAATTAGAAACAACAGACTAAAAGATAAAAAGATTTGTAGCTCATCTTAAACATTGCCAGATGGCTTTGCAGAAAAATTGAACCAATTTAGAATTCCAACAGTGAAGCGATGCTAGACAGTCTGTCGGGAAAGTTATCCCCTCCTACTAAGTCAGGATTTCAGGTTCACACCAGAAAATTACTTAGCAACACTTTTTCACCTGCCACAGGGGCATAAAAGGCCTTCATGGAGGTCTTTGTATTTTTCAGGAGTAGGAATTGGCGTGGTCCACGCTGGGTACGAGCGACGCCTGGCCCATCACCTGGGAGCACACAGCACACCCTCGATCCTCGGAATCATAAATGGGAAGATCTCCTTCTTCCACAATGCAGTTGTCCATGAGAACCTTCGGCAGTTTGTAGAGAGTCTGCTTCCAGGGAACTTGGTGGAGAAAGTAAGTATGTGGCTTAGAAGTAGTTTAAGAGCACCTAGGATTGCTGGCTGCTCTGAACTCAACCCTCGGTCATCCTCAGACCTGAGTTTCATTTTGAGCAGGACAAGACACATATTAATTAATTGCTCAGACTAAATCATTTAAATGAAGTCTGCTAGAGGCTGAAAATTGAAATAGGTGAAGTGGAGAGACTGAAAGGATTATCCCTGTTACAACCACTGGGAAGACTGATGCTGTTGTAGGAAGTCCCTCAGTCGTGTCCTACTCTTCGCGAACCCATGGACTATAGTCTGCCTGGCTCCTCCATCCATGGGATCCCCAGGCAAGAATACTGGAGTGGATTGGCATTTCCTTGTCCTTGGGATCTTTCTGACCCAGGGATAGAACCCAAGTCTCCCACATCGCAGGCAGAGTCTTTACCATCTGAGCCACCAGGAAAGCTTCCCTTCCCTTCCTGTCATAGGAATCTGAGCCTAAAGTGAGAGTTCGTCTTATTTTCTCAACAAAAAGTTAGATCACAGCATAGGATGAAGAGTTTCTTTCCAGCTTCATGCATTTGTTCATTTGAAGATACTTTTCTTAAGAGAGTATTCAAATTAAGTTCTATTTGGTTATATATCTAAGGACCCTAGCTATTGAAAGCACTAGATTCCATGAAATCAGATGTTGTTTTTGGAACTTTCAAAGCACATATGATGCAACAGTATGAATAAATTTCACAAACAAAAGACTGAGCTGGAGAAACTAGGCACAAGGAGTTCATGCAAGCGAAACTGTGATTTTTATATTTAAGAAGCGTTTTTCCCTCAGTTTCTTAGGTTAGAACAGGATTCCTATTTTGCTTTACTTGAAAATAATTCATATGTATACCTGTGGCTGATTCATGTTGATGTTTGGCAGAAAACAACAAAATTTTGTGTAGCAATTATCCTTCAATTAAAAAATAAGTAATTTTTTTTTTCTTAATGATTTTTGATTTAATAATAACAAGAAGAGTTAAACACCCAGCTGTTTCTATCCTATTCCTACACAATCTGTCCCACCAGGATCATTTCCCACAAAAGAAACATTTGTTGGAGTTAGCTTGAAATTGTCAGAGTGCACTGTAGCCTCCTAAAACCGTGACAGGCTGTCTTGGTAGGTCCTCAGACCTTTCCAAATACCTGTTGTATGTTGGGCACTATGCTAAGTACTGAGGATACTTCTCAAGAAGCTCCCGATCTAATGGTGACTGTTTCCATCCTTCATGCAGAGTGTCCATCCTAGAGACTTGAGAAAGGCTTCCTGGCAGAAGTGACCCCTGTACTGAGTTTGCTGGGTGAGGAAAGTGAAGTAAGGAATGAGTTCAGGCAGGCAGAGGTCTGGAACATGAGACAGCCTGTTTTGTATGAAATAGTCATTAGTGAGTGGGAGAGGACAGGCTAAACTAGTTAATGGGGAAGGAACAGGGGAATCTCACCATGAGAGTCTCCTTTAAAGAGGCTTGGCCTGCAGGTGATAGAGCCATTGAAAGAGGCTGAGCAGTGGAGTGAAATGATCAGATTGAAGTTCTATATAGATCATTCCAGGAGCACAGTTGAAAGATAAATTTTGACCTGTGATAAAAATTTTCTAGAAAGTAATTTACTCATGTTTTTGTTTTCTCAGGATTATTTTAAGGCATAAACAGGGAAGCACATAAGTATCAATTCAGACTAACACAACATTGGAAAGAAGTTATACTGTAATTTAAAAGTTTTTTTTAAAGTAGCAATTCAGATGGCAATGAATGAAATTATGTAATATAGAGGTGGGGTGGGCCCACTTATTTTTATTTAAGTCATTTTGAAAGAGCAATTATTTCATTGACTTAAACTAAAAAGTCATCTATAACTAAGCAAACCAGCTTCAAAAGCTCAATTTTTTTATGATATGGTCAGTAATAACTTCAGAAAGATTATGATTTCAGTCTGTATGAGTTGGATCACATGAAAATATGAAATCAATATTTATGTTAAAATTAATATTTAATTAATTTTAGTTAAATGAAGGCAAAAAGATTAGTTGCCTGCATTTTTTATTTTTTACAAAACAGTCTTTTACCCTTATTTGATTCTGTTTATCTCCTGACTGGATTATAACTGTTAAGAATTAAATGTTGTAACTGACATCCTCTTTTCAATTCAAGGTTACAAACAAAAATTATGTCAGGTTCCTCTCTGGCTGGCAGCAAGAGAATAAACCACGTGTCCTCCTGTTTGACCAAATGCCCACCATACCACTGCTCTACAAGGTACTTTAGGTGTCCCGGTAATGTTTCCTCTTATTTTGGTGATTTTCCATTTTATAAGTAATAGCTCACCCCATGAGAAATGTTTGAAGACCAACAATTTGCCTTAAAGCACCGTACGTTGAGGACCTACTGATGCTATTACTAGGCTAGCACTTTCCACACACACAATAGCAGTTAATCTTCAGAAGAACCCAACAGTACAGATTGTGATCCCTATTTTATAGACCAGAATACTGAAGTTTATATGGTTGTATAACCTGCCCAAGGTCTCCCTGCAGTGGGTTGAATATTGACTCCTTTGAAGCCTGATTCCAAACCTGCTCTCTGAATGATACTCTGTACTGCACTTGCACACCTCTGATTATCACTGTGAAGGAGATGGGAGAGGAAAGTGCTTAACCGTTGGCATGGTCACGGCCATCTTACGCCCTTGGGGTACAGGTTGTAGAGACATGGATGGACCTAGAGTCTGTCATACAGAGTGAAGTGAGTCAGAAAGAGAAATATATATAGCATATATGTGGATTCTAGAAAAATGGTACAGATGAACCTAGTTCCAGGGCAGGAATAGAGATGCAGACGTAGAGAATGGATGGGTGGACGTAGCGGGGGAAGGGGAGAGTGAGATGAGTTGGGAGATTAGGTTTGAGATGAATACACTACCATGTGTAAAATAGGCAGCTTGTGGGAACTTGCTGTACAGCACAGGGAACTCGGCTTGATGCTCTGTGACGACCTAGAGGAGTGGGATTGGGGGTGGGGGAGGCGGAGGGACATCAAAGAGGGAGGGGATATGTGTATACGCATAGCTGATTCACCTTGTACAGCTAACAACATTATAAAGCGGTTATACTCCAGTTTAAAAAAATAAACAGCAGTTGGGGTACAGGTAATTCCTCAAACCTCTCACCCCCAGTACAGATCTCAGTAAGATGAATATCTTGCTCTATCTGAAAAACAGAGTTAATTGTTATTCAGCTTTATTGGTGTGGTTTTTGCACCTAAAGGACCATAGAGTTCCTACAAGAGTACAAGGGCGTCACAGCCTGCGTGGGCCCACGTAAGCTGGCATTCGTCTCCACCCACTGGTTAGGACGGGTCACACTTAATTTAGATGCTGTGCCACCAATTTCATTCCTTCTTCTCTGTTACTCCCTAACAGTTGACTGCTTTCGCACACAAAGATTACTTGTCATTTGGATATGTGTATGTCGGTTTGAGAGGGGCAGAAGAGATGACAAGGCAATACAGCGTCAATGTCTATACCCCCACCATCCTGATCTTTAAAGAACACATCCACAAGCCTGCAGATGTTATCCAGGTACGTGGGTGTCGCCTTGTTTCAAGATGGCCCTCCCGTTTTCTCTCAAGGTGTCATACACAAATAGCAAAATGGAGCAGAGTAGGAGAGGAGAAGAAACTAGTTTTAATCTCTTCCTTCAGGGACTTCCCTGGCAGTCCAGTGGTTAAGACTCTGAGTTTCTGCTGCAGGGGGCACAGATGTGACCCCTGGTCAGGGAACTAAGATCCCACATGACTTGTGGTGCAGCCTAAATAAATAAATAAAATAAAGCTTTCAAAAAATCTCAGACCTGTCTGTTGTATGTCAGACAGTATACTAAATACTGAGGATACTTCTCAAGCAGCTCTCAATCTAATGGGTGACTGTTTCCTTCACAGAAGGAAATTCTTAAAGTCATAGAGTTTAAAAATGAGTTTTTTAAAAAATTTGATTTGGTACTATTCTGCTTACAAAGGTAATCTTTTGACGGAAAGTAGAATGGCGGTGGCCAGAAGCTGGAGGAAGAAGAAATAGGGAGTTAGTGTGTAAGGAGCACGATTTCACTTTGGGAAGGCGAAAAAGTTCTGGAGATGGCTGGCGGATGATGGTTGTAGAGCAGCGTGAATGGTTAATGCCACAGAATCATACACTTGAAAATGGTTAAAATGGTAATTTTATGTACTCTGTAACCACAAAAACAGAACAATAAATAATAGTCATCTTTGACCTCTAAAAGCCTCCTATTTGAAAAAAATCAATAATCTCATTCTAAAACAAGTTATAAAAATAATTTTAAGGCTTCAGTATAGAACAGTAATTAAAAGGAATAAGAAAAAAATATTCTTTCATTTCATCCCATTAATCCCTTGGAAGTTTTTAGTTTTATAATTTAATATTCAAAAGTGGGTAGGTGTTGAATTGCGAGGAAAGCTTTTAAAAAGACTTTCATTGTACTGAGATCTTGCAGGTGAGTAAAAGTTATTTGATCTTACTCCAAAATATATACATTAAAATCACTGAGGAAAAAAATGTATACCCTAACTCAAAGAACATACAGTGAATATTTATCTGATCTTAAGATAGGAAAGGGCTAAAAGTGTTGAGAAAAATCTTTTTGGAAAAATCTTAATAACTTGATTATAAGCTTTACATTTTTATAGAAAGACTTAAATTTTTTGATTAAACAATAAGGGAAGTATTTACAACCAATATAAAAGGAATCGTTATCTTTCATTTCTAATGAGCTGCTTCTAATCAAAGAAATCAATCCCAAACTTCTTGAGAATAACCACTTAATGAGTACAGAGTTTTCTTTTGGGATGATGAAAACATTTGCTACTAGATAGAGGCGAGGGTTACACAACACTCTGAATGTACTAAAATGCCACTGAGTTATACACTAAAGTGGTTAGTTAAGAGCATTTATTTACTTATTCAGCTGTGCTGGGCTTTCATTGCAGCGTGCAGGATCTTTAGTCGCAACTTTAGTGTGGGATCTAGATTCCCTGACCAGGGATCAAACCCAGGCCCCCCTGCCTTCAGAATGTGGAATCTCAGCCACTGGATCACCAAGGAGATCTCAATAAACACTTTAAAAAAGTAAATCTCACTAATAACCAGAGAAAAGCAATTTACATTTCCTTCTCTCATCAAATTGTTAACGATTTTTAAAGTAAAAATACGCAGTAGAGTTGAAGGTACAGAGAAACTGGCACTTCTCTTCCTTGCCTTGCTGGAAGAAGCTTCAGAAATTCTCAGGGGGAAAAAAAAAAAAGTTTTCAGGAAAGTGTTTGGGTGATAAAATATCAACTGCCTAGCAAAACAGCACTCCTGAGTACCTGCTGTGTGCCAAACACTGCTCTGTGTGCTGAGGGTACAGCCCTGAACAAATCAGCAGAATTCCCTGTCCTGGGTTCTAGTGGGGACAACAATCATTATGACACACTCTGTCATGGTATATTATATAGTGATGTGTGCTAAAGAAAAAAATAAAATGGGAGAGGAATTCAGGGTATTAGGGGAAAGGGCTCACATTTTTAAGGTGGACCAGCCAAGAAGGGCCTCATTAAGGTGACACTTGAGTAAAGAATTGAGGGAGATGAGATTACCTTTTAGGACTCTATCCTAAAGGAATAGGAACTCAAGCAAAGAATTACATACGGAGATGTTAAATATCATTCATAATATCAAAAATGAGGGGGAAATATAAACATCCAATGGTAGGGTAATTATTGATACCTCCTAGATGTGCATGCTCAGTCATTCAGTTGTGTCCGACTCTGCAACCCCATGGGCTGTCGCCTGCCAGCCTCCCCTGCCTGTAGATTTTTCCAGGCAAAAATACTGGAGTGGGTTGCCGTTTCCTTCTCCAGGGATCTTCTTGACCCAGGGATTGAACCCCAGCCTCCTGCTGCTCCGGCATCGGCAAGCAGATTCTTTACCACTAAGCCACTTGGGAAGCCCCACGTCCCCAGTGGGGACTATTATATAGCCATTTAAAATGGCAGCTTGCTTGGACTTCTTTGGTAGTCCAGCGGTTAAGAATTCGTCTTGTAATGCAAAGATCACAGGTTCGATCCCTGCTCAGGGAACCTAAGATCCCACATGCCGCAGAGCAACTAAAACTATGTACTCAGGAGCCATTGAGACACAACTAGAGTCCATGCACCCCAACAAAAGATCCTGTTTGAGGCAACCAAGATCTGATGCAGCCGAAATAAATGAATAAATAAAAAATTTTAAAATAAAAGTTGAGTGAGTGAGTGAAGTCGCTCAGTCATGTCCGACTCTTTGTGACCCCATGGACTGTAGCCTACCAGGCTCTTCTGTCCATGGGATTTTCCAGGCAATAGTACTGGAGTGGATTGCCATTTCCTTCTCCAGGGGATCTTCCCAACCCAGGGATTGAACCCAGGTCTCCCGCATTGTAGACAGATGGCAATTTGAGAATAATTAATGTTGGGGATACTTTTCATAACATAATGTTAACGAGCAAGCAGGATGCAAAATTGTATATGCTGTTTATAATACACTGCTCTCAATTTGTAAAGTGAATATTATTTCAATATTTGGGTTTCCAGAAATCCCTATAATGAACATGTACTTTTTAATGTTACTTTTAAAAAATCAACAAGAGCCCTTTGGTACTTTCTCTTATAAGAGGCTAGACTGAAAAGAAAGAGATATTCTATAAAAATCCTTTATTTCATTCACTCAATACATTTATTGCCTGCTTGCTGAGTACTAAATACAGAACAACTCTGACATCCAGAGTTAGTCTTTGTCCTGAGTCTTTATCAGACTCAGAGTCAGGGAGGAGAAAGACCTAAAGGCAGTTTTCATCCACTGTAGTAGGTGTCTGCCTTAGATGCAGGGTGCACTCTGGGTGCCGTGTGAAGGAGGAAGGTTGCCTGAGACTATGAGACTAAGGTAAGGAGCCAGACAGGGAAAGTGGATAGTAAGGGAAAGAGAGCAGGTTTAAAAAGAAGACAATGAGTTCAGTTGTGGACATAAGAATTAGAACTGCCTGGGAGCTCCTTGGCAGTCCCGTGGCTAAGACTTTGCACTCCCAATGCAGGGCGCCAAGGTTTGATCCCTGATCTGGGAACTAGTTCCCACATGCCAAAAGTAAAGATCCCGCATGCTGCGACAAAGATAGAAGATCCCACGTGCCACAACTAAGACCCAGTGCAGCCAAATAAATAGATAAATATTTTTAAAAAGGAAAGAAAGAACTGCCTTTAGGAAATCTAAGGGGAGGTATGCCTCCTTAGATTTCCTAAGGAGGCAGGGATCTAGATCTGAGGAAAGGCAGAAGGTGATCTCCCAGGCATCGTATGTCATGTAAGGAGAGGAGGGAGCCAAGGATGAAACTCTGGACAACAACCAGCAAATAAAAAAGAGGGGGTGCCTGACGGCAGCCAAGCAGGAGCCAAGAGAGAGTCAGGAAGCAAGCAAACGCCAGTTGTGGAAGAGAGGAAGGAAGGTCATCTCGATCCAAGATTAATCTATAAGATTTCCTAAATTGCTTTTCAGTAATAGCATGTATCCTTGAGAATTGTTATCTACTTATTCCCTGGGGAAACTTATAAATCAAATACATTAATAAAATTATCAGAATAATGGATGCTTTACCAGTTTGCTCTTTTATTTTCAATAATCTTACTTACTTTCATGTATGCATTTTTGGCTGTTGCACTGTGTCTTCACTGTGGTGGCTTCTCTTGCTGCAGAGCACAGGTTCCAGAGCACACAGGCTTCAGTGCTTATGGTTTGGGGACCCAGTTACCCACGGCATGTGGAATCTTCCCAAATCAGGAATTGAACCCATGTCCCCTGCATTGGCAGGTGGATTCCTAACCGCTGGACCACTGCAAAGTCCCCAGTTTGCTCTTTATGAATGAATATAAAAATGCACTCTTAACATAAACCGAGTCCTTGCAATGGCGAGAGGCTTAGTGTCACACTGGAAGCACCAGTGGTTTCCCCTGGCTCTAGGTGATTTGGTTTTACTTGCTATATCATGTATGGCCACATGAGAATGGGTTTATTCATGCTTCTGTTGATGGACATGTGAATATTTGCATCATGAAATGAGATGGGACGTGTCCTCCCTTCTTTCCTTCTCAGAAAGACTTTACAGAAGATTAGATTGTCTTCCTTGAAAGTCTGGTTAAAACCACCTGCAAAGCCATCTCAGCCTGAATTTGTGTTTAAGGAAATATTTTTGACTATTGACTCATCTTCTTTAATGGTTATAGAACTATTTTCTCTTTTTTGCAAGTATTGTTTTATTTTTCCTAGAGATTTTTCTGTTTCACCTAAATTTTCAAATTTAAATATATATATAAATACATGTATTTGTGTATACTTTTTTTTTTTAGTTTCGGCAACATAGGTAGTGATTCCTCCGCATCATCCTTGGTAATGGTTACCTGTGCTTTCTCTTTATTTTCATGACTGGTTTTACCAGAGGTGTGTCAATTTTGTTAGCTCCAAAGAACGAATGTTGGTATGTTCTTATATTTTTATTTTGCTTTATTGATTTCTATTTTCCTCTTTATTATTTCCTTCTTTCTACTTTTGTATTTTTTTGTAACTTCGTGATAGGGATATCTAGTTCATTAATTTCTTTTCTGTTATATTCATTTTTTAATATTTATTTGTTTTATTGTTTGGTCTTCATTGCGGCAGGTGGAGTTTTTCGCTGTGGCGCCCAGACTCCAGAGCACGTGGCCCTGTAGTTTGCAGCACATGGCTCAGTTGATGGGGCCCCAAGGGCTTAGTTGCCCCACAGCATGTGCAATCTTAGTGCCCTGACCAGGGGTCAAACCCGTGTCCCCTGCATTGGGAGGCAGGTTCTTAACTACTGGACCACCAGGGAGGCCCCCTGTTGTCCCCTGGAGTAGGAAATGGCAACCCACTCCACTATTCTTGCCTGGAAAATTCCACTGGACAGAGGAGCCAGATGGGCTACTATAGTCCATGGAGCTGCAAAGAATTGGACAGGAGTGAGCAACTGAGCACACACACCCTCCAAATACTACTTTATCTGCATCCCAAAGTTTTGATAAATAATATTTTCACTGATCACTCCAAATTCAAAGTATTTTCTTACATCTGATATCCTCTCTTCTCAGATCAATAAGTTACTCAGAGTTTCCTAATTTCTAAGCATAAGGCGATTTTCTGGTTCATATCTTGCGTTGATGTCTTGATTCATTGTGGTCAGAGAACCTGCTATATATAATTTCAGTTCTTTGAAATATATGAAAATTAATAATAATAAAGTGGTCATCATACGGTTTTGTAGCCCATCTTTTATACTCAATAACATTGCTACTTTGAAGTTTATTTTTAATTACTCAATTTACTATAAATCTCGAATGGAAGTAAATTTGCCTAAAAATTCAAAATTAGTGACTTTTTCAGTCTACCAGCATAAAGCAGTCTACAGAAATTCCCCAAGCACTTGATTTTTCCTTTGACCTGAAGTAGTTGCATCATTGCTTTCAGCCCCACATTGTTGGGAAAATATCACATGTTTATTTGTTCAAACAGGTCTAACTTTCTTGGTTTTATTGCTTTAGCCAGGCTCAGCCACATTTTTATTAAACTGTAAGTCAAGCCCATTCTCGGTGAGAAAATTGAGTAAGAATCAACTGTCTCTTGGTTTTTCTCCAGGCCCGAGGTATGAAGAGACAGGTCATTGATGACTTTATCACCCAAAACAAGTATCTGTTGGCAGCCAGGCTCACCAGCCAGAAGTTGTTCCATGAACTCTGCCCCGTGAAACGGTCTCACCGACAGAGGAAGTAAGGACTGAAGGCCTTACCCCTGCTCATCATGTCACATGTTACTGAAAGGCAGTTAAACATTGACCCTGGGACAGTCAGAATCTATGCTTCACGTTGCAAACAGATGAACATAGATGAACAGCTATGATAGTAGAGGGGTATGTCACCTTAGGACCAAATGATTGGCTGTGCCAGAGAAGATCCCCCTGAGAGCTGAGCCCTGAAGAGTGAGTAGGTTCTGCCAGGTGTCAGGGAGAGCCCGTGAAGCTCGGTGAAACAGTGTGAAGTGGGAGACTGCTGCTGTTGCTACCAGAGTGTCCCACACAGGGCAGACCTCTGCAGATCTAGGGGAGGAGCCAGGTAAATGACCCAACAGTAGGGCAGTGAGGGTGCTGAGGAAATGGTAAAATAATTAGCTGGGCATGGCATGGCTGAGGCATCCTCATTCATACAAAAAATCTGAAAAGTCTGGAAAGACAGGGAAAACACTTCTTATAGCTCTTTCAGATTAAAAAGCTGGTGCCTTTAAATTGGGGAAGGAAATGGCAACCCACTCCACTGTTCTTGCCTGGAGAATCCCAGGGATGGGGGAGCCTGGTGGGCTGCCGTCTATGGGGTCGCACAGAGTTGGACACGACTGAAGTGACTTAGCAGTAGCAGCAGCAGCCTTTAAATTTAGGGCTGTTTCATCTGTGAAAGGTGTCTGGATATGAAAGGAAACCATTTTGACCACATTATTTGAAAATACAACTAAAATACTGTTTAAAATAGGAAACATTCCCTATGTTTCCAGACTTTTCAGATTCCTGTATAGACTAAGATTTAATTAAATATAAGGAAGATGATCCTGGACTTTGAGGATTCTTATTTATACAGCCTTCAAAAACTATCCCGGTCCACACACTCCTCCCCTTTGTTTCCACCGCCACCCTAGCCAGGCCAGTGTCACCTTTCGCCGAGGCCACCGTGTTGCCTCCGACCCTCCTGTGCCTCCACTCCACTCTCACACCCTCGTGACTCCTCCACAGCAGCCAGTGATCGTCCTCCTCACACTGTGAATTGGACCGAATCCCCCTCCGTCTCTGGGTCTTTGCACTTGCAATGCTCTCAGCCTGGAGCGCTCTGACCTCCCTTCCTCTTGTGGCACCTCATTCAGGTCTCTGCTCCAGCGTCACCTTCCCAGATGACATTTCCCTGGCCAGCCTGTCTGATGGAGCATGACTCCCAACCCACCCTGCACTCTTTCCCCTTCACTTTTTTTTTCCCCCTAACACTTAACCACTACTTGTCATGATCTACCTGCCTATCTATCTATCTGTTTTTTTGTCTGTCCTCCCCACTGGAATATAAGTTCCACAAGGGCAAGAATGGGGCTTCCCAGGTGGCTCAGTAGTGAAGAATTCGCCTGCCAAAGCAGGAGACACGGTTTGATCCCTTGATCAGAAAGATCCCCTGGAGGAAAAAATGGCAACCCACTCCAGTAATCTTGCCTGGGAAATCCCGTGGACAGAGGAGCCTGGTGGGCTACAGTCCATGGAATCGCAGAGTCAGACACAACTGAGTGACTGAACATAAGGGCAAGAACATTGTTTGTCTTACCTGGCATCATCTAGGAAGTGCTCAGTAGTATCTTGGAGAAAGAATGCCTGATTTGAATGATTAGATGAATTTGCCATTGGAACCACAGCATAGGAAGCCCTTCAGAATGAGGCCCAGTGGCCCTGGCCTGAGATAGGGTTAACCAGCCCTGCCTGAAGTGGAAGAATTAGAACAGGTGCCTTCTGCAAGGCCCTTCTGCATCAGCGGTTCAGTGACTGTTGCCTTCAAGGGCATTTCCAAATGTTGTGAAGTTTGATGTGAGGAGAGCATCAGCAGTTTAGAAAGAAGCAGGTCCTTAATGCCTTGAACATTTTATCTCATTGGTGACCCTCATGCAGCTTTGGTTTCTAAAATGTACTGGTTCTCTCTGTGAATGACTTCTCCTCTCCTTCACCTTCACTTGCCATTCAGGCATTCATGGCCTCGGGCTTTAGTTACATAGTCTTTTCTTTTGTTGACATGCAGGTACTGTGTGGTTTTACTGACCATTGAGGCTACCAAGTTGAGCAAACCCTTCGAGGCGTTCCTGTCCTTTGCCCTGGCAAACACACAGGACACCGTGAGGTTCGTGCATGTCTACAGCAATCGGCAGCAGGAATTTGCCAGCACCTTACTGCCAGACAGTGACACCTTTCAAGGAAAATCAGCGGTGAGTCATGGGTTCTCTCCTGGTCTCAAGCTCTTCACAAGCAAGTGGCACTTAATTCCATGTTTGCCTTCCTTAAGAGTTTTGAATATATTCTGGGAAATCCAGAAATCTCTGAAGCCTGTTTTGTTTTATTTTTTTCTGAGTGCTTGGAAACCATTTGACCTGTTTTTTTGACCCTGGCCTGTGGCATGTGGGATCTCAGTTCCCCAACCAGGGATCAAACTTTTGCCCATTGCATTGGAAGCAGAGTCTTAGCCACTGGACCACCAGGGAAGTCCATGAAAGCATTGTTAAACTAGTCTTTTACCCTGCTGATTTCACCTCCTAACTTTTCAACCTTGGACCTTCACAAAAGGCATCTTTCCTCTGGGTAAAGATTAAAGAGCATCCCCAGTCCCTTTCACCTGTCTTTCTCCTGCGCAGGTCAAGTCTTACAGTATCTAGTTTGTAGAATCTACCTTAGGCAACCATTAATATGCTTTTCAGTGTCTCCCTCCTGTACTTCTGCCTCTTTTATTTCATCCTAATTGACCTTATCCTTCCTTTCCTCCTTTGTCATCACTCTCCACAGAAGCATGAAATTCTTTGTCATTTTCATCATCTTGGTAATCATAGGAAGTGAAAGTCGCTCAGTCATGTCTGACTCTTTGTGACCCCATGGGCTATACAGTCCATGGTATTCTCTAGGCCAGAATACTGGAATGGGTAGCCTTTCCCTTCTGCAGGGGATATTCCCAAACCAGGGCTTGAACCCAGGTCTCCCTCATTGCAGGCAGATTCTTTACCAACTGAGCCATAAGGGAAGCCCAAGAATACTAGCGTGGGTAGCCTATCCCTTCTCCAGCGGATCTTCCTGACCCAGGAATTGAACCGGGGTCTCCTGCATTGCAGGCAGATTCTTTACCAACTGAACTGATTTTCATGGGGAAATCTCTGAAAAAAACAAAGGCTTGCTTTATTATAACATTAAGTCAGGGACTTCACTAGTGGTCCACTGACTAAGACTCTGTGCTCCTGAGCCAGTGCGGTGAGCCAAGTTTGATCCCTAGTCAGGGAGCTGGATCCCACAAGCCACAACTAAGGGTTCACATGCTGCAGCTAAGACCCAGCAGAGCCAAATAAATAAATGTTAAAAAAAAAAAAATTAGAAGTTACAGAACAAAATCTATTGAGAAGAAAGAGCTTTAACTTTTCACAAAGTTAACTTTGAAAAGTCACCATAAAACTAATTTCTTTTGTCAGAAAAGTGGAAATCTCTTGCAGATATGGTATACTCATTCGTATCTGTGCTTGAGCTTCATTAGACCCTTTTTTCCATCGTCTCTGGAAAAAAAAAACCAACAGTAATTTCCCATTCTTTTGAAAATTCTAATGATTTTTTCGCCTCTTTTTCTCCCAGGTGTCTATCTTAGAAAGGCGTAACACAGCAGGGCGGGTGGTGTATAAAACCCTGGAGGATCCCTGGACCGGGAGTGAGAGTGATAAATTCATCCTTTTGGGTTATCTGGACCAACTTCGAAAAGACCCAGCTCTTCTGTCGTCGGAAGCTGTGCTCCCCGACTTGACTGATGAACTTGCCCCTGTAAGCACACGGCCCAGGCGAGTGGGTGCTGGGGAGGGCTCCCGAGCTCCCAGAGCTGCAGTTCCCTGTCGGGGAGGGGGGCTTCTCCCTCCAGGGCTCAGGGTCCAGTCCTGACCCCTTTTCTCCTTCCACAGATTTTTCTTCTTCGGTGGCTCTACTCTGCTTCTGACTACATCTCAGACTCCTGGGACAGCATATTTCACAACAACTGGTAGGAATATTGCCAGATTGAATTTCTTCTCTTGCTATTACTTACCAGGACTGCTGTTTTTCATTTGAAAAAAGGTCCACTCTTCTTTGATTTCAGTGTAGACTCCATCTGGGCAGGTGGAAGAGTGTTTCCATGTTTTCAATGAATATTCCCCTTTCTCTGTCTTTCAGTAACTTCCCTTTTGTAATATTTGCTGGTTTGACCCTTTCCCATAGGTTAGGAAAGAAAGGATCACCCCAGCTTCCCTTCCATATAGCAGAGCCTGGGACCACACTCCTCACCAGAACACCTTGGTGCCCAGCACAGGGCTGACGCACATGTAGTCCAGTGAATCGAGACACAAACGAACCAGTGAATTAATCAGAGAGGGCAAGGGCATTCCCACCACCCCCTCCCCAATGAGACCATGAGCTCCTGAGGACAGACCACGTCCCACTCACGTCTGTGCTTCCTGGCCACCAGCCCAGCTCCCGAAAAACAGCAGGCCTTTGATGGGTGTCTGCAGGTGAATAAAATTTCAGAACACCTAGAGGAGCTCTTAGAGAAGTCAACTTTCTTCTCCCCTCTGGACCACATCTGAATTAGTCTGACCAAAAAAAAAGATGAAAATAAAAGAAGTCATCCCACAGACTTTCTGGTCAACTCGTATTACCCTTGATGTCAGAATGTTCCTCCATGTTCACAGCTTAAATCGTTTGTTACCCCTCTTGTCGTTTCCTTCTGCAGAATCCATCCAGCACAGCCACAAAGTCAAACTTTTTAAATAGGTGATCTGTGAATTCGAACACTGAGGAAAATAATCTCTACTTTCACCACTACTGCAAAAATATCCTCTATTTGTATGAAATTAGAAAATGTTTATTGATGTGAAAGCTTTTTGGTTTGGGGTCATGTAGCGGTTTTTTGAGCCAGAGAGAAGAAACCTGAAACCATTAACTGATGCGTCACAGTAGCACTGACCAGAACTTGTGAACTTCATTTCAGGCGGGAAATGATGCCCCTTCTGTCCCTGGTTTTCTCTGCCCTCTTCATCCTCTTTGGCACTGTCATCGTTCAAGCTTTCAGGTAAGACCCCCCCCCCCCCACCGTGCTCCTCAGTGCTACATCTGAATGGTGAGGCCTACGCTTCCTCGGCCATTTTTCTGTAAAATCTCTTTTTCTTCAGTGACTCAAACGAGGAGCGAGAGTCCAGCCCTCCAGATAAAGAGGAAGCCCGTGAGAAGACAGGGAAGACCGAGCCAAGCTTCACCAAGGAGCCCAGCAGGTTGTTCTCACCAGATGCCAGTCCCTCCTCCTCAGCAGCAGCCCCACAGACCGCAGAGGCTGATAAAGCAGGATCCAAGTGTCTAGCACAGCTAAGAACTCTGGCTCCGCTCCTTGTGTGTGATGTGGATTTAGGGAAGAGTCACTGCTAATGACAGCTTCCTAGGTGGCCCAGTGGTAGAGAATCCACCTGCCAGTGCAGGAGACTTGGACTTGATCCCTGGGTCAGGAAGATCCTCTGGAGGGGGAAATGGCAGCCCACTCCAGTATGCTTGCCTGGGAAATCTCATGGACAGAGGAGCCTGGTGCGCTACAGTCCTTAGGGTCACAAAGAGCTGAACACGACTGAGCACACACACGCTGCTGATGAGCGTTGACTAAGACCGTAGAGGTATCTAGACACACATCTAGTTATCTTCTCCTAGGTACCCTCAGTTTCTCAATCTCAGGTTTAACAATGAAGGCAGGGAGCAAAGAAGCATGTCAGACAGATGCTAGATGAGCCAGGAGCAGAGATAAATAGCTATGTTGACAGCCTTCATCCTGTACTAAAGCCACTTCTACACCAACTGTGTGGTAATACCTGCAAGGCTATTTGTAGGCTACGATAGCCAGATCGGGGTCAGTCCCGCCCTGCCCTTATATATAGGCTCAAGGATAGTTAATAATGTACCTAGTCTGGCTAGAACATAGCAATTTCTTCCACTTATTCCTTTTAAAAATATTGGCATTCCCCTGTCCTCTAAGATCTTAATTCCTCAATATTTCTCCACAGCAAGATTCCTAAAAAAGGCTTTGTGGAGGTAACAGAACTCACAGATTTAACATACACCAGTAACTTGGTACGCCTGAGGCCCGGCCACATGAATGTGGTTCTCATCCTGTCCAATTCCACCAAGACCAGCCTGCTGCAGAAATTTGCTCTGGAGGTCTACTCATTCACTGGGTGAGTTCCTCTGTGCACCGGAGAAGGGGCAGGACGGAATGTGTGGAAGGAGGAGGGACGAGCAGGCACACTTGAGTGAGCCGGGGGCAGGGAGGGGGTGGCTGGAGAGGCTTTATCCAGGCAGCATGGTGTTGGTTGTTACCTGTCCAGCCCCAGGATCCATCCAAGCCATCCTGCAGGGACCTTTCTTCCCCTTGACTGTCACTTCTGGACAGAAGAGCTTGAACTCAGTCTCCCCTGAGCCCTTTCAGGAAACTCTTCTCTGGCTCCTGTGTTTTCCTGAAGCCCGACACTGAGAGTGACACCCAGCAGGGACTGACCCCCAGCAGGGAACTGGAAATGGTTGAGAGGCTGCTGCCACCTTGTAGAAACCCTCCAGGCCCCGCAGAACTCCTTCATTTCTCCACACCCTACCCAACACAAAGCCTTTTCCTGTTTGAAATCCGACTGAGAGTCTTAAGTTCCCTGTGATTAAATGTGCCCAGAAGTACCCTAAATCCTCATTCTGTCCTTCCTCCAGGAGCAGCTGCCTACACTTTTCCTTCCTGAGTCTAGATAAACACAGAGAATGGCTTGAATACTTACTAGAATTTGCTCAAGATGCGGCCCCAATACCAAACCAGTACGACAAACATTTCATGGAGCGTGACTACACGGGCTATGTGCTGGCTCTAAACGGCCACAAGAAATACTTCTGCCTCTTCAAGCCCCAAAAAGCAGTGGAAGAAGAGGAAGCCATGGGGCCATGCAGTGACTTTGACTCCTCCCTCCATCTGGGTGAGTGTCGAGGAAAGTCTTCCTCTGGCCTCGGACCCAGGCCCATCAAAGGAAAATTGAGCAAGCTGTCCTTATGGATGGAACGGCTGCTGGAAGGCTCCTTACAGAGGTTTTATATCCCGTCATGGCCTGACCTAGACTGACAGGGCTTCAAAAAAGAGACTCGAACTCTTCAGACTTTTTAACAGGCCCCTGTGAACAGGTATTTTTCAGGACTCAAACCATCACAATGGACAGAGTATAGATTTTAGATTATTCTTCCAGAACAATGGCTAGAAGAATCTTTCCTTTGTCCTGTCCTATCCTAGGAGTGAAAAACACCACACGTTGACTTCCCCAGATCAGAATATTTTCCTTTGGGTCTTTATTTCCTCATTTGAATGCCACACTATTTAAAACAGACTGTTCCTTCCCTCTTCCTTTGTCGTCTCTCCACATGCTCGCCCCACCCTCCCCTGCCCCATCTCTGTATCTCTCTGCTGGGCCCTGCAGTGGAGGTGTTGGGGGGGGGGCCTCTCAAGCCAGGTGTGCTGGGCGGTCACCTGCCTCCCCCATCCGGCCTGGGCTGTGCTTCTGCCCCAGTGCTTGCTCTTCCATTGGCACAACCCACCTCAGCTTCTGGGCCCTGCATCTGCATCTTGAAAGAGGCCTAGTTCCAAGCAATCCTACGTCAATGATTTCTCTGGTAGTGAATAGCTAAAACTATATTTGGGGGGCATCCCCCTACAACAGCTGGTCAGCCACAGTTTTAAAGGTTAAGGATGAGTGGGGGCTCTGCCTTTCAGTTCAGTTTTCTTCCCAAGACAAGAGAGGGGCAGGCTGGGCAGGGCCTGAGGCAGTGCCTCTCTGAGCGCCCCATCGGCTGCCCCCCAAGCACTAAAGTGTCCTCGGAGGGGTCCGCAGGGCAAGAGGTACTGTAATGACCTTGAACCATTTACCTGTATGTTTTCAGATGCTTTTCTGCCTCTGTCAGTTCTAGGGTATGGGTATTAGGAGCCATAACTTGTAATCGTGTTCTCAGAACGTAGAGATAAGCTGCCATAAGCCAGTAGATGTTCAGCTGAAGACACGTTACTCCCAGTGTGAGTCAGGTTCAAGGAACCTCTTCGCTCCAGTAGTGTCTCCTTAGTAAAATACCAGACACATCTTTGTATCAAGGAACTTGAAATTTCTCAGCAGTTGTATTTGAACCCTGTTACCCCAACAGTCCTGTATCTTCAAGTCCTCTTTCATGACAAGTGAGCCAAGACACGTTCTAGACTCCTGTTTTGCTCACTTTGAGCTTCTGGCCTATATTTCAATGTCTCATCTTAATTGTTTTCACTCTCAACAACTGCTTCACCAGTAACAGGATCAGACCTGTCGTCAGCATCCCAGCTTGCTAGGTTCTGGTGAACCATGGACTCCAGGCGGGATTCTACCAGCCAGTTAGAAAGCTTTCCTTTTCTTTTAAGAGCAAACTGCCTGGAGTTTGGACAACCTCAAAGAGTTCAAATGTCAAAGCAAATTGTCCTTTTGTAAAGTGAAGGCTCAAAATCAGTGATGGGACAAAATAGATTAATAACTGCTATTTACTTTAATCATAATTGCTTTAAACTAAGCCATTTGGATTGAGTGACAGTGGCAAGTAATAAATTGAGTCCAGAAATTCTTGTAGTTAATGGAATCTATAGCTTTATTTAAAAAAAAAAAAAAATGAAATCACTGCCAGGCTTTATTTTTTCCACATGATCCTCTCCAAATGGGTGTTTATTTTGATTGCCTTGGCGTGGCACCTGGCCCAGGTGGGACTGATCAAGGAATTCATTTTTGGCTCTGTGATGCAAAATTATTTTCTGCATCTCCTCTGGCCAAGTTGCTTATATGAGGAGTGGTTTGGTTCAATGGTAAGTTTTTCTTTTTTTAGTTTCTGCTACTAATGGGATTCCTGACCTTAATTTCTGAAAACCAAAACACCCCAGATCTGTTCATTTTCAAAAATTTTATTTAAAAGCATGTTCAGACTGCTGCACCTTTCATTTGCACAAAAAAAGGAAAGCAATAATGATGAAAACATTCCTAGGAAATATTTCAGTCCAAAAAAAATCATCTAGAGATCTCTTTGGGGACTGGTAGATAATGTCCCCCAAGAGGACACTGATAAGCTTTTATTTTAAACTGACCTTGACTCTTGACTACCTAAGCCTTTCCTCCTGAATGTTTTTTCCATGAATTTCTTTACTTCTGTATCAAATGTATGAGCCACCATCTTGCTCAGCAAATGCTACTGTTTCTCTTTGTCACATATGTAAATCAAACAGACCCAATTTTGGCTTTAAGTTAACTTCTTGGTCTTTGGGTTTCTTGGAACTGACAACACTGATGTTGTTAGAGGTAGGTTTTTCTGGTTGATACAGTTTATGTCTCATGTTTAACAGATGCAACAGTCACTGACCTAAAACGAGCCTTTGTAGACACGTGGCACCCATTTAAAAAATATTTTTTCATTAGGCCCAGGTGTTGGTGGCATAGTCTGTAACGTAAAGTTCATCAGCTCCAACCAAGCAACGTGTCAGTAAGCAAGCCTGCCCTAAGTCCCATGAGGCACCACAGTCTTGCTGCCATCCCTGACTAATCATGAAAATTTGGCTGTGGTTTTGAAATAATGGGTTGATTTCCTCCTCATTCAGTACATACATTTTTCCTGATATAAAAAGAAGTGGGATCTGACTGTGTTTTAAGTGGTTTGTGTTATATGGGGCAAAGGATTAGGAGCAAACACTCAAACGTTTTTTCCTAAGTGGAATTACTGGAAAGCTGGTGCAGAACAACTTGACAAATGAAACGCTGCTCACATCCAAATACCTGACTGTGTCCCCGGAAAAGAAACGTAGCCTGGCAGCTGCTGAGTCTCTCTGTTCAGTGTGTCAAGGAAGATGATTATACTTTCAAGACAGATCTGAAAAGAAGGTGAATATTTTGCACTTTTGATACTCTTAGGAACAAATAACTTATTCGGCAAATGGTGTCTTTTTATGTTGTTTTTGTTTTGTATTGTGAAACAGGCACTGAAGCTGATGTTATTTTGTTTTAAGAATCTTACAGACTGGAAACAGAAATAAACTATTTTAATGTGTGAAGATTACGGGTAGCTCTTATGTCACGAGGTGATGATTTGACAGTGTTCACATGATCCCCAGAATCGAATCTGCATGTTACTCAATACATGCTTGAGATCATCACACCTTCAGTGCAGATTTCGGGTACTGCTGTCCTAGAGGGTGGGTCAGCTTGAAGAGAAGATAATGTAACATAGGCTTAGAGGGAGTAAGTTGAGGAAGTGTATAAACAGCCCTTCGGAGGCCAGCTGATGTTAACTGGTTTAGAAGACATTCCTGCATCTTCCTGGGGTTTTGAGTGGGAAGTCTCTTTATTAGGATCTGCACATTCTTTTCCTTTCACACTTTGTTTAATGTTCACAGAAGCCCTAAAACCAAGATGCAGTCCTAGGCTCCTCAGAGTAGGGGCTATATTTGAAAGGAAGATACTATAGAAATCTGGAATGTTTCTACAGTATAATTTCATAGGATTTTTTCATTCCATCCCTCCAAATTGTAGATAAACTGCATTCTCCATCCCTTTCCCCTTTATCCTCCATCACCATTCTTCAAACGAGAAAACAGCACAAGTACATCTTTTTTTTAAGTTAATTCAAACTCCTGAGGAATATTGGCTGTTTGGATTCGAGTTTCACTGAATGCCCTGATGGTACAGCCACCAATGACGTTTTTAGCAGAATGTTTTATTGGCATCAGCTCTTCAGTTCTCAGATTTTGCTTTCACCCAAGTGCTTCTGGAGAATTATCATCTGTGCAAGCTGTTGTTTCATCTTGAAGAACCTCAGGACAAGGTTCAGGCGACTGTCACTTTGGGGAGAACACACAGCATCTCAAACAGCAGGTTAGCCGCCACCAGGGCTGTGTTACCTACAAAGAGGTGAAACCCAAGCATGAGCAGCATGCAGACCACTGCCTTAGGTCAGCGTCCTGCCTGTGCTACCTGACCACCCCATGGACATGCTTTCCCCAGCATTCTCTCCATCCAGCACCATTCAGAAATAGTATTTTTAAATTCAGAAGGCTCTGTTTACCCTGGGAACAGATTTCCCCAAAGGAAAACCTATCATCATGGTGTGTATTGTATTTATTATCTATCCTCTGAATCTAATAGGCCCAAGTCTGTAAGCTGCTACATTAAAATTAGTGGGATGGCATCTGCTTTGAATCTCTCTCCTAAACCAGCTGACTCTCCTGGTTTATTAATATTTATAAATATGATTTGTGCCTTGAGAATTCACTGTTCAGTGAAATATCAAAGGTGAATGGCACTGTGCCACCCCATCACTGAACTGCAGGCTGGCTTCTCTTCTGCTGATGGGTGGGGCCAGCTAATAAGCCTTAGCCGCCTCCCAGGGGTTCTGTTAGGGTTCATTAGCTCACATCTGTAGTGTGTGTTAATAGGTTTATTTTCTTCACTGTAGGAGGTACTCGGTAGGTTCCCGAGTTGTCTAAAAGGACCCATCCATCTACTTACTAATTAGAGGAAGACAGTTTAAACTAGCAGCTGCCTACAGATCACACTTGTCTCCCTTACTCACCAGAAGGATCGTAGGGTGGTGAAACTTCCACGAGGTCACAACCCACCACATTCAGGCCTTGACAACCCCGGATGATCTCCAGAGCCTGTCCAAGATCAAGTTTGAGTTGTCCACAACGGTAACCAGTGACAACGGAAAGCCACCAGTAGAGGCCTCCATGGATTTCTCCCAACCCAGACCCCCCCTTCGACTTGAAACTGTCACTCTCCCTCAATAAACATTCACTCACCACCAGGCACCCTGAGGGATGATAGAAACCAGCTAACCAATCGCTTCAGTGCCATGCATCCAGGCAGCAGTCCCCATTTTTGGCACCAGGGACAGTTTCATGGAAGACAACCTCAGAGGTGGGGAAAGGCCCCTCTAAGGTGGAAGCACTTAGCTCAAAGAACTGACTGAGCAGAGGAGCAGGGAGAGGGCGGCCCAGGCAGAGGGAAAGACGTGCAGAGGTGCCATGATGGAAGAAGTACTGTAGTTAGAAGACAGGATAAGTGAGGGGGGTGGTTGCAGGAGCATCACTTTGCCTCCATTTTGCAGGTGAACAGCTGAAAGGATGAAAAGCTGAAATGATGAAAAGCAGAGGAATGGAGTGTGTTCTAGAAAACTAGCGGGAACCAGGAAAGGCTTTGAGAGAGGCAGATATGACCATCCTCCTTTCTGAGAGGATAGATGATAATCAGTTCAGTTCAAGCAGTCTTCATTCATTTACTCCAATATCTGTGAGTACATCCTACTTATATGTCAGACACTATCCTCAGTTCCAAGAAGAGTGACCAGAACAAAGGTCCACCCCCTGGAGCTTTCCTTCCGGTTATAACCACACCCCAATTCTGCCTCCCTGTGTGTATGCTGAGCATACCTATGAGAGCTTTATTTGAGGATTTCCAAAATTCTTGAACTACCTTGGGAGGTGGTTCATCCCACTATGCATATTTTTTTTTAATTGAACCCCCCAAAAAATAAAGTTTGGTGTCTTAACATGGGTTACTACAATACTGTCCCCATAGACAGGTGGACCAGAGGCAGAAAGACCAAATAACAGACTGTTGTTATATCCAAGAAAAGAAAGGAGAGCCCTTGCCAACATCAATTGCTCATCAGTAAGGGAAAATCCAAATCTCAGCCCTGAGAACAATAAAGGCCCAAATGCTCTGATTTTAAAATCCCATCTGATTCCTGAAGACTCAGTTCAAGTCCCAGGAAAGTGGGAGACTCAGTGTCCTCACCCCAAAGATGTGTCACTGGTGAAGTTCCTTACCTGACCAGGAGTAAGACCGGCAATTTCAGGTGTCCCTGTGCCCGGGGCGTAAGCAGGGTCCAAGCCATCAATATCAAAGCTGATATAAATGGGTCTGCCTCCCATCTGCTGCCTCACTTCCCCCATCAGAGGAACCAGTGACTTCAGCCAGCAGTCTTCAGCCAGGACCACCCGGAAGCCCTGGAAAGGTAGAAATTGGAGCAGAAGGTTGATAATTTGGCCTGGAGTATTTACAAGGCATTGTCTATGGGCCCACTGTATTCTCTGCTTACATGCACCTCACATTTGATCCTCAGTCTCCATGAGGAGGGAACTGTCATCCCCATATCAGACCCATTGACTTGTGTCTGGACCTCCTTGGCTCTTTTCCAAGCCAGCAACATCTAAGGGCTTCGTTTGTTTCTGCTTGTCTCCCTTCCCCAGCAATAAGGCCTCATCTGCCTCATCAACTAGCACCCTTGCTCCTCTCTGCTCCACATGATGCAAACTCAGCTTCCATCCCCACTTTGGGAACTTGATCAGCAAAACCCCATTGAATCCATAGTTGCCATTGAATGGCTGATGGAGAGGAAGGCAGTGTGAGGGGCTAGGGACAGCAGGAGGGGCTTTCAGTCTGTCACCTGGCTCCGGCTGTATCTGTAGGTATCCAAGGTCGTGGAAGAGCCCCGGATGCCGATCTGCACCACACGCTTGCAGTCCAGGAGTCCCTCATCCACGCACCGGCGGAAAGGGGTCCCGTGATAGAGCTTCTCCCCTAGGGCCTTGTCAGCTGTGTCCATGTGAGCATCCACATGCACCAGCCCCACAGGACCATGCCTGTTGACAACAGGGCAGCTCAGAGGCCAGGCCTCCCAGTAGGGCCCAAACACAGCAACCCTCCAGGCCACCAAAACCTAGTGACAACTCACAGCCATAGAGGGAGGGAAATCTGGCATCAATTACCAGCCTTGCAACTGGCTTCTGACTTCAAATCCCTGAGCATCTCAGAAGAAAAATAAGCTCAGAGGAATCAGGCAGAAAATAGTCCTGTGCTTTAGCTGACACTCTCTACCTCTCACCCAGAATTTTCTTTACTTAAAGACAGAGAGTGCTGGTAGGATGAGAAGATAGGGTGGTGGTTCAGGTGAGCTCGTGTGAAGGCTCAGCAAATCAACGCCACCCTTTCTTCAACTGCAGTACCGAGAAGCAGCTTCCCCTGCCCCCCCAGCTCTCTATAATTTCCATCAACCCTTCCAGGCACCCAAAATAAACAGACAATCCAAATCCATGCCAGGCTAACATAGCTTCAAGAAAAGACTTGGCCCCACCCACCCCCAGCCAGAAGGCTACCCACACATCTCTCCTCAATTCTGGAGCAGCATCACCTCCGCCCATCTGTCTCTTTCTCAAAGTAACCAAAATTAGCCAACGCCTGGTAGACTTTCACTACTGGAAAAATCCATCTCCTCAACTTCTGGGAAAGGGGGCCTTTCAGGAAAACACAGGGCCTCCCCTCAGCAAGAAACACCACAGTGCTTGTCAGTATTTGTATTTGGCCTTTGAGGCAAAACAGAAACTAAAGTTAACTGGGGTTGTGTATTTCAGTAAAGGCTCATCTTCCAAAAACAGAGGCAAACGCTGAGCCTGCATAACAGAGCAGATCTAGGGCAAGCGAGGGTGGCCAAGGCATTAATAATAAATTGTCTTGGCTCCCAGCTGGTGACTGACAGACACACCTGGAGCTCGACATTAATTTTGATCCATAGGAAATTCCCCACCGAGTTGCTTCTATCACTCCCAGTAACCTGAGCCAGCAGAAGTCACCTGACGCCCTCTAGCAGCAAACAACTCATTCTCCAGCTCCTGAATTCTGAAACCTCACTTGGGCTCCACCTTTTGGGACTTACTTTTCTGCTATCGCTTGCAATATAGGGTAGGTGATTGTATGATCTCCACCTTCAAAGAGAAAAAAAAAGAAAGAAAACTTGTAATATGGATTTGGAATAAGATTTGAGAACCATGTATCCCACCTGGAACCATCTTCAGTTTGCCCAATTCTGCCACCTTTTCAATTAGACTGGAAGAACTATAACCATAGCTAAAATAAGATCTTGTTCAGTGATCAAAAAATGGCCACTAAATGTCTAACATTACATTGTCATTTAAAAGAGAAAATTAAGGGACTTCCCTGGGGTCCAGTGGTTGAGACTCCATGCTTCCAATGCCAGGGTCTTGGGTTCAATCCCTGGTTGGGTAACTAAGATCCCACATACTACATGGCGTGGACAAAGAGTAAAAAAAATAAAATTTATAAAGTAAGAGAAAATTAAGGCTTATAATTTAAGCCTTAATATAATCAAAGCTATGGTTTTTCCAGTAATCATGTGTGGATATGAGAGTTGGACCATAAAGCAGGCTGAGTGCCAAAGAATATATGCTTTTAAACTGTGGTGCTGGAGAAGACTCTTGAGAGTCCCTTGGACACCAAGGAGATCAAACCAGTCAATCCTAAAGGAAATCAACCCTGAATATCCGTTGAAAGGACTGATGCTGAAGCTGAAGCTTCAGTACTTCAGCCATTTGATGCGAGGAGCCGACTCATTGAAAAAGACCCTGATGCTGGAAAGATAGAAGGCAGAAGGAGAAGGGGATGACAGAGAACAAGATGGTTGGATGGCATCGCTGACTCAATGGACATGAATTTGAGCAAGCAGCAGTCCATGGGGTTGCAAGATTTGGACACAACTGAGCGACTGAACAACAACAAAATTAAGGCTGATGGGGAAAATGGTCAGAACCAGCTCTGCCCAGGTAAACTTTCTGCAGTGACACACATGCTCTGTATCTGCACTGACCAACATGGTGGGCCCTAGCCATTGGCTATGGAAATGTGGCTCATGCAATTGAGGAACTGAATGTTTATTTTATTGCAATTCAAACAGCCACCTATGACTAGGGGCTACCATACTAGACAGCACAGGCCTAGAAAAGTATTAACATTGATAATTATTAATAATAACAAAAGCTATTATAATTGAAGCTTAAAACATGCCAGTCACAAATCTGGGCACTTTATATGCACCTTAGTTATATGCCTCTGACACAATATAAAAAGGTAGGTGGTGGTGTTACTATTCCCATTTTACAGATAAGGGAATGAAGCATGAATAGTTAGTGAAAGGTAGAGCTGAGATTTCAAGCCATGACAGCCAGAAACTCCACTCCTTACCACTGTGCTTTGCAGGCTGCTGCTGCTGCTAAGTCGCTTCAGTCGTGTCTGACTCTGTGCGACTCCATAGACGGCAGCCCACTAGGCTCCCCGTCCCTGGGATTCTCCAGGCAAGAACACTGGAGTGGGTTGCCATTTCCTTCTCCAATGCATGAAAGTGAAAAGTGAAAGTGAAGTCGCTCAGTCGTGTCCGACTCTTCGAGATCCCATGGACTGCAGCCCACCAGGCTCCTCCATCCATGGGATTTTCCAGGCAAGAGTACTGGAGTGGGGTGCCATTGCCTTCTCTGGCTTTGCAGGCTAGGCCCTCTTATTTGACAAAAATAAATTTGGAGGGACTTCCCTGGTGGTCCAGTGGTTAAAACTCCAAGCTTCTAGTGCAGGGGACACAGGTTTGATCCCTGGTTGGGGAACTAAGATCCACATGCCAAATGGTACACCCAGTAAAATAAACAGGGCTTCCCTGTTGGCTCAGTAGTAAAGAATCTGACTGCCAATGCAGGAGACAACGGGTTCAGTCCCTGGTCTGGAAGATCTCATATGCCACGGAGCAACAAAGCCCTTGTGCCACAACTATTGAGTCTATGCTCCAGATCCCAGGACTCACAACTACTGAGCCCGCGGACTGCAACTACTGAAGCCCACGCCCCCTAGAGCCCATGCTCCGAAACGAGAGAAGCGATGAGAGAAGCCACCGCAGTGAGAAGCCTGTGCACCACAACTAAGAGGAGCCCCTGCTCGCTGCTTTTACAGAAAAGCCCGTACAGCAACGAAGACTCAGCATAGCCAGTGAAGAAATAAAATTATCTTTTAATTCCAACTGGATATTTAGAAAAAGGTACAATTTTGACTATTTGTGAACTGAAGGAGAAACTCTAGAGTGACAGAGGGGCGGGATGGCCGGGGGAGGATCAGCAGAAAGTTGCCCTATAGATTAACATAGACGCTGATGCGAGAAAAAAAGGCCCCCTTGCAGTTCTCGCAAATCAAGTCATTAAAACAACACCCTTGAAATAGTTAAAAAGTCACAACTAAGCCCCTGCTAGCAGCTTTCCTCAGGCACAAGATCAAGGGTTGGGACAAGGTGAGGTGGGTAGAGGCACTTGCCAAAATTGAAGGAATAAATTGAAGGATGCAAAATTGAAGGAACACTAAAAAAAAAACCACCCCAAAAACAGTAATTGGGGAATTCCCTGGTGGTCCAGTGGTTAGGACTCCACACTTGCAGGGGACCAGATTCAATCCCAGGTTGGGGAACTAAAATCCTGCAAGCTGCAAGGCCATAAAAAAAAAGAGAGAGAGAGAGAGAGATAACTACTCAGTCATCAAGATAAATACTATTTTAATGTAACATTTTTAAAAATCAAAATCAGTGCAAGAAAAAGAATCCATAATAAAATTTTTAAAAAGATAGGATCAGTAATTATGCTATTCTGAGCCATACTGGAGCATGAAGCAAAAAGAGAAAATCAGTTGTGCATATTGTTAGCTTTTTAGGAACCCCTTAAATTTTGCACCAAGATAAATGCCTCACTTGCTTCCCCCTGGCCTATCTCTGTCATCATACTAGTCCCAAAAATGTAAATATCCTCTCCCCAGGGGCTAAAATAAATGAACTAAAAATGTTCCCTTTCCTTCTGTCCCCATATTCACAGTGGTTTGCCCTGGAGAAGTAACTCTACTCCAGCTCACGATAAATAAACCCTAAGCGCAGAGAACTACACTAGCCTTGCAGCTGCCATTACCCAAGGTCAGAGGAACACAGCCAGCTGCTACGATTTTCTGATAGTCTGCTCGAATCAGGCGGCAGCTGTCCTGAAGGTTGTAAAGATTAACATTCACATCGCCTAGGTCTGCAACCTTGAGGAATTGGAAGGGAACAGCTCCTGTGCTAGGATTGGCGGTCCTAAGCATCACTGATTCTTCTCGGATCCGTCGGGGTCCAAATCTGGAAGAGGAAGAATCACTCTATGAGTCATCTGTAAAGGTTTAGAGACTCTCCCTGGGCCAGAGCTTTCCAGGCTCTGTGCTGGGGCTGAATGAATCTTTGTTGCAGAGTTGGGATTCATCCTATACATTGCAGCAACCCTGGTCCTTGCCCACTAGATGCCAGTAGCACCTCTTCCCACATGTTGCCATAACCAAAACTGCCTACAGACTCTGCCAAATGTGGCCACTGAGGGGAGAGACACACCCCGATCCTCCTGCGGAGAACCACTCAAAAGTTCAAAGCTCAGTCATATCTGACTCTTTGTGACCCCATGGACTGTAGCTCACCAGGCTCCTCTGTCCATGGGATTTTCCAGGCAAGAATACTGGAGTGGGTTGCCATTTCCTTCTCCAGGGCATTTTCCTGACCCAGGGATCGAACCAGAGTCTGTGGGAGACGCTGCAGGAAGACGCTTTACCATCTGAGCCACCAGGGAAGTCCCTGGGAACTACTGATCTGACCTATATAGTCAAGAGATTAAAGGCACAGACTTAGAAGCCCACCCATCACCAATTTACTAAATGGCATTAGATTAATGCCACCAATTTACTTTAATAGCATTAAATTTCTTAATCTCTGAGCTTCAGGTTCCTAATCTGTAAGTAATAATGACATTTACCTTACTCTGCTGATATAAGTAAATTGCACTCAGTACCCAGTCCAGTGTTCTTGCCTGGAGAATCCCAGGGACGGGAGAGCCTGGTGGGCTGCCGTCTATGGGGTCGCACAGAGTCGGACACGACTGAAGCGACTTAGCAGCAGCAGGAGGCATTTAACCAAAGGTGGCAGTAATAACTCAGATCAGTAGTCAGCTGGAATATTGCTGAGCTGAGTCAGAAATAGCTCATGATCAACAATTGGGAAAATCGGTTTTACTGCCTCTAACTTAATCTTAGGGCTTTCGGTAAGATTGGCTTCAGATGGTAAAGAATCCACCTGCCAAAGCAGGAGACTCGGGTTGGATCGCTGGATTGGGAAGATCCCCTTGAGAAGGGAATGGCAATCTACTCCAGTATTCTTGCCTGGAGAATCCCACGGACAGCGGAGCCTGACGGGCTGCAGTCCTTAGGGTAGCCAAAGAGTCTGAGAGGACTTCAGCTACTAAACAAAAACAATTCGTTCTTAAGAAAACTGCCTTAATTTGGCGGGCTTCACTGGCGGGCCAGTGGTTAAGACTCTGTGCTTTCACTGCAGGGTGCGCCCGTTCCATCCCTGGGCGGGGAAATAAGATCCGGCATGCCACCTTGGCGCGGCCAAAAATACCTGACTTATTTTGAGCAAATTTTGGAGTCAGGTGATATCTAGAGGTTTTAGGAAAGGGCAGCCAGCTTCTGTTCTCAATTTAATGTCCCCTGCTTTTGTAAACCGGAAGTACCCACTGCCACCATCCCAGCTAAGCCAGGGAATGGAGAAGGCTCGGTCCCTAAACTCCCTCTTTCTTTACCAATGGGTGACACACGTGCTGAGCCCTTGGGATTACTTGAGGCAAACCGACCTGCTTCTCTGCTCCCAAAGGATACTCTGGGGCCAGACTCTGACTTCCAGCTCCACTGGGTGAGTGAAAGCACCTCTCCATGAGTTTTGTATGCACGGTGGCCGCCAGGCTGCCCAACACGTGTCCCCGAATCCTGCTGGCCTTACCTCGCCCCAGGCCGGTTGGAGGTCCCAATGTCCAGCGGTACCCCGACGAAGGCGGCGTCCAGCCCCTCTGGAGTGGCCTGCACCGGCAGCCGCATCATGGAGCAGATGCCCACCGATCGGGCCACGAACTCGGAACTAGGGGGTTGGTTCCGGGGGGCGTCGGAAGCCTGGCGGCTCAAGCGGCGGCTGGGGTCGCAGAGTCCCGCGATCGGACGCGCTCGGCCCCCGGGAACCAGCCTCCGCGAGCCCCCGCAAGCCCCCAGGCCCCTGGCGCAGGTGGACGCCACCAGCCGCAGCATCCCGCCCGCGTGCCCGCCCCGCTGGTCCCCGCAGGAGCCAGAGCCCCAGCCACCTCGGGCTCAAAGTGCAGGGGCGCCCGGGGATTACGGGCAGGGGAGGGGCTCCAGGGACCCGGCCGCTCGCTTCCCTTCACCCTTTTCTGAACTTTGGCCTCTAGCTCTTTCGGTAAATAGAACTAGGACCGCGGTTCCCCGCTGACGTCCAGTGCGCTGCCCCCAGTGGGTATGCGCCCCCCAGAATCCGGCCCTTAGCAGTTTCCTCTCCCAGAGTAATACTTTTAAAACCTGAAAGACATGAAGGGGAAAGACCTTTCTCTAAGCGAGAGAAATTGGAGCTTTTTTAAGTACCAAGAAATGTCTGGATGGGAGTCTCAGGAAGCAGAAAGTCTTTCTTAAATAACCTTTTCTAAAAAGGAGTTAGAGGCCAGTGCCTGCCCAGTCGTGTCCGCCAGACTCCTCTGTCGATGGAATTTTCCAGAAGAGAATACTGAAGTGGGTTGCTATTTCTTACCCCAGGGGATCTTCCCGACAGAGGGATTGAACTTGAGTCTCTCTATTTTCTGCATTGCCAAGCAGATTCTTTACCATTGCACCTAGGAAGCCCCTGAGAGGTGAGCCCACTGGTTAAAAAAAAAAAAAAAAGGATTAGATTTGTAATGAAGTTATGGAGCCATTGGATGGTATTATATATTTTTAATCTCTAGAAGTTGAGATTGAACGGGAAAGACTGGCGTTTGCATTAGATTGGCCCCTTTAAATAAAATCACAAACATTAGGGAATTCCCTGGCGATCCAGTGGTTAAGACTCTGCAGAATCCATACTGAGGACCCAGCCATTTCCTTTTCCAGGCGATCTTCCTGATCCAGGGATCGAACCTATGTCTCCTGCATTGGCAGGTGGGTTCTTTACCACGGTGCCCTAAGGGAAGCCCCTACATATACATATACATGTACTTTTTTAGATTCTTTTCCCATATAGGTCATTACAGAGTATTAAATAGAGATCCCTGTGCTATATAGTGTGCGCACGCTCAGTTGCTTTAGTCGTGTCTGACTCTTTTCGACCCCATGGGACTCTCCAGGCAAGAATACTAGAATGGGTTGCCATTTCCTCCAGGGGATATTCCCGACCTAGGGATCAAACTCACATCTTCTGCGTCTCCTGCACTGCAGGCAGAGTCTTTACCGCTGAGCCACTGGGGAAGCCTGTGCTACACAGTATAGGTTCTTCTTAGTTTAACACATTTTTGCCCAGATTCTACCACTATTTCTTTCACATGGCTTGTCCTGAATGTATCCTTTTCTTACCTTTTTTTTTTCTTTCATTCTCCTCACAAATATTCGCATGCCTATTATTTGCTAAGCACTATGCGACAACGACTCCAGCCTCTCCATCATTCGCTACTGCTGAACACGCCTGTCCCTTACACTTTCTGCAGGGGCCTCTCTGATAGGTGTGCCCCTGCTCGCTCGTCTGCTCTGTGATGGCTCCTTCTCTGATGACAGTCTCTTCCAATATTAAGATAACCACTTTCACCTGGATTTCCCTGGTGGCTCAGATGGTAAAGCATCTGCGTACAATGCAGCAGTCCTGGGTTTGATCCCTGGATCGGGAAGATCCCCTAGAGAAGGAAATGGGAACCCACTCCAGTACCCTTGCCTGGAGAATCCCACGGATGGAGGAGCCTGGTAGGCTACAGTCCATGGGGTTGCACAGAGTTGGACACAACTAAGCGACTTCACTTTTACTTTCTCTCACTTTCACCTAAGGCTTCCCACGTGGTGCAGTGGTAAAGAATCTGCCTGCCACTGCAGAAGAGGCAAGAGACACAGGTTCAATCCCTGGGTGGGGAAGATGCCCTGGAGGAAGAAATGGCAACCCACTCCAGTATTCTTGCCCGGAAAATTCCATGGGCAGAGGCCTGGCGGGCTACAGTCCTTGGGATTGCAAACAGTCAGAACCTAGGGGCAGATAATTCACAAACCAGATCCCAGCCCTGGGCTCCAGGCACTCATTTGCTAACTCCCTGGATGTTTTGGGGCGTGGATTTCTTGTTTGTTTGTTTTATTTGGCTGTACCTGGTCTTAGTTGTGGCAGGCAGGAACTTTAGTTGCAGCATTCAAACTCTTAGTTTAAAAAAAATCTTGGGTCCACTAGTAGTGTAACCTTAATCATCACTGAAAGTGAAAGTCTCTCAGTAGTCTCTAACTCTATGTGAACCCATGGACTACATAGTCCACGGAATTCTCGAGGCCAGAGTACTGGAGTACTGGAGTAGGTAGCCTTTCCCTTCTGCAGGGGATCTTCCCAAACCAGGGATTGAACCCAGGTCTCCCCCCTTGCAGGCAGATTCTTTACCAGTTGAGCCACAAGGGAAACCCAAGAACACTGGAGTGGGTAGCCTATCCCTTCTTCAGAGGATCTTCCCGACCCAGGAATCAAACCGGAGCCTCCTGCATTGCAGGTAGATTCTTTACCAATGTTGGCAGAAGACAAAACTCATCCCCATCCCCTGTAGGTCTGGGGGCCTTGCTCAAAGTAGCCCTCCATGAAGCACAATATTTCTTTGGTGTTTCATGTTTGATCTTGCAAATTTGTGCAAGGTTTTCATTCCATTTGATAACGCATGTTTATTTTAGCATAAAAATATTTTATTTATTTTTCTTGGCCACAAAGCTTGTAGGATCTCATTTCCCCAGCCAGGGATTGAACTCACACCCTCAGCAGTGAAAGCACAGAGTCCTAAACACTGGACCACCAGGGAATTCCCAAATACTTTATATTATTTACCAGTTAAAATTTCCCCAGGGAGTTCTCTGGTGGCCTCATGGTTAGGATTCTGGGCTTTCACCCCAGGGCCTGGGTTCAATCCCTGATTCAGGAACTGAGATCCTGCAAGTCTCAAGGGGCAGCCGAAAAACAAGAAAACAAAAAAATTTCCCCAAAAACTTTCAAGTAAAGCTGTCACTCCAGTAACTCATCCTTTAACCCAGCCCACCAATGTGTACATCCTTGAGGCACCCCAGTCATGGAAGGGTGGACTTAACATAAGTCAACCTGAGCAACTTACTCTTCTAAATCTATTTCCTACTCTGTAAAGTGGGAAGATAATTTTTAGTGGATGTTCTTATGAGGGATAAATGAGGTCCACTGTGAAAGCATTGATAAATAACAGGTAGTGTCATCATTGTCTGTTCTGTTTCCTCTGCTGCAGAGTTTCCCAACCATGGTCATTACATACGAGTGTACTGCAATTGAGTTACAGGTGAAATACAACATAAAGACCCCATGGCTCTTGGGCCTGCCAGCTAGAACAGCCTGTGGATACACACAACCCATGGGGAGAGCTCCCCTTGGGATAATCCAAGCAAAGCAGAGTGTGACATCCTGCCTAGCAATCACCACAAGTAGGCAGAAGGTCAGCAGTATTTGCTGCTTGCCATGTGTTACCACTTGGACATCAACTTCAGAGGCTAGAGCAGCACAGTGCATTGCTGCACGTTATAGACAAGGGTCCAGGGCCCTGCTAGAGGAAGTGAGTTCCAGGGGCCAAGTAGGAGGAGCTGCAACCCAAGGTGGTCAGGGATGCAGGGGCAAGGAGACTGGTGGGAGGACTCCGGCCAGAGCAGCTCGAGAGGGCTGACCCAAATCTTGTCTTCACATGGTATCAGATGTTTCTGTCCACTTTGGGCTGGTGTCCAAGCAATGTCCAAGCTAACTGCAGGGTGGCTGCTTTAACAATGCTTATAGGCAAGGGCTGGTGGCTCAGACAGTAAAGAATCTGCCTGTAGTGCAGGAGACCTGAGTTCGATCCCTGGGTTAGGAAGATCCCCTGGAAGGGAATGGCAACCCACTTCAGTATTCTTGGCTGGAAAATCCCATGGACAGAGGAGCCTGGTAGGCTACAGTCCATGGGGTCGCAAAGAGTTGAACACAACTGAGTGACTAAGCACACATAGGCAAGGTTAACGTGAAAAATACTTAACATCTGAGATGGCACAGACATTACCAATCAGAACAGACGCCAGCTAACCATTAACAGTGAATACTAGTACATACTAGGTGGGTATCAACCCTGAAGGAATGTGCATTAAAACAGAGCTGTGTCATTATTTTTAATATTTATTTATTTGGCTGAGCCAAGCTGTAGATGCAGCAGGCTGGATCTTTAGTTCCTGTACATGGGATCTAATTCTCTGACCAAGGATCAAACCGGGCCCCCTGTAATCAGCCCCCACTGAACCACCAGGGAAATCCCATGTGTTGTTATTTGTAAATGTTTGACATGAAACAGTTTGATTGGATTCAAGATACACTAATGGAATCACAAGAAATTTCAATTGACAATTTTAACGAAAGAAAATAAGACATTTCTTTAACTATTTTAACTTTTATACATTTTTTAATGTTGAAATTTCATTTTAAATTTTATTATCTATTTGAGTAATTCGTCATGGCTGTCAAGAACTTAAAGACATCCTTCTGGAAAAGTTCTGGTCATTATTACAAGTAGCTATTTTAAGCTTACAACCTGATACTGAAAAGTTACATTCATGGGTGGGGGGTGGGAAGGCGGCTCAAGAGGGAGGGGATATATGTATACATATAAAAAGCCTCTTAATGAAAGTGAAAGAGGAGAGTGAAAAAGTTGGCTTAAAGCTCAACATTCAGAAAACTAAGATCATGGCATCTGGTCCCATCACTTCATGGGAAATAGATGGGGAAACAGTGGAAACTGTCAGACTTTTATTTTGGGGGACTCCAAAATCACTGCAGATGGTGACTGCAGCCATGAAATTAAAAGACGCTTACTCCTTGGAAGGAAAGTCATGACCAACCTAGATAGCATATTCAAAAGCAGAGACATTACTTTGCCAACAAAGGTCCGTCTAGTCAAGGCTATGGTTTTTCCAGTGGTCATGTATGGATGTGAGAGTTGGATTGTGAAGAAAGCTGAGCGCCAAAGAATTGATGCTTTTGAACTGTGGTGTTGGAGAAGACTCTTGAGAGTCCCTTGGACTGCAAGGAGATCCAACCAGTCCATTCTAAAGGAGATCGGTCCTGGGTGTTCATTGGAAGGACTGATGCTGAGGCTGAAACTCCAGTACTTTGGCCACCTCATGCAAAGAGTTGACTCATTGGAAAAGACCCTGATTATGGGAGGGATTGGGGGCAGGAGGAGAAGGGGACAACAGAAGATGAAATGGCTGGAATGCATCACCGACTCGATGAACATGAGTTTGAGTAAGCTCCGGGAGTTGGTGATGGACAGGGAGGCCTGGCATGCTGCGATTCATGAGGTCGCAAAGAGTCGGACATGATTGAGCGACTAAACTGGACTGAACTGAACTGATAGCTGACTCACATTGTTGTACAGCAGAAGCCAACAGAATATTGTAAAGCAATTATCTGCCAATTAAAAAATAAATTTTAAAAATAATAAAAATAGTTATATCCAAAAGAAAATTTTAAAATAAAATAAGAAAAAATAGTTGCATTCACAGAAGAAAGTGAAAATTTGGAATGTATTTTATTTTATTTATATCAGCTCAACATTTAATGCTGTCCCTAATAATTTTATTTTTTAAATCCTAATTATACAGTATGTATTTTTGTTGTAGTTGTTGTTCAGTCTGTAAGTTGTGTCTGACTCTTTGCAACCCCATGAACTGCAGCACACCAGGCTTCCCTGTCCTTCACTGCCTCCTGGAGTTTGCTCAAATTCATGTCCATTGAATCGGTGATGCCATCCAACCATCTCATCCTCTGTCACCCCCTTCTCCTCCTGCCCTCAATCTTTCCCAGCATTAGGGTCTTTTCCAATGAGTTGGCTCTTCACAGCAGGTGGCCAAAGTATTGGAGCTTCAGCTTCAGTCCTTCCAATGAATATTCAGAATTGTTTTCTTCTAGGAATGACTGGTTTGATCTCCAAAAAATATAATTTTTTTTTTTTTTACCAAATCCCATATAGATACCCCTGAATCCCTCCTCCACTTACCTCCCCTTTACCTCAGTGGAACATACAAATTGTGTAATTTTCTTTTTTTTTTAAATTTTTATTTTGGAGTATATTTGATGAACAATGTTGTCTTAGTTTTAAGTGTACAGCAAAGTGATACAGTTATACATATACATGTATCTATTCTTTTTCAAATGCTTTTCCCATTTTGGTTGTTAAAATCGTATAATTTTCTATGTATGCCATGACAGGAAAAAGATTCCAAAGCACTGTTCTAGTAAATTATAAGTTCTGATGTCTCCTTCTTCCTTTTGGCTGGCCCCCAAGGGCAGCGCTTTGTAAAAAACCCAGTAATATAATGTATGTTTGGCTTGCTGAGTGACTGACTGAATGACTGAACAGATCTTCTGGAAGCCATAGAAAGCAACTCTGGGGTGATTAATATTTCAGTCAAAAAACAATCACGGCAGCCAAAGCATGTAAGAAAAACATCATGTACGTTTGAGCTGCCTGCGTGGATTTCCTTTGGCCTAGCAAATGATGCAAGGGTTACACAGAAGTCAACATTGAACTTTCTGTGCTTGTGGAGGCTCAGCAATGACCTGCAGCAACTCCAGCTTCCTGGAGACACCTGGCTGGAGCTTTCTGGGACACTCCACTCACCTTGTTACATCATCAGTATTCATCTTGACCTTCCTTGTCCTCTGCCTCTAAAGAAAAACACAGATAATTTTGAAAATGTTCAGAATGCTTTTAATAAAATTTGTCTAAATCTCCACTCTTCCCTTTATTTTACCTATATTATTACACACAACAATGCTTCATGGAATACTTTACAAACTCACAATGGAGTTACCTCCATTGTTGGAATACAGAAAAGAGTATCTACTGTTTGAACATGAGATTCGTTGTTCTATCTCTCTATTCAGCTTCTTGAATGGAAGCTTGATTAATCCGACCACTTTTATCCAGATGTCAAGTAAAGTGGCCCCTCTCTGTCTTTCTAGTCCAAAATGAGGCTCCTAAGGCAAGAGAAAGGGGAGGCAAAGCAATATATATCTGTTATGCAGTTTCAAAGACAAGCCAGGAGAGGGCACAGCAAACTTCCACTTAATCATTTAACAAAGAGGAGGCGAATTCAGGAAATGGACAGAGCTCTCATTCAGAACTCAATCAGGTAACACATGGTTTAAGTCATTTAGTCAAGCAGGTTTCCTCCGGACACCTCAACAATTTGATAATACAACAGACTATCTTAATATAATCTTCAGACCGTCTGATTTACTATTGGAGTATAACTGTTTTACAATGTTCTGTTAGTTTCTGCTGTAAAACAAAATGAATCATATAATATGGCTGATTATATATATATATCCCCTCTCCCTCGAGCTTCCCTCCCACTCCCAGCCCCCATCCCACCCCTCTAGGTCATCAGAGATCACTGAGCTGAGCTCCCTGTGCTATAGAGTCAGCTTCCTGTGCTTGTATGCTCAGTTGTTCAGTCATGTCTGACTCTTTGCATCCACATGGACTGTAGCCCACCAGGCTCCTCTGTCTGTGGGGTTTTCCAGGCAAGAATACTGGAGTGGGTTGCCATTTCCTCCTCTAGGGGTTCTTCCTGACCCAGAGATAGAACCATGTCTCCTCCATTGGCAGGCATATTCTTTACCACTGAGCCACTTGGGAAGTTCATTCAGCCACTTCTCACTAGCTATTTCACACACAGTAGTGTATATATGTCAAAGCTACACTCCCAATGCACCATTTGATTTCTGTCTTAAAGAAAATGTTTAGATTTTTGCAAAGCCCCAGCCAGTCTCCAATGCATTTTTAGATGGCATTCTTCTTTGCCTAAGGAAGTCAGCTGATTCTGAATAGCTCCTCTTCATCTGCAGAGTGGGGACTGTAAAACCTAACCTTTTCAGACTTCCTGATGATGATGTAGATCTAAAAGTATATCATCAACCTGGTCCTTAGAGAGAAAGGCGTTAAACAAATGCAGGGGCTGATTATTAATTATAAACTATATACTCTGGGTATATAGATCTGACTCAAGTTATCAGTGAGGCTGCTGCTGCTGCTGCTGCTAAGTCACTTCAGTCGTGTCCGACTCTGTGCGACCCCATAGACAGCAGCCCACTAGGCTCCTCTGTCTCTGGGATTCTCCAGGCAAGAATACTGGAGTGGGTTGCCATTTCCTTCTCCAATGCATGAAAGTGAAAAGAGAAAGTGAAATCGCTCAGTCGTGCCTGACTTTTAGCAACCACATGGACTGCAGCCTACCAGGCTCCTCTGTCCATGGGATTTTCCAGGCAAGAGTACTGGAGTGGGGTGCCATTGCCTTCTCCAATTAGTGAGGCTAAACACTCAATAATTGATGGCTAAAGGGAATTCCAGAAAAACATCTACTTCTGCTTCATTGACTACTCTAAGCCTTTGACTGTATGGAGCACGACAAACTGTGGGAAATATTTAAAGAGATGGGAATACCAGACCACTTAACTTGCCTCCTGAGAAACCTGTATACGTCTCAAGAAGCAACACTTAGAACCAGTCATGGAACAACTGAGTGGTTCAGGATTAGGAAAGGAGTAGGACAAGACTGTATACTGTCACCCTGCTTATTTAACTTCTATGCAGAGTACATCATGCAAAATGTCTTGGTTGGATGACTCACAAACTGGAATCAAGATTGCCTGGAGAAATATCAAAAACCTCAGATATGCAGATGACACCACCCTTATGGCAGAAAGCAAAGAGGAACTAAAGAGCCCCTTGATGAGGGTGAAAGAGGAAGAGTGAAAAAGCTGGCTTAAAACTCAACATTCAAAAAAACAAAGACCATGATATCCAGTCCCATCACTTCATGGCAAGTGAGTGAAGTGAGTGAAAGTCGCTCAGTCGTGAGCCTCTTTGTGACCCCATGGACTGTAGCCTACCAGGCTCCCCTGTTCATGGGATTCTCCAGGCAAGAATACTGGAATGAGTGACTGTTCCCTTCTCCAGGAGATCTTCCCAACCCAGGGATCAAACCCAGGTCTCCCACATTGGAGGCAGATTCTTTACTAGCTGAGCCACCAGGGAAGCTCAAGAATACTGGAGTGGGTAGCCTATCCCTTCTCCAGGGGAACTTCCAGACCCAGGAATCGAACTGAGGTATCATGCATTGCAGGCAGATGCTTTGCCAGCTGAGCTACCCAGGAAGCTCATGGCAAATAGAAGGGAAAAAAGTGGAAACAGTGATAGATTTTATTTTGGGGGGCTCCAAAATCACTGTGGACGGTGACTGCAGCCATGAAATTAAAAGATGCTTGTTCCTTGGAAGGAAAGCTGTAGCAAACCTAGACAGTGTATTAAAAAGCAGAGACATCACTTTGCTGACAAAAAGCTATAGTTTTTCCAGTAGTCATGTATGGATATGAGAGTTGGACCATAAAGAAGGCTAAGAGCCAAAGAACTGATGCTTTTTTTTTTTTTTTATGCTTTTGAACTGTGGTGCTGGAGAAGACTCTTGAGAGTCCCTTGGACTGCAAGGAGATTAAACCAGTCAATCCTAAAGGAAATCAACCATGAATATTCATTGGAAGGACTGATGCTGAAGCTTAACCTCCAATCCTTTGGCCACCTGATGCGAAGAACCAACTCATTGGAAAAGACCCTGATGCTGGGAAAGATTGAAGGCAGGAGGAGAAGGGGACGACAGAGGATGAGATGGTTGGATGGCATCACTGATGTGATGTACATGAGTTTGAGTAGGCTCTGGGAGATAGTGAAGGACAAGGAAACCTGGCGTGGTGTATTCCATGGTGTCACAAAGAGTTGGACACGACTTAGGGGCTGAACAACAACCAAAGGGACTATAGCTTAAAATTGAGGTTCTAAAGTGACACAGACCTCTAGGACACATGGGAAAATGTTGTTTAGACAAATGTATGAACCAACTCATGCCAGATAACTCAAACCAGGAAAACATCCTCATATATGTTTGGAGGATAAAAATCAATGCTTGAAGTACAGATGAGCTCTCATACAAATAAAGCATGAATGATACAAAATCAGTGTTATAATAAAGTTTTCTGTTTCATGATGACTTGCTTTTACATCCTAATTTCCTTCTGAATTCAACATGTGCTATATTTTATCTCACTTGTCCTTCCAATTATTCTATAAAATAAATAAGATATATTACTTTATATTTGATAAGGAAAGTGGAGTGGTAAGTCAGTGATGTCATTGTATATTACAAAGTAACTTCCTCCCTAGGATCCCAAATTAGAGATGATCTTACATGTCAAAGGTTTCAGTCAGAGTAGTTGGGAGGGAGGGTGTTTCATCATTTATTGGATAGGTCAGAGGATAAAAGGATTCCCCTGTATTGACATATTCCCATAGCTTGGAATGGGACTTGTTTCAGAGCTCCACTTTTGACACTTCAGATCCAGACTCCAAATATTCACTTCATTATTTAAACCTGGTTTCTGGAACAATGTGTGTGTTAGTCATTCAGTCATGTCCGACTCTTTGTGACCCAATGGACTGTAGCCTGCCACACTCCTCTGTCCATGGGATTTTCCAGCCAAGGATACTGGAATGGGTTGCAACTAACACACACGCTCACACATACATATAGCTGTTTCACTTTCTGTACAGTAGAAACTAACATAACACTTGTAAAGCAACTATACTCCAATAAAAATTTTTAACAAATAAAAATAGTGTCTCTCTCCTCCTTTCAAACAATAGAAAAAAAATTAATGCCAATTACTCCTCTCTTCTGGAACAATAGCCAGTAGCTAATAATCTGTCCTAGGGAATTCCCTGGTGGTCCAGTGGTTAAGACTTGGTGCTTTCACTGCTGTCCTGGGTTTGATCCCTGGTTGTGTGTAGCATCTCTCCCCTCCCCCACCCCCCCAAAAATTGTCCTAGCCTGGAGTTCAAAAAATAGAACAAGAATTAGAATCAGGCTTTCTGATTTCTAATCTTACAGCCTGTCCACTGCCATGTGGATGAGTCAAATGTTTTTTCTTTTGCCCTTTCCTTGATTTTCTAATGAAAAAAATTCAATCTTCCTTTTAAAATCTTTTTTTCTTAATACAAAAGTAATACATGTGTATGGTACAAAATGAAAGTCCACTATAGTCTACCCCTACCCAATCAAGGTTACCTTTCAGTGCATATTAGGCTTTTGAAACTATCAAAACGATTTAGCTTATATAAAGTAGTTGGCAACTTCCTTTTTTAACTTTAAAATGTCTTGGAAATCGTCAAGATAAGTTTTTTTTTTAATTTTTTATTTAGGTGTAATTTATGTGCCAAAAATTCATCTATCTTTAAGTGTATAAATCAATGATTTATTCTATAAACTTGTGCAAACCATACCACCACAACCCAGTTCTAGAACACTTTCATCACCCCCAAAACTTCTCTTAATAAGCTTTTTAAAGGGCACATTTTTGCAGATAATTACAATCATAAATAACAAGTCCCAGAAATTTCCATTTTGCCTAGCTTTCATTTGCTACTGGCAGGCAAGAAGAAAATTGCAAAAGCCCATCAACAAATGTTGGAAGAATACACCATAAGCTGATCGACAGCTGTTTGCTCAAAATAGTTTATTCATCCACTCCAGCTTTTACTGAGTGTCAGCCAAGTGCCAGGCTATTGGTTAAGTCTGTAGGAATATAAAAACAAGAGAATAGTTGTCCTCTCCTGGAATCAACTGGATGTGAGTTCAACATTATGCAAGTTAAGAATTTCAATATTTAGTGGGTTTGAGTGATAAAAGTGATAAAATTAGGGTGATATTTGGACTTACGTTTCCAGAAATCAGGATGGAGAAACAGGGACCAGACTTAGACCAGCTACAACAACCAAAAGAGAAACAAACTGTGAAGCAATGGCTTTTTTTAAAAGCCACTGGACATCAGACCACAAAGGACAGTACTCCCCAAAAAAGGAACAAATGAGGTGAGCCCTGGTACTGCCCCACCACTGCCTGAGTTTCCAGGCTACAGCACAGCAAAGGAAAACTGAGGCAGAGCTCAGAGAAGTCCTGAGTCAGGCATACAGACCTGAGTCTAGGGATTGCATGGGACAGTTCAGAGAAAGAGAGAACCCCAGAGATTTCTTCCAGTGTTCACCCAGATACTGCTTCGTACCTGTGCGTTAAGAAAATTACCCAAGGCTGGGAAAAGAACCACTTGAAAGGATTGGAGGGAAAGGTGCCTGACCCTGATGGGAATAGTGCCCATTCCCACTAACCAGGTTAGAAAAAATCATAATTGTGGAAGTTCCCTGGTGGCCCAGTGGTTAGGACTTGGGGCCTTCTCTGCCAGATCCTGGGTTTGATCCCTGATTGGGGAGCTAAGATCCTACAAGTTGCACAGCACTGCCAGAAAACTAAAAGAAAAAATCATAATTTACAGATCACTGGAGGTCTCGCCTCAGGGGAATAATCAGGCCCAGAGTTAACACTGCTCTGTGCCCGCCTAACAGATCTTAAAAGCAAAACCCAAAGAATCAACCTATTTCTAAAATAACTACACCCCAGAACAAAGTTCAAGTTGTATAGGAATACAAAAATATCCAGCACTGGGAATTCCCTGGCTGGCAGTCCAGTGGTTAGGATACGGCACTTTCACTGCAGGGGACGTGGGTTGGATCCTGGGCTGGGGAACTAAGATCGGTTCAGCTTTTTCCCATAAGATCTTACGAAACGAACTTTCTGGCCAACTCATTGTATCTAGCACTGAACTAGGTAAAACGTACAATATCTAGCATCCCATAAAGAAGTATCAAGTATTCAGGGACAAGAGAATGTGATCTATAATGAGGAGACAATCAGTAAAAACTCAGAGATGACACAGATGTTAGAATTAGCAGCAAAGACATTAAAGTCGTTATTAGAGCTGTATTCCATATGTTCAAAATGGTAAGTATGAGTACAGTCATGAGATATATAAAAAGATTATAATTGAACTTTTAGAGATGAAAAATTTACAGGGGAGGAATAAGTATCTCCTTTATTTTGGATGATTTATATATGCAATATAAAATGCAAAAACTTTTCTGTCTCCCTCTCCTAACAAATATGTCATGGTAGTAATCTATATTGAGTGTGCAATCAACCAAAAAATCACTTCCTTCATTTTTCATCCATGAACTCAGACCTCCCTTATTTGGTGCATCTAACTGCTTGAAACCTAACAATGGAGTCTATATTTCATCTTGTTCATTTCAGTTCATCATTCTAACCTGTCTCGGTCTCTGTGAAACTTGTTCCTGTCAGCTGACTCAGTGCAATCTCCTCATTCTGTGTCAGCTAAACATTTAATAAGCTTGGTCTTCTTGACTTCATCCAAGTTGCCAATAAAACTCTTCAATGAGGCAGAGTACTTTAGCATAATCTGGAGAGATCTCCTCTGGGTAAACAAGGTACTTTAGTCATCATGCTTTGGGAAAACTACGATTCTAAGATCACACTGAACAGGATTAATGGTGATTAAACATTGCCACCCAAAAAAAATTATTAAACTTGAAAACAAGTTTGATGAAATAAAGAAAAAAATTTTTAAAAAGGACAGAACATCATTAAGCTATGGGACAAATTGCAGTAGCCTAATACATGTGTACTTGGGAGACCTCAAAGGAGAGACATGGTCAGAGAAGTATATGAAGAAAGACTGGTCAAAAATTTTCCAGCTCAATAAACCCCAAGCACAGAAAACGTTACCGAAACCATAGCACCAAAACCTGAGTCAAAGAACCTACTTGGGACATTCAAATCTTTCATTAGTGACAATATAATGATTTTCATTAATTTTCACACATATGAAGCCCCATCAGTTCTATAAACCATTGTGCTACATTCCTGGATATCTAATTGTTCCTATACCATTTAAAATTTCTTCACTTTTAACTGAAGCATAGATTGGCTAGTCTTCACTGCTTAGTGTCTCTGTTCAGAACTGCAAGTGTGCTCTAATTTGATGAAGGTTTTAACATAAACAAAGGACTGAGAATGCTTGGTCAGTCAATGGGACATCCTTCCATGCCAGAAGAAATTTCACCTTCTCTATTTAAAAGTCTTTTTAACAACGAAAAGTTTGAGTGTCGTAAGCCCTTTCTCAAATATTTTAAATCCTTGGAAGGTCAAACTAAGAAAATACCTGAAACGAGTACTGAATGGAGATTCTACGTACACTATCTGCTATTGGTCATTTCCATCCTACGATTTTCTCTTCACATGTAACTGAAAGCTCACAAATGTTATGAAATTGTTGCTTTGGCATAAAATCAGATACAGAAAGGAGGCAGTTGTGCCAGTAACTAGAAATAGCAGTTACCTAAGACCATTACTATTCGAACTATGCATCAGGCCAACAGCATCCTCTACACTTGGGAGCTTTCAGGACATGTAAAAACTCTCAGGCCCTGCTGCAGACCTGAAGATTCACCATACGCATTTTAACAAGATCCCCAAAATAGTTTCTATACACATTCAACCTTGAGAAGGACTGATGTCTGACAAATAGTTTTTCTGGACATGTTTCCTTCAGTTCAGTTCAGTTCAGTTGCTCAGTCGTGTCCGACTCTTTGCGACCCCATGAATCACAGCACGCCAGGCCTCCCTGTCCAAAACCAACTCCCGGAGTTCACTCAAGCTCATGTCCATTGAGTCGGTGATGCCATCCAGCCATCTCATCCTCTGTCGTCCCCTTTTCCTCCTGTCCCCCAATCCCTCCCAGCATCAGAGTCTTTTCCAATGAGTCAACTCTTCGCATGAGGTGGCCAAAGTACTGGAGCTTCAGCTTTAGCATCATTCCTTCCAAAGAACACCCAGGGCTGATCTCCTTTAGAATGGACTGGTTGGATCTCCTTGCAGTCCATGGGACTCTCAAGAGTCTTCTCCAACACCACAGTTCAAAAGCATCAATTCTTTGGTGCTCAGCTTTCTTCACAGTCCAACTCTCACATCCATACATGACCACTGGAAAAACCATAGCCTTGACTAGATGGACCTTTGTTGGCAAAATAATGTCTCTGCTTTTCAATATGCTATCTAGGTTGGTCATAACTTTTCTTCCAAGGAGTAAGCGTCTTTTAATTTCATGGCTGCAGTCACCATCTGCAGTGATTTTGGAGCCCCCCAAAATAAAGTCTGACACTGTTTCCACTGTTTCCTCATCTATTCCTTACTGCTGCTACTGCTAAATCTCTTCAGTCATGTCCGACTCTGTGCGACCCCATAGACGGCAGCCCACTAGGCTCCCCCATCCCTGGGATTCTCCAGGCAAGAACACTGGAGTGGGTTGCCATTTCCTCTCCAATGCATGAAAGTGAAAAGTGAAAGTGAAGTCGCTCAGTCGTGTCCAACTCTTCGTGATCCCATGGACTGCAGCCTACCAGGCTCCTCTATCCATGGGATTTTCCAGACAAGAGTACTGGAGTGGGGTGCCATTGCCTTCTCTGATCTATTCCTTAGGCATGACAAAAAAGAAAAAAAAGGTTAGCAAAATCTCTCCATCTTATTCCACAAGTCCATGATTAGAATGAAATAAGTGAAGCCAAATCCAAATATAAATTAGGTAACACCCAAAAAAGATGTCCTTTTCATTATAGGGGACTGGAATACAAAAGTAGGAAATCAAGAAACACCTGCAGTAACAGGCAAATTGGGCCTTGGAATATGGAATGAAGCAGGGCAAAGACTAATAGAGTTTTGCCAAGAAAAGGCACTGGTCATAGCAAACACCCTCTTCCAACAACACAAGAGAAGACTCTACACATGGACATCACCAGATGGTCAACACCAAAATCAGACTGATTATATTCTTTGCAGCCAAAGATGGAGAAGCTCTATACAGTCAACAAAAACAAGACCAGGAGCTGACTATGGCTCAGATCATGAACTCCTTATTACCAAATTCAGACTTAAATTGAAGAAAGTAGGGAAAACCACTAGACTATTCAGGTATGACCTAAATCAAATCCCTTATGATTATACAGTGGAAGTGAGAAATAGATTTAAGGGCCTAGATCTGATAGAGTGCCTGATGAACTATGGAATGAGGTTCGTGACACTGTACAGGAGACAGGGATCAAGACCATCCCCATGGAAAAGAAATGCAAAAAAGCAAAATGGCTGTCTGGGGAGGCCTTACAAATAGCTGTGAAAAGAAGAGAGGCGAAAAGCAAAGGAGAAAAGGAAAGATATAAGCATCTGAATGCAGAGTTCCAAAGAATAGCAAGAAGAGATAAGAAAGCCTTCTTCAGCAATCAATGCAAAGAAATAGAGGAAAACAACAGAATGGGAAAGACTAGAGATCTCTTCAAGAAAATTAGAGATACCAAGGGAACATTTCATGCAAAGATGGGCTTGATAAAGGACAGAAATGGTATGGACCTAACAGAAGCAGAAGATATTAAGAAAAGGTGGCAAGAATACACGGAAGAACTGTACAAAAAAGATCTTCACAACCCAGATAATCATGATGATGTGATCACTAATTAGAGCCAGACATCTTGGAATGTGAAGTCAAGTGGGCCTTAGAAAGCATCACTATGAACAAAGCTAATGGAGGTGATGGAATTCCAGTGGAGCTGTTTCAAATCCTGAAAGATGATGCTGTGAAAGTGCTGCACTCAATATGCCAGCAAATTTGGAAAACTCAGCAGTGGCCACAGGACTGGAAAAGGTCAGTTTTCATTCCAATTCCAAAGAAAGGCAATACAAAAGAATGCTTAAACTACTGCACAACTGCACTCATCTTACATGCTAGTAAAGTAATGCTCAAAATTCTCCAAGCCAGGCTTCAGCAATACGTGAACCGTGAACTGCCTGATGTTCAAGCTGGTTTTAGAAAAGGCAGAGGAACCAGAGATCAAATTGCCAACATCCGCTGGATCATGCAAAAAGCAAGAGAGTTCCAGAAAAACATCTATTTCTGCTTTATTGACTATGCCAAAGCCTTTGACTGTGTGGATCACAATAAACTGTGGAAAATTCTGAAAGAGATGGGAATACCAGACCACCTGACCTGCCTCTTGAGAAATCTGTATGCAGGTCAGGAAACAACAGTTAGAACTGGACATGGAACAACAGACTGGTTCCAAATAGGAAAAGGAGTACGTCAAGGCTGTATGTTGTCACCCCGCTTATTTAACTTCTATGCAGAGTACATCATGAGAAACGCTGGACTGGAAGAAACACAAGCTGGAATCAAGATTGCCAGGAGAAATATCAATAACCTCAGATACGCAGATGATACCACCCTTATGGGAGAAAGTGAAGAGGAGCTAAAAAGCCTCTTGATGAAAGTGAAAGAGGAGAGTGAAAAAGTTGGCTTAAAGCTCAACATTCAGAAAACAAAGATCATGGCATCTGATCCCATCACTTCATGGGAAATAGATGGGGAAACAGTGGAAACAGTGTCAGACTTTATTTTGGGGGCCTCCAAAATCACTGCAGATGGTGACTGCAGCCATGAAATTAAAAGATGCTTACTCCTTGGAAGAAAAGTTATGACCAACCTAGATAGTATATTCAAAAGCAGAGACATTACTTTGCCGACTAAGGCCCATCTATAGTCAAGGCTATGGTTTTTCCAGTGGTCATGTATGGATGTGAGAGTTGGACTGTGAAGAAGGCTGAGCGCCAAAGAATTGATGCTTTTGAACTGTGGTGTTGGAGAAGACTCTTGAGAGTCCCTTGGACTGCAAGGAGATCCAACCAGTCCATTCTGAAGGAGATCAGCTCTGGGATTTCTTTGGAAGAAATGATGCTAAAGCTGAAGCTCCAGTACTTTGGCCACCTCATGCGAAGAGTTGACTCATTGGAAAAGACTCTGATGCTGGGAGGGATTGAGGGCAGGAGGAGAAGGGGACGACCGAGGATGAGATGGCTGGATAGCATCATGGACTCGATGGACATGAGTCTGAGTGAACTCCGGGAGTTGGTGATGGACAGGGAGGCCTGGCGTGCTGCGATTCGTGGGGTCACAAAGAGACACAACTGAGCGACTGAACTGAACTGAAAATATAAACTAGGTACATATGAAATATCAACTTAATTTATATTGGGACCGAATTTTAGTTATTTCATTCATATTAGGTACATATGAGGTATTATATCATACATATCATCTGTACCTAATATGAAATATCAACAAAAATCTTCCCCAATGGCTCAGCGGTGAAGAATCCTCCTTCAGTGCAGGAGATGCAGGAGACAGGGGTTCACTTGATTGAACCCATGTAGCACAGGAGACATGGGTTCAATCCCTGGGTCAGGAAGATCCCCTGGAGGAGGAAATGGCAAACCACTCCAGCATTCTTGCCTGGAGAATTCCATGCACAGAGGAGCCTGCCGAGCAACAGTCCATATCACAAAGAATCAGATACAACTGAGTGACTGAGCACACAAAACATCATACTTTCTAATAAGCAGTGAGTTATATACAAATCCCAAGCACATCACAGTATTTCTGGATTAAAAATGCTGAACAACAAAAAGACTGCCAGTGTTATCAGAAATCTCAAAGGCAAGAGACTCTTTTTCTAAAAAAAGTTAGACATATAAACTTAAAAATTTTGACACATTCAAGTCAAAAGTCAAAAATATATATATGTGGTTCCCTGATAGCTCAGTTGGTAAAGAATCCGCCTGCAATGCAGGCCCCCGGTTGGATTCCTGGGTCGGGATGATCCGCTAGAAAAGGGATAATAGGCTACCCACCCCAGGATCTGGGGGCTTCCCTTGTGGCTCAGCTGGTAAAGCATCTGCCCGCAATGCGGGAGACCTGGGTTCGATCACCTGGTTGGAAGATTCCCCTGGAGAAAGGAAAGGCTACCCACTCCAGTATTCGGGCCTGGAGAATTCCACGGACTATACAGCCCATGAGGTCGCAAAGAGTCAGACACGACTGAGTAACTTTCACTTTCATATATACACACATACACCTTTTTTAAAAATCGAAATCTGTTATCCTTCACTTCACAAGTACTCAAGAAACAATCGTTTCAGGGAAGCAGAACACACAAAGTTCCAATTTCCCTTTTCTGGCCAAAGCAACAAGCCTAAATCTTCACATGGGCCGCAAAGAAGAAAGCTGCAGGAAGCCACGCCTTAGACAACGACCAGGCACTAGTGTCTCAGCTAGTCACTGCCTCAGTCACACCCTTGCTGGAACTAGAGTCTGCGCCGGTTCTCTTCGCAGAGGCGGCCCCGAGCCCATAGGAACCGGAGCCCGCCTGATCGCGGATACTCGGATGCCTGGGTTCAAGCCTCGAAAGCGGAAGGAGGTGGCGGTGGGGTGCCAAAGACCTTCGCAGGCACCGGCGCGGCGAAGAAACTGAGCCGGGTCTGAAGTTTCCACCGCAAGCACTGCAAACCAGCCGTGACTGAGGTCACTTAGCAACGAGGAGCCTGGAGCGCGGACGCCAAGCTTTGGTCGGGTGAGTCATGTGATGAGGCGCCACTGGCCACTGGGAGATTACGCTGCAGGCGCGTGATGCGGCGCCGGCGTCTTTCTGCTAGGCTCCGGGACGGCGGGCGTGGAGATGCGACCGGAGGGGAGTCTCCTGGGGGTTCAGCCCTGGCATTGCACGACGTCCTGGCTTTGACTGCACTGACCGAAGAGATACGCAACCACCAGCTGAGCCTTTTCTGTAGTAGAGCGATGAAACGGTTCTAAACTACCTGCATTATGCTAGTTTGGTCGTGCAGGAGCATTTCCTCTAAGGCTCGTTAGACGGCTGAAATCTGCCTTCTGAATCACAAAGTTCTGACCAACTGGTTTAAGACCATCAAATCTTAGGGTGGCAAGAAGTTTCTTGATAAATAAGGGGTGAAAATTAGGGACATAAAGGATATTGAACTGGAAAGCATATTCAATTCTGGTTGAAAGAGATCCTGCATCTGGGACTAGAAGAGTTTTTTTTGGAGGGGGGCGGCAGGGTTGGGGAGACTGGCCGAAGTAGTCATTGAAAAGGTAGAAATTACCTTGCAAGTTTAGAAAACTAAATCAGCTTTTCGTGAGTGAGGAGATTGAACCTAGTTATCCACACGTTAGTTCATGAAGTCTAAGTCACCGCCATGCAGGGCCTCCGCCCCTTCTTCTCCGCCCCTTCCAAAGGCCAGTGAGGCCTGGCAAAACAAAACAAAAACATTGATTATGAAAGGGACTTGAGAAAATAACAGGAATGACCGAGGTCTTCTTTTTAAAAACTGCCCAGGAGGTTGTTGGCTATCCTTTCATTGTAATAAATTTGCCTCTAGCAAGCAGAGGGCTTTAAAGTACTTTACATACTTTGGATAAAGACCCTGTAGTCATCTTTTGAGTCTTCTTTCATACCCCCTATCCAATGCATCAACAAGTCATGTTGGCTTTACCTTCAAAATGAATTTAGAATCTGATTATCTCCACTTTTCCCTACCTTCCCTTCCCACAGCTACCACCCTGGTCAGATCCCCCATGATCTTTCACCTGAGTAATTGCAATAGCCTTTTAACTTGTCTACTCTTGCATTACTTCACACGTCAGCCAAAGTGATTTTTTTTAACATGCATGTCACAACATGTCACTTCTTTGCCAAACAAGCTCCAGTGGCTTCATGTTTCAGTCAGTAGAAGCCAAGGTCCTTTTTGGGCTTTCCTTGGTGGTCCAGTGAGGAAGACTCCAAACTCCCAATGCGGGCCTGAGTTCAATCCCTGTCAGGAAACTAGATCCCACATGCCTCAATGGAACGTTTAAATGCCGCAACAAAAGATCCCACATGCTGCAACTAAGACCCTGTTAGGGAAATTAAAATGAAGTCTCTTTTAGGCTTCAGAAGCAGGAGAGCCTACACGGATGCTGACCAGATTCCATGCCTGCCTGTAAGCACACCAAGTCAGGTGGCACTTTAGATTTTTTAAAAAGGACTGGGTCTTGGAATTTTCTTGAGCCCCTGGAGGCCTGGCCAGCCACCAGGGGTCTGGAAAATCTAGTGACTCACAAGGTGAAACAAACAGCATTGTAAAAGAGTTAAAGTAAAACCAGAGTTGCATTTTTGTGCACAAACTGATGATGATATCATTTTGTGGCCTGGGATTATAAGAAGGAGCCCCTCCAAACTGCAATTTTAAGTCTCACCCATGGAGTGGACATGTCACAACATGTCTTGCCTGGAACCTTTTCCCAGCGGGGACTCCAGATTGCCATTAAGGAGGGACTTTCTAGTGCTGTTCAAGTGTATGGATGTTGCTCAGCTCAATTTGGTGATATATGTGCTGTTACTTTTTTCTTTTGTTTCTATTTCTCTTCTTTTAATGACTATATTGAAATTAAGCCAAGTAATCCTCTATTATAAAGACTGAAATTTTTTGTGTGTAATGATAAATCCTTCAAACTTAAAACTAAAGTAAAACTTTCAGCAAAACAGCCAAGTAAATAAAAATAAATGAAAAAATAAAAAAACAAAAGCCAAGGTCCTTTCAATTACCTATCTATCACATGATCTGGTCCCTTGTGGTCCTATCCACTTCTTGGATCCCTTCTTGGGAAGGCACCTCCAAAAGTGCTGTTCTTCATGTTGTTTCTTGAACAGGGCAAGTATGCCTCTGTGTTTAGGTCTTTACACTTCCTGTTACCTTAGCTGAATGACACAGGTGTCCACATGATGTATGCTTTCACTTAATTCATCTGCTCAGATGTCACCTTATAAGACCGACTTTCTGTGACCAGAAAGCCCGTGTAAAGTAGCAACCACTGTGTGCCCCAATTCCCCATTCCCTCCCCAATTCTCCCTATTCACTGCTAGCTTTTGTTGTAGTACTTATCACCACTTTACACATTCTATATGTTGTCTGCCACCCTCTACTGAATGTAAGCTACATGTGAACATGCACTTCATCTTCCTCCCTTCTGTACTGCCACTAGTTCCTAGAACAGTGTCTGGCATGCAGTAGGTGTTAATAATCCTTTGCTAAAGAAATGAATAAACAGTTTGTGTCCAGTAAGGTTCTACTACTGATTATGCTGAGTGGACCAAAGTTGCTTTGATGGCTAAAGGACTTTGGAATGTATCCACAGTATTGCAACTGTTCTGACACTGGCAGTGCCCACCCTCAGAATGCTTTGTATCAACTTTGTATTTGAAAGTTGGCTCTACACTCTTAGCCATGACACCTAGGATTCCTCCACAATTTTAATGTGGTATCCTAAGAAGAAAGATACTCAAGTTTTTCATGTAAAACCAAGAGTTTCTTGAAGAGGAAGGAAAAATAGAAAAGAGTAGTTTAACTGCCAAAGTGAGTACTGAACTATATATATCAAGGATAAATGAGCAAGGCCCAGCTCATCTGTCAACAGAGTATGTAAAGTAGCTTTGTGTCAATCCGGTAGGCTCTTGGGAAAATTGACCTTCCCCAACAAGTTTCCTGAAGCTGAGAAATCTGCAGCTTGTAACATCCCTGGTTAAAATGCAGATAGCCTAAGAGAGATTATTTTGAGTTTCCGCTGTCACTAATACCTTAGTGTGAATTGGTCTAAATCCTTTCTTGAGAGCAAGTTTTGAAAAGGCAAGTGAAGAAAGCAGGAACATGTGAGAAGTAAGAGGAACAATTGGGGAGAACATTCAGGAGCCAAGGAAGGAGTATAAAGTTGAGCTTGCCAAGGACAAACTTTGGCCTATTTTGTGGCTTTGCCCAGGGCTGACTCTGGTAATCAAAGTACATATTGATCTGTAGATCCAAACCTCTGAGTAGGCAAATTACGGTGCTTGAAATTACAGCCATAATTACCTGAAATGTTTTGATAGCCCAGTGAGTACAAGGTGCATCAGAAAAGAGGAGGAGTTGACCTAGAATGTAGTGGGACTGGAAACGCTATCAGATTTTAGGAAAGATAAGTGGGAAAGGAAGGAGGCATTGCATTATACATATGCACATGATCCCAGCCTAAGAAACAGGAAACCGTAAGAGTTTTGTGCTAAGGTAAAATGAGTAAAATGGAGCACCACCATCTGCTATCAGTTGACATGCCAGGAAAAATAAGGTAAGACAGACCTCTTTGAGCAGTCAGGAGCTGATGAGGACAGTAAGGTTATTTTGGGGTTTGGTTTTAAATTAATTAATTAATTATCTATTTGGCTGCTCTGAGTCTTAGATGCAGCATGTGGGATTTAGTTCTAGTTGAACCTGGGCCCCCTTCATTGGGAGCAAGAGTCTTAGCGACTAGACTATCAGGGAAGTCCCAGGAGGGTAAGTTTTAAAGAGCTTTATTATTATTATTTTTTTTAGTACAACCACCCTCACCAGACACCAAGTTTGTCAGCACCTTGATCTTGGTCTTCCCGACCTCCAGAGCTATGAGAATTAAATGTTCAGTTCAGTTGCACAGTCATGTCCAACTCTTTGTAACCCCATGGACTGCAGCATCCCAGGCGTCCCTGTCCATCACCAACTCCTGGAGATTGCTCAAACTCATGTCCATCAAGTCTGTGATACCATCCAACCATCTCATCCTCTGTCCCCCACTTCTTCTCTTGCCTTCAATCTTTCCCAGCATCAGGGTCTTTTCCAATGAGTCAGCTCTTTGCATCAAGTGGCCAAAGTATTGGAGGTTCAGGGTCTTTTCCAATGTTTAAGCCAAAAAAAAAAAAAAAAAGCACCCACAACTATTGAAAAAGTACTTACAGTACTTCGAAGATTTAATCCCTATTGTGTGGAATTTCAAAAATCAACTAAGGTAGATACCTTTACTGATTTGTTATTTCTAGGAGAGAAGAATTAGGCAAGAATATATTCAATAATCATAGATAGCAACTTGCTCGCAGTGACCAAACAGTGAAGAAAGTCAGGGTTTTGGAGGACAGCAAGGTGTCCCCACCTTTAAAGTACAGGCAGAGCATTTGTGTTATATTCAAGTTGTTTTCATTCTTCAAGTTTCTTCCAGTTTGGAGAATCTGCCACTCACTAGCTGAGAGAACTTGGGTAAGTTATTTAAAATTCCCATACCTGTTTCCTCCTTATCCATAAGTGAGAATGAATACTAATTGTTCCTTTCTCTGAGGGCTTTAAAAAAATAATAATATATATTTATTTGGCTCTGCAGGGTCTTAGTTGTGGCATATGGGATCTAGTTCCCTGACCAGGGATCTAACCTGGGTCCCCTGCATTGGGAATGAGGAGTCTTAATCACTGGACCCTGATGCTGGGAAAGATTGAAGGCAGGAGGAGAAGGGGATGACAGAGGCTGAGATGGTTGGATGGCATCACCGACTCAATGGACATGAGTTTGAGTAAACTCCGGGAGTTGGTGATGGACAGGGAGGCCTGGCGTGCTGCAGTTCATGGGGTCACAAAGAGTAGGACACGACTGAGCAACTGAACTGAACTGGATCACTGGACCACAAGGGAAGTCCTCTCTGAAGGCTTTTAGAATGATGGAAAGAGGTCTCACAAGCAGCAGTGTAAAAAACAATGGTTAAGACTGTGGACTGCAGCCTTCCCCGCTGATCCAGTGATTAAGATTTGGCCTTCCAATGCAGAGAGCATGGGTTTGATCCCTGGTGAGGGAGCTAAGATCCCACATGCCTCACAGCCAAAAAACCAAAACATAAAACAGAAGCAATATTGTAACAAATTTAATAACGACTTTAAAAATGGTCTCCATCAGTTCTGAACTGAACTGATTACCCAAATCAGATTGCCTGGCTTAGATTCTGGAGCAGCCATTTACTATTTGTGTGTACTTGGGCAAGTGACTGTCCTCTCTCTGCCTCAGTTTCTTCATCTGTAAAATGGGGTAATACCTCAAAGGATTTTTGTGAGGAATAAATGACTCAACCCACATAGCACACTTAGACAAGTGTCTGGCACAAAGTGAGCATTTGGTAAATGTCAATCATTTGCAAGGATCTTGACGCACAGCAATGATCACGAGACTTCTTGGTAGCCCTGCTTGTCTAGGCCTTGTCCACACCACTCCATCCTAGCGTAGAATTAAGAACCAGAGATGTCTGAAGCTATTTTCAGTCACAAGTAGCAGAGATGCAAAGTTCATCTCAAACAGTGGAGTGAGAGAACTGGGAGGAGTCAGATTCCAGGGGGCAACTGAGCAGAGTCCAAAAGGGGTGAGGCCCAAGAGGGAAAGGAGCTAATTGGTAAAAAGCTGTGGGCTTATATTGGTTAGGATTCTTTTGGTTGCAAATTTTGAAGAACAAAATGGTTTAAGGATAAATGTATCCACTCAAATGCCCATCAGTCACAGAATGGATAAATTATGGTATAGTCCCCAAACAAAATGTTATATAGCAATGAGAATGTACAAGCTATAATTACATGTAATGATGCACACAAAACCCACTTAATGTCGTGTGAAAGGTACACACAAGACTACATGCTGTGTGAGTCCACTTACTTGTGGTAGAAAAACAAGCAAACTAAAACTCTGTTGTTAAAAATCAGTATACTGGTTACACTTGGAGTGGGTAGAGATGTTATGGGAACGCTGGACTGAAACTGCCCATCCTGGCCAGGCACCATAGTAATAATTTGCATGAGTTGTTTTATAACAGGAGGTCCTAGTAAGGAGCCTTCCCTGGTGGCTCAAATGGTAAAGAAACTGCCTTCAATGTGGGAGACCTGGGTTTGATCCCTAGGTTGGGAAGATCCCCTGGAGGAGGGCATGGCAACCCACTCTAGTATTCCTACCTGGAGAATCCCCATGAACAGAGGTGCTTGGCAAGCTACAGTTCATGAGGTAAGGAACACAGAACTAACGAGGCACCACCAACTGGAAGAACTCAGGAAAGGTCAAAAGGAGACACCACATGTCCTATCAAACTCCTAGAATCCTCCTTGCTGGAATCTATCTTGGCTGAGCAGAGAGAGCGCCACAAGGAAGGAACCTGAGTCAGAGTGATTGGCCGGAGACACTCAATTTTCCTGGCCTTTTCCTGCATCTGTGTGACACAGTTCTGACCAGATGTAAGCAAAAACCTGCGGGGGGTACTTCTGGACAAGCCCTTGCTTGAACAATGCACGGAGTGGAGGCAGTGAGCCATAACATGACCCTCAGGGAAAGGCCAAAAATCTGCAGAAATACTGGCCCTGTACTCCCCAGGTCAGTAAGTGCCCAATATGCTACTGGAGATCAGTGGAGAAATAACTCCAAAAAGAAGGAAGCCAGTTATGGATGCGACTGGTGACGGAAGTCAAGTCTGATGCTGTAAAGAGCAATATTGCATAGGAACCTAGAATAGGGTCCATGAATCAAGGCAAATTGGAAGTGGTCAAACAGGAGATGGCAAGAGTGAACAGTGACATTTTAGGAATCAGCAAACTAAAATGGACTGGAATGGGTGAATTTAACTCAGAAAACCATTGTATCTACTACTATGGACAAGAATCCTTTAGAAGAAATGGAGTAGCCATCATAGTCAACAAAAGAGTCCAAAATGCAGTAATTGGATGCAATCTCAAAAATGACAGAATGATTTCTGTTCGTTTCCAAGGCAAACCATTCAATATCACAGTAATCCAAGTCTATGGCCCTACCAGTAATGCTGAAGAAGCTGAAGCTGAACGGGTCTATGAAGACCTACAAGACCTTCTAGAATTAACACCCCCGAGAAATGTCCTTTTCATCATAGGGGACTGGAATGCAAAAGTAAGAAGTCAAGAAATACCTGGAGTAACAGGCAAATTTGTCCTTGGAGTACAGAATGAAGCAGGGCAAAGGCTAATAGAGTTCTGTCAAGGGAACACACTGGTCATAGCAAACACCCTCTTCCAACAACAAAAGAGAAGACTCTACACATGGAAATCACCAGATGGTCAACACTGAAATCAGATTGATTATATTCTTTGCAGCCAAAGATGGAGAAGCTGTATACAGTCAGCAAAAACAAGACCAGGAGCTGACTGTGGCTCAGGTCATGAACTCCCTATTGCCAAATTCAGACTTAAATTGAAGAAAGCAAGGAAAACCACTAGACCATTCAGGTATAACCAAAATAAATCTCCTATGATTAAACAGTGGAAGTGAAAAATAGATTCAAGGGATTAGATCTGATAGAGTGCCTGAAGAACTAGGGATGGAGGTTCATGACATTGTACAGGAGGCAAGGATCAAGACCATCCCCAAGAAAAGGAAATGCAAAAAAGCAAAATGGTTGTCTGAGGAGACCTTGCAAATAGCTGTGAAAAGAAGAGGAGCAAAAGGCAGAGGAGAAAAGGAAAGATATACCCATTTGAACGCAGAGTTCCAAAGAAAAGCAAGGAGAGATAAGAAAGCCTTCCTCAGTGATCAATGCAAAGAAATAGAGGAAAACAATTGAATGGGAAAGACTAGAGATCTCTTCAGGAAAATTAGAGATACCAAGGGAACATTTCATGTAAAGATGGGCACAATAAAGGACAGAAATGGTACAGACCTAACAGAATCAGAAGATATTAAGAAGAGGTGGCAAGAATACACAGAAGAATTATACAAAAAAGATCTTCATGGCTCAGATAATCACGATGGTGTGATCACTCACCTAGAGCCAGACATCCTGGAATGTGGAGTAAAGTGGGCCTTAGGAAGCATCACTATGAACAAAGCTAGTGGAGGTTAGCAGCAGCAGCAGTGGAGGTTATGGAATTCCAGTGGAGCTATTTCAAATTCTATAAGATGTTGCTGTGAAAGTGCTGCACTCAATATGCCAGCAAATTTGGAAAACTCAGCGGTGGCCACAGGACTTTCTGGAAAAGGTCAGTTTTCATTTCAATCCCAAAGGAAGGCAATGCCAAAGAATGCTCAAACTACCACACAATTGCACTCATCTCACACCCTAGCAAAGTAATGTTCAAAATTCTCCAAGCCAGGCTTCAATAGTTCGTGAACCATGAACTTCAAGATGTTCAAACTGGTTTTAGAAAAGGCAGAGGAACCAGAGATTAAATTGCCAACATCCATTGGATCATAGAAAAAGCAAGCGAGTTCCAGAAAAACATCTACTTCTGTTTTTTTGACTATGCCAAAGCCTTTGACTGTGTGGATCACAACAAACTGTGGAAAATTCTTCAAGAGATGGGAATGCCAGACCACTTGACCTGTCTCTGGAGAAATCTGTATGTGGGTCAGGAAGCAACAGTTAGAAGTGGACATGGAACAACAGACTGGTTCCAAGTCGGGAAAGGAATATGTCAAGGCTGTATATTATCACCCTGCTTATTTAACTTATATGCAGAGTACATCATGAGAAATGCTGGGCTAGATGAAGCACAAGCTGGAATCAAGATGGCTGGGAGAAATATCAATAACCTCAGATACGCAGATGATACCACCCTTATGGCAGAAAGTGAAGAAGAACTAAAGAGCCTCTTGATGAAAGTGAAAAAGTTGGCTTAAAACTCAACATTCAGAAAACTAAGATCATGGCATCTAGTCCCATCACTTCATGGCAAATAGATGGAGAAACAATGGAAACAGTGACAGACTTTATCTTTTGGGTCCAAAATCACTGCAGCTGGTGACTGCAGCCATGAAATTAAAAAACACTTGCTCCTCGGAAGAAAAGTTATGACCAACATGGACAGCATATTAAAAAGCAGAGACATTACTTTGCCAACTAAGGTCCGTCTAGTCAAAGCTATGGTTTTTGCAGTAGTCATGTATGGATGTGGGAGTTGGACTATAAAGAAAGCTGAGCACCAAAGAATTGATGCTTTTGAACTGTGGTGTTGCAGAAGACCCTTGAGAGTCCCTTGGACTGCAAGGAGATCCAATCAGTCAATCCTAAAGGAAATCAACCCTGAATATTCATTGGAAGGACTGATGCTGAAACTGAAACTCCCACACTTTGGCCACCTGAGGTGAAGAACTGACTCACTGGAAAAGGCCCTGATGCTGGGAAAGATTGAAGGCTGGAAGAGAAGGGGGCGACAAAGGATGAGATGGTTGGATGACATCACTGACTTGATGGACATGAATTTGAGTAAGCTCCGGGAGTTGGTGATGGACAGGGAGGCCTGGAGTGCTGCAGTTCATGAGGTCACAAACAGTCAGACACAACTGAGCAACTGAACTGAACTGAGCTGAACTCCTCCAGGCTTCCTATCCTGTAAGAAAAATAAACCTTCCAAAAAAAAAAAAGAAAAAGAAACCTTCCAAATAGGAAAAGGAGTACGTCAAGGCTGTATGTTGTCACCCTGCTTATTTAACTTCCATGCAGAGTACATCATGAGAAACGCTGGACTGGAAGAAACACAAGCTGGAATCAAGATTGCCGGGAGAAATATCAATAAACTCAGATATGCAGATGACACCACCCTTATGGCAGAAAGTGAAGAGGAACTAAAAAGCCTCTTGATGAAAGTGAAAGAGGAGAGTGAAAAAGTTGGCTTAAAGCTCAACATTCATAAAATGAAGATCATGGCATCCGGTCCCATCTCTTCATGGGAAATAGACAGGGAAACAGTGGAAACAGTGTCAGACTTTATTTTGGGGGGCTCCAAAATCACTGCAGATGGTGACTGCAGCCATGAAATTAAAATATGCTTACTCCTTGGAAGAAAAGTTATGACCAACCTAGATAGTATATTCAAAAGCAGAGACATTACTTTGCCGACTAAAGTCCTTCTAGTCAAGGCTATGGTTTTTCCAGTGGTCATGTATGGATGTGAGAGTTGGACTGTGAAGAAAGCTGAGCACCGAAGAATTGATGCTTTTGAACTGTGGTGTTGGAGAAGACTCTTGAGAGTCCCTTGGAATGCAAGGAGATCCAACCAGTCCATTCTGAAGGAGATCAGCCCTGGGATTTCTTTGGAAGAAATGATGCTAAAGCTGAAGCTCCAGTACTTTGGCCACCTCATGCGAAGAGTTAACTCATTGGAAAAGACTCTGATGCTGGGAGGGATTGGGGGCAGGAGAAGAAGGGGACGACAGAGGATGAGATGGCTGGATAGCATCACGGACTCGATGGACGTGAGTCTGAGTGAACTCCGGGAGTTGGTGATGGACAGGGAGGCCTGGCATGCTTCGATTCATGGGGTCGCAAAGAGTGGGACATGACTGAGCGACTGAATTGAACTGAACTCGTTTAAGTCGTTGATAAGCTTTCTGTAGCTGATAAGAACCACTCTTCTTCACCCCACCCACTTCTTGCACCTTCTGTCTTTATTTTCCACAGATAACCGTCCTCCTCCTTTACAGAGAACTATCTACAGCTGGTCTTTCACTTACTTTCTTGCCTCCCAATCTATCCACACTTACCTGCATCCACAGCCATCATGATCCCTCTTCCCTTTCTTCATAACAGAAGAGCCTGTTCCTACTCCATGGGGAGTGGTGGGCTAAATGGGGAGATGCCAATTTTACATACATTGTGCCTTCCTCTTCCTGTTTCGGTATTCTGACTCATCCTCATGTTTTGGGCTTCTACTTCTCATGTTATGTGGCCTTAAATAGGCCATTAAAGTAGCACATATTTTATCCGGTGGATTCTAACTTGTGCCCAATAAAGTTACTGCAGTGGTGCTGGGATTTGCCAGCGAAAGAGACAGTCCTGGTGAATAGAAGGAAAACTATTCACGAGGCAGGGAGACGGAGCCTAGGAGGAACTGAAAGTCAGTGTGGCAGGAGGGAAGAGTGCAGAAGGGGCTCAGGAGGCAGGGCTGAAGGGGAAGGCAGAGGCCAGTGAGCTGGGGTCCTATACACTAGATAGGGTAATATTTTTGGTTTTAACCCTAATCATCATCTTCAGAAGAAAAGCAAGCTCCCTGAGCCTCAAATTCTACTCTGGAAAATATGTCTTAAACTTATTTGCTTGGTTGTCAGTCTCCATTATCAGCTTGAGAGTTCCTTAAGGGCAAAGGCTTTTCTTTTTACGCATTTCTGTACCCACGTGGATATTTGCCAACTGGCACTCAATAAATGCCTGTTGGATGAATAAATGAAATTTTGGAGTCCTCCACAGACGTTACCTTCTAGGTCAAGCGATGAACAGTTTTTCTTTTCTACTCATCCCTTTCCGTGCCCTCACCCTTCTTCCATCTCTCCTCCCACGACCCCCTCCAACCCTTTCCTCCTTCCCAACTCCCCTTCCCAGCCCCGCCCCTAGCGAGCCAGGCGGGCTTTACGGCATCCGCGTTGCGGCGGGGCGGGGCGCCGGGCGGCCGGCGCGCTTGGCGGCAGCGGTGGGAGGCAGGCCGGCAGGCAGGCAGACGGAGTCGCGGGCGGGTGGTGGCGGCCGTGCTTGCTGGTGAGGGTGGGAGGGAGTGAGTCACTGAGCGTGTGTGAGGGAGGGAAGGAGCGAGCGGGCGGGCGAGCGAGCAACCCGCGCCGTCAGCCTGCAGCACCAGCCAGGCCCCGCCGCCGCCCCGTCGCTCCGCGCCGAGGCCGGGCCGAGCCGAGCTGGGTCGGGCCCGGGCCATGCTGCTCACCGTGTACTGTGTGCGGAGGGACCTCTCCGAGGTGACCTTTTCCCTCCAGGTCGACGCCGACTTTGAGCTGCACAACTTCCGCGCTCTGTGTGAGCTCGAGTCCGGCATTCCCGCGGCTGAGAGCCAGGTACGCTGGGCAGAGATCGGGGCCTCCTTGCGGAGCTAGCCCTCCCGCCTTGGGGCCTCACGCCCTCCCTTTTCTGCTGGTGAGGAATTGGGGGGGTGGAGGGGAAGCAGGATAGCCATTCCCAGCCCACCCCCGCATCCGGAAGAGAGCTGGAATTGGTAGCTGCCCCCACACACCCCGAGCTTGGGGTGGGGTGCTGGGGGAGGGAGCGGAGAACCTGATCGCATACGCACCCACTGCAGCCTGAGAGGCGTGTGGACTGTGGGGCGCGTCCCACCTTTTGGCTCTTTGGCCCCTTCTCTAATTTCCTGAGTTTGGGATGTCATCGCAGACCTAAGAAGAAGCCGTAGTTTTGCGAGAGTTTATACATCCTGCTTCCCCAACCAGAAATACCAGTTTAGGTCTCTGTGGTAAATGTTCACCTGCTTTTTTGGAGAGGGCTCCTGCCTAAGTAAACTTAATTTACCTTTGAATATAAAGATTTACGCTGTAAGTGAAAGGAAAAGTTTGAGACTTGCACCGTCTTGTTTTGAAGCCTTTGGAAATGCTCTTTTTCCCTGTCACATGCGTTTCTGGTTAAGTTATTATTTTTAAAGTAATTATTAGTTCACCTGAACTATTTCTCTAGTCTCTTCCCCCGTAGTGCGTCAAGATCCCTTTCTTTTACATCCCAGTTCAGAATCTGGGTGAGTTCAAAGCTCAGTACTTTATGAGAATATTTGCTTTAAAATGGGCCTCAGTGTGATTGGGTTGTTTCATTTCCCTTAACCCTGCTGGAAAGAAATTCGACTGCTCCTACATTTTAAGTAAGCAAAGTAATTTATTCTCAAAAAATGTGTGGGGTCTGCTACCAAACAGAATTGATGACTATAACTCCTTGGCCTTCACACTAAAACGTCTAAATCCTGACTTGATAAGTGGACTTTGAAGGACATAGTCTAAACATTAATAAAATTATAGAAGTCGTCCAAGGCCCCAGAAAGTGAATCTTGATTTCCTACTGCAGTTATGAAATAGTTCCAAAAACTATTGCCTCATTACAGCTTGTTCTGCCCTGTGTTATGGTAAACAAATGTGTCGATATTTTGTTCGGAAGTAAGTATGATTCCTTTACACTTTGAACTTTAGAATATTGGCATAAGCTGAGTATCAGGAAAGACTTTATTTTGGGTCACAGGGTGTCACTCAAATTGACATTCTGGCAATATATACAAAGATATTGGTAAAAGGGATTTCTTGGAACTTCTACAAAGGCATTCAGAAAAACTCAGGATCCACTTCCTGTCTGTGAATCCCTCAGGTACAGAGCTACAAAACAACAGTTTAAGTGGGGAGGGAAAATCAACTCAGATTTTTGAAGGTGGCTTTTTCAGTTGTTGTCTTCCCCTTCTGGCTGTTCTCTTACCCTGCTTACAATCACCAGTTGGTAAGCGGACTAAAAAAATGTAAATTGATTTTGTTGTTGGGCTTGAGAGAAGACAAAGATTGTGATTTCTGTATTCCTGCACTTTTTGAAATTGCTGTAGCCAAAAATGTAAATAAAGAGAGTGTCAGAGTGAAAGACGATTAATTGTATGGTCAAGGCACGCACTGTCCTGCCAGCGTGGCAGGTTCGGAACACCTTACTAATTGAACGCTTAGGCTAACTCCAAATTCTTTCTTATTCATCATCAGTGTTTTGGCGTTTACTTCCTTCCCAAGCCAAATTAGCATATGGAACCCTGGGCTCTGACGTGTGTTAAGCCTGCCTGACGAGCCAGTAAACAACTCCTGTTTTTCAAGTTTCTTCTGTTGGCTCCATTGTAACCTAACACAGTGTCTATTTTAGGATGTCTGGTGGTCGGTTGTCTTTCAGTTGCTTGCCCATCAGGCAGGAACAGGATCCACCCTAGACACTTGAGTCATTTCCTTTCACCAAATCATAGTAGTAAACATCATTGTAGTTTTAATACACATATATATCGTTTTCACTTACTTGGCGTATTCCCTTCCACTCCTTTACTTCCCAGGGTTCTCCCCTATTACTCACCTCCCCCTCCTCCCTCTCAAAGTTCTCCTGGTCTCTTTACCTTTACTGTTCTTATTTACCTTCTCTGTTCTCATTCCTTCACCTCCATTTCTGATGCCGTTTCTAAAGGGAATTTTTTTTCTTGTGACTATTCCTGACTATTTCTTCCTGTCACTGTGTTTTCAGAGCACTGGTCTGCAAACTTTTTTGCTTACGTATTCTTCTAAGTAAAATGATTTGAAATATTCATCTTTGTGATACATATAATTAATATATATGAGCTAGTGGTATATGCCTAATGTAAATGCATGTATATTACATGTATGGATATATAATAGCTGTAAACATCAGTTATATACATAAAGTAATACCTTAGGTACAGTATAAACAGGCCCAGGATAGAATTTAAGGAAGGATAAACTAAAGTGGAAATGGAAATTCTAATATTTTCTATTTTCTTCCGCATCCTTGAAGAACTGTCTTGAATGTGTGAACCACATTAAGGATCACTGGTTTATAACTCAGTTTTTCAAGATTGTCATGGATTGTGCATGAGGGTACAGTGGGAAAAGGTGTTAATTTTTAACAGCGCTAGTCATTGTAGTACTTATAATGCAGTGATAACAAATTTAGAATAGACACAATCTCTACTTGTACATGTGATTAAAGCTGGGCATGTTCCATCTCTTAACACAAGTGTGGGCTTGGAAGCCAGGCATGGCCCTGTTTGATGCTTTGATGCAGACTTGGCTGGAGAAATTTCAAACAATTATAGAAACTTAGTACTCTTGCCTGGAAAATCCCATGGACGGAGGAGTCCATGGAGGAGGAAGAAGCTCAGGGAAGAGGAGTTCAATCACTTGCTCTGGTTGAGTGTGAGACGCCTGGTCAGCATCTGTAGGGTAGGACCAGGTAGGGCCTGGGCGATAGAGGCTGCAGTCCATGGGGTCGCTTGGAGTCAGACACGACTGAGCTGCTTCACTTTCACTTTTCATTTTCATGCATTGGAGAAGGAAATGGCAACCCACCCCAGTGTTCTTGCCTGGAGAATCCCAGGGACAGGGGAGTCTGGTGGGCTGCCGTCTCTGGGGTCCCACAGAGTCAGACACTACTGAAGTGACTTAGCAGCAGCAGCAGCAACTTCACTTGCAATTAATATCTTTGCATTTTTGAAACATTGTTATGATTTACCCCTGTGGGTGGCATGTGGTTAACAAAAAAAAAGTGCAAGATGTGTAAGTACTCTCAAATGAAAGCATATTTAAATACCAAATAATAGCAGTAACTGTATGATCCGAGAAATGAGGCTGCACACAGCATGTTCTGTGGTTTATAAACACTATTTTAAACCAATAGAAACTGAAAATTGCTTTTGTGGCTGATTTTGGCATGCTTGTTTTCACAGGTAGTTTTCATATATTTCTTTTCTGTTAAATTCTACATGTTCATTACAGAAAACTTGTAACATATACAAAAGGAGGAAGAAGAACACTATTATTTATTACTTTATAACTCAGATAGCTGCAGTTTACATCTTGGTATATTTTTTTCCTAAGCTTTTTTCTTCTTATATAGTTAAAATATGTCTTTTAAACATGTGCCCTGAACTATAGTAAACAGTTTCATCCCTTACTTTGTTTAGTCAAAGTACATTGTCAACATTTTTCCCGTAACAGTTCAATTTTTTTTCTTTCATTTTTTTTTTTGACTGCGCTGCACAGCATGTAAACGTCTTGGTTCCACAACCAGGAATTGAATCTGTGCCCCCTGCAGTGGAAGCTCAGGGTCTTAATCACTAGAATGCCGGGGAAGCCCCTCCCATTAACATTCAAATCCTCGCAATTTATCATTTTAATGGCCACATAATTTACCATCATATAGATGTGTTACATTTATTTAATATTGTATGTATTTATTTAATACCCTGTTGCTGGGCATTTTAATTGGGAGCATTTGGAACCAGTTTTGAATAACATTTCCATGGATATCTTTATACTTAAGGCTTTGTCCCCATTTCTCATTGTTTTCTTAGGATAAATTCTTAGATATGAAATTGCCAGATTTTTGAGAGGCTTTTAGTAACTGTTGCCAAATTATCTTCCAGAACCGTTATAAAAGTCAAGCTGACTGTTAACATTGGATAGTATGTGTAGATCACTTGGTATATAGTGCATTTTAAGTTAATGGTAGATACTATTATGAAGCTGTTCAAATTTGATTCTAAGGGTTTTGTGACTGTTTTATGATCCTTAATGCTAGAAATGTATTGTTATACCTGTTGATTGATTGAAGTCGCTCATTCAGAGACCTGGAAACTGTTGACATCCGACTTAAAGGTTCGGGAGCCATATTAATTAGTCTATCAGTGAAGTTGACTAAGATGAGAATTCAACCTCCAGGGTGTCTACGCTGCAGTAAGTACTAAGAATTGTGCCACTTTGGGAGATTAAGGCTTGTCGCTGTGTAAGTTTTTTCTGTTGCATGTTCTTATAAATTGCAGAACTTGAATTTGGAGCCTGATAATCTTTGAGCTGCATATTATGAATGGTAGAAAGCATCACCGGTGCCATTGTCAAAACTTGTTTTGACTGCTAGAAATTTGAAACCATTTATCTCCTGGAGTCTCATATTAAGTTGACAAATCATTCAGACTTATTCTGGGACATCAGTTGCAGAATAATTGTTTCTTAGATTCTTAAGCCTGTTTTAACAACAATAATAACAACAAAAGTTCTTTGTGGCAGTTATAATTTCAACGGAGCTACTGTCTCATCTGTGCCCTTGGACTAGAATGGTATCCATCTGCTGCTTTGTCAGTATGAAGAATGTTTGCTCCTTACCCACGTTCTCCAGTCTAGTGTTTCCAGGAAATTGGAGCAGAGAGCAGTGTTCCATATTTCACGTGCACATTTGAGGGTAGTGACTACCTGGATCTTACATTTTTATTGTTAGATTAGGCCACCTGCTTCTTAAATTATGTTGTCCACTGAGGAAAAACTGTTTAGCTAAACAGTGATGGATTGATATATGGCATCTGTAAAATGGGAATCCAAAGAGTGAGGAGTTGCCAGTGCTCCTTTCTTCCTGTTCAGGGCAAGAGGTGCATTGGACACAGGATGTCTTTTGATCCCCTGGTGAGTAGAGGCCTTTAGTGGTGCACGCTCAGTCGTGTCCAACTCTTTGCAACCCCATGGACTGTAGCCCGCAATGTTCCTCTGTCCATGGGATTTCCCAGGCAAGAATTCTGGAGTGGCTGCCATTTCCTCCTTCAGGAGATCTTCCCAACCAAGGGATCGAACCCGCATCTCCTTTATCTCTGTGTCGGCAGGCAGATTGTTTACCACTGAGCCACCTTCAGTGGTGATGGGTGGCTTAATAGCCCTTGGAAAGGTCACCCAGCTAATTCACCAGGCCATGTTGGACTTCTCTTTGGGAAAGTTGTGTGTGGTTATAGGAAAGAGTGTGGCTGTAAAGTCAGGCAGATGTGGTCCCAGTCCCAGTTCTCTTAATAGCCTTGGAGCATCAGGTCACTTAACTGTATATCAAATGGGACAGTTAATGTCTGTTTCATAAGATGGTTGTGAGACTTAGAAAAGAGAATATGAGGATTAGTTGAGAAACTGTGAGAACCTAGTAAGATGCTGGCTCTGGTAGGAGCTCACCCAGTGATAGCTGTCTGCTGTTTTAATATGGCTTTCCATGGAGTATTTACAGCCTGAAGAAAATTCAGTCATCTGTGGAATGGAGCATTCAGATTCTCCCGAGTTTGATTTCTTTGAGTAGATAAGTAAATGTTCTTTTATAAAAAGTGCACTTAGAACCTGTTGACTGATCACGTGTCTCTAAATATACTGGTTGTTGAATTTCTGACCCTGGAAAATTGACTTTCTTACCCAATAGGCCTTAGGCCACTGGTACCTCCTGGTTGCTTCACAAACTTGAAGGCCCTCTGTTGGAGCTGGCTGCGTAACATTTCTCTTGGTACGCTTCTTGCTGCACACCTCAACCCAGGACACTTGTCACTTCAGATTTGTGGTGGTTTTTAAAGCAGTCCCAGAAGTTATAATATGACTCTCAGATTGTATTGCAAACCATCTGTGTTGATTCTGGTGTACTTTTACTATGAGATACAAGCTTAAGTGGGCTTACCAGGTGGCTCAGTAGTAAAGAATCCACCTCCCAGTGCAGGAGATGAAAGACGTGGGTTCGATCTCTGGGTCGAGAAGATCCCCTGGAGTAGGAAATGGCATCCTGCTCCAGTATTCTTGCCTGGATAGAGAAGCCTGAGGGCTATGGACACCACTGAGCAACTGAGCACAGTACACAAGGTGCTTATTAAGTAAGGGAGTGTGAATAGGTTAATAGAATAACAGTGGCAATCTGTTGTAACATGTTTTAACTTTGCAGATGAGGGTAAGAACTAATAATGCTTTTTCTAGTCCTGTACAGAACTTATAAAATAGAATTCAAGCTACAAACTCTGCAAATCCTTTTTTTTGGATCAACCCCGGAAGTATTTGATTTTGGAAGCAACTAAATTCAGTTTCTTCTTCTATTTCTTATGTAAGTGCAGATTCTGAGAGCAGATATGGCAGATCTTTTTTTTTCCCCCCGTTTAAATCCTCTGTTTTTCAGGTTCTGTGTCAGGCAGTTTTGCTGTGAGAGCTATGAGGACATGTGAGGAAACATTGTAAAATGGTAGTATAGCAGAAAGATGGGGAAGGGATAGCTGTGTGTAGGTATGATTATCTAGCCCCACTACATGCTTGACAAATGGAAAATGTGAAGCCCAGACCAGTTGAGTGATGGGAGCCTCATCAGAGTCAGGACAGAACTCAGGTTCCTCAGTTTACCAGTGGCCTCATGGAGAGTGAATCATTAGCGAGAAAACCATTCATAGCCTCTGTTTATTCTGAACACCTCTCTACGGAGTAGGTCATAATGCAGGGTAGGCTTTTACGTTCCTTCATGGTAAAATCATAGTGTGTCCATTGTGTATCTCTTGTTCTTTTCACAGCCCGTTGTTTCATCTGTTTTTGTGCTCTCAGGCTTTCTCCAGTGTTTGATTGCACATCATACAAATATTTTTATTATTGTACATCCCTGATCCTTTTTTCCATCTGTGTTTAATTGTGCTTTTCTGAATTTCTTCTGCTTTTGTCTTCTACTCATAAACATAAGAGTGATAAAAGTTTGAGGATGATTGAGGAGAAGGAAGAACTTACTATTTGGAACCTCTCAGACTTGCCAAAGTGGGCGAGGATTTAAAGGTGGACACATGAGGGGTACTTCACAGGTGGTTCAGTGGCTAAGACTCCCAGAGCAGGAGGCTCGACTTCAGTCCTTGGTCAGAGAGCTAGATCCCATTGGTGCTGCAACTAAGACCCAGTACAACCAAATTTAAAAAAAAAGACATACATGGGGATGTCATGTTTTGCAGGGTGACTGGAATTAACGCTGTATCATGTTTTTGAAAGTTACTACGGGTAGATCTTAAAAGTTCTTATCACAAGAAGAAAGTTTTTATAACTCTGTGAGGTAACAGACATTAGCAAAATATATGGTGATCATTTTACATCACATATGTATATCAAATTATCATGGTGTACAACCAAAACTAATGCAGTATTGTTTGTCAATTATATCTCACTAAAACTTGTGGATGGGGAGTAAACATATTATTTAATATTATTGTAGTTATCATCCCCAGAACAAATTATTCCCATTTCCCTCTCTGCTAAATATTATATCCAAAATTGTCTACCTCCCTTAGATCCATTTGTCCTTAATTCAGCTAATACTTGGGCATTATTCCTCTACCAGGCCCCTGTTCTAGGCATTTTGGATATGGTGAAAAAAGCAAAGTTCTTATCCTCAGGGTATCTTACTTTTTCATGGGGCAGAGAGACCATAAAGAAATAAGTATATAATATGGGAAGTGAGGGTGTGTCTTAAGTAGGGTCATTAGGGAAGGACTCTGAAGGGGTAATGTTTGATCAGAAACCTTAAAAAAAAAAACCCAACCTGGGAAAGAACATTCCTCAGGTAAAGAGAACAACAAGTGAAACAGCCTTGAGGGGGAACTTGCTGGTGTTATTTGAGGAACAGTAACCATGGTATGAGATGAGGTCGTGGGGGAGCCAGGAACCAAACTGTTTGGGCCTTTACGGGAAGGATTTTGGCGTTTATTCTAGGTGTGATGGGAAATGGCTGGAGGGTTTGAGCAGGGAGTGACATTCTCCAATGAAGAGGAAAACTGTGGTCTTTCTGTTCTGTGCTGTGTTACTTCTCAGCGCTTTATACTGTTTAAATCTTTTTTGGTTGTAGATTGTCTATGCTGAAAGGCCTCTCACAGACAACCACAGATCACTGGCGTCTTACGGCTTAAAGGATGGCGACGTTGTGATTTTACGACAGAAGGAGAATGCAGACCCTCGACCTTCAGTGCAGTTCCCAAGTAAGGCAGCTTGTAATGATTTCACAGCCCTGGCAAGCGTTAGTAGATAGCATAGTTCCAAGTCTTGGATTCGCCTTGAATTCAGACTACAAGGATACAAATCCTGACTGTGCTGCTTGCTTGCTGGGTAACTTTGGATAAGTTAACTTCTCTGAGTCCATTTCCTCACCTGTAAGATGGGTGCTGTAATTAACCACAACTCCTAGAGTTGATGGGAGAATAATGCACATGAAACCTTCAGCACAAGAGCAAGCCTTCTCGGTAAACATTAGGTTCTATTGTTATCAGCCATCATTTTATCCCGGGGAAGGACTTGAGAGGCCGCAGGTGCCTGTGCTTCATGGCTGACTTTTGCTGCTTTGTGTTTGGCCGTCAGTGACAGGCCTTTGCTGAGCATTTTACAGTCAGCCAGGCACTTGCACCCTCATTTCATCCCATAACTGTAATAGGAGAAAAGATATCTCTTGACAGTTTCTTAACCATTAGCAGATGAAGCTCTGATTTTTAAATAATCATTTCCAAAGTTGCATAGCTAGTAAGTGACAGCACAGGATTTAAAACTTGGTGTTTTCCCCATTACTCTGAGCCTTATGAACATTAAGCAGTTGGGCCACCAAGTTCTGTTTTTTTCCCACCAGCTTTGTTAATCATGAAAAAGAAACTGTTATTTGTTTTAGACACTACATCTAGAATCTGTGCATTGAGAATTAGGAAGTTTCCATGTCCTTGAAATAGTGTGCAAAGGTGTGTGTGTATCTGTGCATTTGATGAGGAGATGGTCCATAGCTTGCTTCAGATTCTCAAAGAAGTTTAGGTGTCTGGGTGATGAAAGACTCCAGTTTAGAACACAGTGCTTCCATCCAGCCTGAAACTGGAGCTATGAGAGACCATCAAGTCCTGTTCCTTTCATTTCTGAATTATGTTATTCCCTGGGGGTTACTGTTAAACTTTAGAAAGAGAAGTGATTGAGATACGCCCGTCAATCAAACCCAAATCTTCCTATGGTCAGTTTGGTGAAATTGTTAATTCTGGAGATTCACTGTTTTGTTTTTTTTTTCCTGGCTGTGCCACAGGATCAAGAGAAGCCACTAGATGGGGGAGGGGAGACAGTCTGGTCTATAATGTAGACAGGTTTTTTCAAAATTATTCTGAAGTGAGTTGACTCTCAAGATAACAGAGTTGAAAATTTCTCAACCCGTAAGGAGGGCCCACCCAACCATGTATGTTTTGCTGGTTGACCTAAATTAGCTACTCGCTCCACTTTTTTCATTGGCTCAGAGTTCATGTGCATGTATACATGCACGCACACACACTGCCCACTGAGGTTTGTTTGACAAAAAGTGCCTAGTTGAACCCATGCTAAGAGGCTGAAACTTTATGCATGGGTGTAAGCATTCCCTTTTTCTAGTTGCAGTCCAAAAGTCTTCAGGACAGCCCCAGACTTGGAACAGGTATAGTCATCAGATACAATTTAGGGTTGAAGAAATGTGGGTTCACTCAGTCTTAGCCCATCATTCTGGCTACATACTTGGGTTCTGTGTTTGTTTTCTTTTCCCTATTTAATAATACAGCTCTGTTTTTTGTTTTTGTTTTTTCCCCAATAGCAGCTGTATTGAGATATCATTCACTACCACACAGTTCACAGGTTTAAAGGGTGCAATTCATGATTTTTAGTATATTCAGAATTATGCATCCATCACTATGATCAGTTTTAGCACATTTTCATCATCTTTACAAAAAACTGTACCCATTAGCAGTCATTCCCCATCTGCCTTCACACATCCTGGCCCTCAGCACCCATCAGTCTACTTTCTGTCTCCGTATTTTCCTATTCTGGACATTTCACAAATGGAATCATACAATATGTGGGTCCTTTGGGTAAAGCTCCCTTTTATTTTTCTTTCATTTTAATAAGGTCAGCTCACCCTGGAGTGTGGAACCTGGGATGTGGGCTGTGAACCTGTGAAATCTTCTGGTGTGCTCAGCACTGAGAACCTTTGCGGTTCCTTTTCTTCTTTTTTTCTCTTCTGTGAAATGATTACACCCACTGGCTCCCCAGGGTATGAGAAGAGTTAGCAGTGATGCACAGATGAAAGCATAAATTCAAAGCACTAATATGTGTAGCACATACTTGTAGAAGTTCACATCTAACATTCATTTGATATATATAGTATTCTTTATACAGGGTGTCAGGGCTTTTTGAAGCATATGTCAAAGCAGACTAGGATTTTTCTTAAGAGCTGAAGAGCATTCAGATTTATGTGGCTATATTTCAGACTGACTTTGATTTTTTATTTTTTTCTTTTTTTTTTAATACATGAGTAAGTAAAAACTTACTATCCTGAAACCCCAAATTTGAGATTATTACCATTGTCTCCTTATCCATACCACCTCCCAAACCCTTGTTTTTCTCTTTCTATTCTTTCCTACCTGTTCACTCTTGGACTGCAGTCTTTATATTCAAAGTCAGCGTGATAAAAAAACCAGGGAAAGGGCATTCAGAATGTCTGTGGTTACCATCTACTACTAATATACACCACGTATTTGCAAATTGGCTGCTTCCTTCAAATACTTGTTCTTATGGAGTCATTTGAAGTAAACTTTGAATCAATTCTCCCCAACAGACTTACCCCGAATAGACTTCCGTAGCATAGCTGTGCCTGGCACGTCAAACACCCGGCAGCGCCAGCCGCCAGGAGTGCAGCAGTCCCACTCAGCTCCTGGAGAAATAGCTTCATCTCCTCAGGGCTTGGACAATCCAGCCTTGCTCCGAGACATGTTGCTGGCCAACCCCCATGAGCTGTCCTTGCTGAAGGAACGCAATCCACCCTTGGCAGACGCTCTGCTCAGTGGAGATCTTGGTAAGCTTCTAAAATTGGAAGGCCGTCAAGCTGACCTGAGGCGAATAGTTTCACAGCAAATGGGGAGAAATTCAGGCAACTGGTTTGTTCAGCCCACTGAGTCACATGACTTCTTGAACGTATCAGTTGGTCTGTGAGAGGTAAACTAGTGCTGATGTCAAAGACTGGTTAGTTGGCAGTAGTGACAGAACTTTAGGGATCTCTAGAATTCTGAAACCCCACTCAACCAGTCCCCTTTGTTCCTCTTTTTTTTCCCCCCTAATTATTTCAGCAGCATATAACCCAGGTACAGATCTTTTTTAATTGAAGAATAAGTGACTTACAATATTGCTTTAGTTTCAGGTGTACAGCATAGTGATTCAAGAGATTTTAGTTTGTTTTTGTGGGGGTTTTTTTTTTGTTGTATTTTTGCAGACACTATTTTTAATAGCCAGGTACTGGTATTTCAGTCTGTTTCATTAGACCCTCAGTTAAAGAGAGTACCAGTTAACCAGCTGATGCCAGATGAAATTATTTTAGTTCCAGGAAAACAGGTCCAGTGGCATCAGCCTGTATGGCAGAATGCAACCCCTTTATTCCCATTCACCCCAAATTTAACGATAGTGGGGCTGTCACCAACTGTCCAAAAGTTTATTTGGAGCTGTATTTGAGCCATTCTTGTATTTAACAGAACATTCATTTTTAGTCATCTTTATGACAGTTTTCTCTGTAGATTTCTCCAATTTTACTTCTGGGTTTGTGAAACCCTACTGATTAAATTTTAGAACAAACAGACACTTAATGACTCATTCCTCAATAACCATTTTTAAAGTTTAGGTAATACTTCCCTATAAAGAAATACTTAGATTTTAAGCATTCAGTTGACTGAGTTTTGACAAATTAATGTAACCAGCACCCTAGTCAAAATATAAAACATTCTGTCACTCCTGAAAGCTCCATTATGTTTTCTTCTAAGTAAGTTTCCCCTTATTGGCTCCCTCTATTCTGATACTTATCCTGGGTCAGTTTTTGCCTAATTTTTGTTTTGATATAAATGGAATCATATCTTATGTCCTTCCTTGTGTCAAGTTTCTTTCACTCAACTTGGTGTTTTTTAGATTCATCCATGCTGTGTGTATTAGTTCATATGACCATTATCTTGGTTTCTTTAATTTCTTTTGCAGCATATCTATTTGCCAAAGACCATGATGATGGCACTTTTACATTTATGCATTTGAATGTACTCACATCTAAGAAATATCAAATAAAGGTGGTTCTTGTAACATACATCTTATCGCAAGCAGTGTTTTCTCTTTACTGATTTTTCTGCTTAGAATCCATCAGGTAATACAGATAGGCTAACAGTAGTTTGCTTATAACTTACCTGCTTTAAAGCAGAGAGTATTGTAAAGGAGACGAAACTAGAAGAGGAAGAGAGGGACGTTAATGCTCTATTTTATTTCTAGCTAATAGGATAATAAAAGTGGAGAGAGGGGAGGGGAGGGTCATCTGTCTGCCACACTGAGGGTTATTCTCCACTGATTTAAATTGAAAAGTCATCATCTCTGAGATGGTGTTTGCAAATGCTTTATTTCTTTACACTAAATTTAGGTAAAAAAGTAATCTTTGCCTCCAAGAATAGAAAGTAAACGTTAATTGCTCATCTTAAATGATTTTTAGCCATCCTTTCTGCATCTTTTACAGTTGTATCTTGAGAAATTGTTTGATGTGGAAAAGTACTAATAAAGAAAATATAATGATTCTTAAGATCACCACCACCACCCCCACCCCATTCTTGCAGAGAGATTTTCTAGGGTCCTGGTGGAGCAGCAACAGGACCGAGCCCGGAGAGAGCAAGAAAGGATTCGTCTCTTTTCTGCGGACCCTTTTGATCTTGAAGCTCAGGCAAAGATAGAAGAAGATATAAGGTAATAACTCCTTTGCCCAAAGAGCAAGATTTAGAGAATCCAGATTTCCCAAACTGCAGGTGATCTTATACTCTTTGGGCATCTGCTTTGAAGTGGATTCCTTATTTTGCATTTATGTAAAACCTACTGAAACAGTAGGTTCAGTCTTCTGGTTTATTCTCTCTTCTGTTTTCCTCGCATTTTGATTCAACATTACAAAGGTGCAGCTACCTAACTTAATGACTTTCTCTTCTAAAATTTTAAAAAAGATTCCCTGACTTGGAGACTTTCCTAGAGGTCCCGTGGTTAAGACCCAGCACTTCCGCCACAGGAGGCACAGGTTTACTCCCTGGTCGAGGAACTAAGATCTTGCATGCTGCACGCAGCACTGAAAGCATGAAAAAAAGACTCCCCGACTAACCCACAGCATGTTATTAAGGCAGCTCCAAGTTGATGCTCCCAGGGCTGAGCAGAAGTCCGAAGTTTGGTGAGATTAGTGGGCTGGCTACTCAAGCTCATTGGGCGCTCCTCAAACATAACAGCAAGCTCTGATTAAATCCGGGACTTGGACGTGATTGGATTAGAGAGAGCTGTGCAAAGAGGAACCTTACTGTCCTGCGTCTTCTTCCCTTCCACAGTTCTCCTGCTGGCCTCAGCAGGTAAAATGGCAGCAGGACTCGTCTCCAGCTCCAGATTCTCTGATGCTGTGGTTCTAACCTGGGGCAACATTAAAGTCAGAGGAGAGGTTCTTAAAAACGCGGTGCTGGGCTTTACTCCCCAGTCTGATGAATCAGCATCTTAAGGTGTGGGACCTAAAAAGACCCAAGGATGCTAACGCCCGCCTTGGTCCCCTTCCTGGTCTCAAGCAGGATGCAGTTCAGTCAGTCCCTTAGAATTAAAGAATAGCTGCTTTCTCCCATCCCAGATTCAGTTTTTATTGCTAATTGAAGGCCATAGTATGACTAAGAACAGTGTAACTGTAACAGGACTACTGTTAAGGGGCCTGATCATCATCTTTGGTTACTTAAAAGAAGCCTGACTTGGTCATTGTCAGCTTGGAACTCAAATAAAGGTTTTCTTTTTTCTCTGAGTACCTTTGAAATCAAAGAAATGTAAATATGCCAGAATCAGTTGACAGCCCTAAGCCATTCCCTTGTGTTCTTGTTTGTATAAGCGTTCCCATTAACTGTATCAGATACTATCAATTATTTCACGAATTAAACCTGTGCAGAGAAATGGCGAGATAGTTGTGTTTTCTGAACTAGACCACATTGCAGCTGTAAGGGAACCTGACATAACTCCTCTCGGGGACAGTTGCATTCAAGCCAGGAAAGTGGGGGTGAGGACAGAGAGCGAGGAGCATCATAGCCAAACCATGACATGGAACTGTTGGAAGAGAAGTGAAATGAGGCACATTCACACGGCTCATGTTTCTTCCCAGGGGGAGGTAGAGGAACTGGGACCAAGCATGTATTCTTTTAAAGGAGAAAACCTTGTGTACATGAAGTGACACAGAGCCTAGGGTAGCCAAAGTAACAAGTATTATTTCAGGCAGTTTTTTTTGTTGAAACTTACCTTGGTTGGAGTCAATGTAAAGTTAGGAGTACACAATTAATTTTAGGGTTTTTTTTTGTTTGTTTGGTTTTTCTAAATCGGGGTATAATTACTTTACAATGTTGTGTTTCTACTGTACAGCGAAGCGAATCAGTTGTATGTATGCATATATCCCTTCCCTTGTTGGACCTCCCTCCCTCCTACCCTTCCTTCCCCTCTAGGTCACCACAGAACACTGAGCTGAGCTCCCTGCGCTACACAGCAGGTTTCCGGCAGGTTCCCACTAGCTGCATGTTGTACACACGGCAGTACACAGATGTCAGTCCCAGTGTCCCAGTTCCTCCCACCCTGCCCTTCCCCTGCTGTGTCCACATGTTCATTCTCTACGTCTGTGTCTCTATTCTTGCCCTGCAAATAGGTTCATCTGTACCATTTTTCTGAATTTCACATATATGTATTAATAAGATAATAAATTTAGTTATGCGACCTAGGAGAAAAGCTATGTAACTGTATTAAATGCCTATGGCAGTTTAATTTGGTGTGCTACACCAGTGGTTACACAGGGTACATGTACATTGAGGTATATAGTAGCTTTCCTATTTGTCTGACTAAACAAGTTTACCTTGACTTTCTGAGAAGTTTAATATTTTATTGCAGACTGTCTGGTAAAACCGTCAATGGAATTAAGCTAGAGTATTATTTCAAAAGGGACAAGCACTGCAGTCTAGAATGTGCGTGCATGCTCAGTCACTTAGTCGAGTCTGACTCGTGTGACCACGTGGACTATAGCTGGCCAAGCTCCTCTGTCCATGGCATTTCCCAGGCAAGAATACTGGAGCGAGTTGCTGTTTCCTCCTCCAGGGAATCTTCCCGACCCCAGGATCGAACCCTTGTCTTCGGTGGCTCATGCATTGGCTGGTGTTTTCTTTACCACTGAGCCCCCTGGGAAGCACAGTCAAGAATAGAGGTCAGCAAACTTTTTCCATGAGGAGCCAGATAGTAAGTATTTTAGGCTTTGCAGCCCATGCAGTCTCTGTCAGGAATACGCAGTTCTGCCAGTGCAGTATGAAAGGAACTGTGTATAATAGGACAGTATGTAAATAAATAGTGTGATTGTGTTCCCACAAAGACAGTAGGCTGGGGACTTCCCTGGTGGTCCAGTGGTTAAGACTTCACCTTCCCATGCAGGGGGTGCAGGTTCAGTCCTGGTTAGGAAGCTAAGATCCCACATGCCTCGGGGTCAAAAAAATGAAACATAAAACAGGCAGTGTTGTAGCAAATTCAATTAAAAAAACTTTAAAAACGATCCACATCAAAAAACTTAAAAAAAAAAAAAAGCTGGGAATGAAGACCTTAGATGTTAGAGTAAGCTAGAACTCCTTCTTATGTGCTTTTCTCATGTTAGAATGCATTCCATTTTTGAAGAAATGTTTTGATGGACTAGGTGAAATATGATTTATACAATAGGTGTGTGTAGTTTTCTAACAGGTACCCAAGTAGGTAGATATTTTTGAGCATCTGCCCTTAGCATTGTATGCTAGATGCCTTATACCTCTCAGCAGTCCCACAATAGAAATCATTGTCCCCATTTCACGGATTAAAAACCCAGACTTGGAAATTAAGCAGCAGATGCAATTCAAGCAGTTGACACACCTGTATATTATATTTGTAAACTATTTTTAATGCAGTGGATGTAGGAAACGTACCCAGATACCCAATAAACCCTCAGTTTGAATTGGAACATTGGTAAAATTCTAACCTACAGGATGAAGCAGGTTGTGACCCTTGCCTACCAGTTTATTTTCCTGTTTCTGAACTTGTAAAGGGAACAGAATTGTTTTATGTGAAGGTAATTTGTATGCCTTTAGATTTTCTGCCAATGTTGTATCTCACTTCCTCCTACTAGATCACATATTTCAGGGTAAAGCACCAATTGTCATTTCCGTGACTCAACCACTGTAGTTGGAGCATATGATATGTACAAATGTTTTTAATACTGTGACTTTGAAACAGATTTGTCTTCATGGAAACAATGCAATTAGTATACCTGGTTTTGATTTGTTACAGGCAACAGAACATTGAGGAAAATATGACAATAGCCATGGAAGAGGCTCCAGAAAGTTTTGGCCAAGTAGTGATGCTTTATATCAACTGCAAAGTGAATGGACATCCTGTGAAAGCCTTTGTTGACTCAGGTGCCATCTCTCTCTTTTGTTTCTTTGTCTCTACATCCAGCGTTCTGACCAGACACAGGGAGAAGGGGAGACTGGTGTCTGTGTTCCTTTGGACACCTAACTAACAAGCCCAAGGGCTTTTGTTTCACTTGCCAATTTTCTCTTTGTAGTAGGTTTCTCTAATTATTTCTTAACCAGTTTTGTATTTTGCAGTGCCTTCTTTATCTTCCTACCCTCCCGTACTTGGCATCCTAATATGTAGGATGCCTCTGTAAAAAACTGGAGAGTAACCGGGTTAAAAATAAGGAACTATAAGGAGGTATGTAGAGGTCAAACAGATATTTGAGTTTAGTCTGTGTGCCAGCACTTTACGGTGAACTGTGAGGAATGTAAGGGTGTATGGGGCGTGGCTCTTTCCCTTAAAGATCTTAATAGCCAGATCAGGAGCAAAGAGTTCCCCACTTGAGGATTCAGGTAATGCCTGTACTAAGTGGCACCTTTTCTCTCAGTAACAACTCACTGCTTTCTCGTAAGACCACACGGAGCAGCACCGTGTATGTGTCTGGTGGTCTTCGGCCCTCATTCTGCGAGAGAGGCTGTGTTCCCAGCATAGTAAAAACCCCTGCGCAAGTAGGCTTTCCTCCACTTGTTCATCCACAGAATATCTGAACACATGCTAAGTTTCAGATGCATACCTTCCCGGGAGGAGTGCATCTGCTGATTATTCAGTTTTTAAAATGTTTATGAAGTGCTGAGTGCTTGGGGGTAAGGCTGGAGTTTCATAGGGCTCCTATGAGTGAGAGACAAATTCCTAAGGATCCCTGAGATGACACTTGGCATTTATTGAGCCCCTACGATGTGCAAGCACTACGCTGGGTGCTTAATGTATATCATCTTTCATTTTGTTTAATCCTCAGTACACCTATGAACTATGTTCTGTTACCCCTGTTTTATAGATGAGGAAACTTGTAGACATAGACAGGTGAAGCCAGTCTTCCAGGTGTACAGGGTTCATGAGTAATAGGCTTTGGGTAAAGCCCCAGATCTACCTGAAGCCAGAACTCTTAACCACTGTGCAAAAATTGAGTGCATCTTGGATGAACATAAAGACCACATTCTCACTCTTAACTGAGGTGCTTAGGTGTTGCTTCTCCAAAGAGAGACCCTTTGAACTGAGCTGTTTCCATGGGTAGAGAGAGGATCGGGGCTTTGACCTGAGCCTTGAGAAAAGGCAGGAGAGCGGTGAAAGGGACCCTTGTCATTCTGAGTTTGCAGACTTTACATCATTAACTAGCTTTTGTGGAGTGAGGAAGGAGGAAAAAGAATGCCTTCCTAAAATGCCTTTCCCTTCATTATTTCTGGACCTTCTTGATGCTAACATTCCTTGAATGCCAAAGAACTTTTAAGTGCCCATAAAGTGTACGTTATCTTGAGTAATATGAACAGAAAGTGTTAGAATTGAGTGAGAGGAGAGATCACTGGGACAGGACAGTCAGCTGGGGAGGTGGGTCTTGAGCTGGGCCTTAAAGCCTCAGTGGAATTCAGAGGAAGTGAAAGGAGAGGAGAGAGCACTGCACAGGAGGGTCAGAGTGAGTAAGAGGCAGAGGAGACACATTCCTCCTGGTAGGGTGGAAGGTTTAGGAGTCAGGCTGTAAGGCTGGTGTCTGAATCTGTCCAGGCTGCTGTAACAGATACTGTAGACAGGGTGGCTTGTAAACAACACCAATTTATATCTCAGTTCTGGAGGCTGAGAGGTTTGGCTGGCAGATATCGTGCCTGATTCCTAGTTCGTAGATGGCCATCTTCTCCCCATGTCCTCACATGGTGGAAGGGGACGAGGGAGCTCTCTGGGGGCTTCTTTAAAAAGGCACTGAATCCCATTCATGAGGACTCCACACATGACCTAATCATCTCCCAAAGCCCTACTTGCTAATATGGTCACACTGGGAATTAGGTTTTAACATGAGTTTTGGAAGAAGGCATTCAATCTGTAGCAGCTCGCAATAATTGGACCAGGGTAGGGTGGGATCTAAGGCTGTGGTGATGTGGTTTAAAGCTGTTGTTTTAAAGACCTTTGAGCAGATGAATAAGTGATCTGGAGGAGGTAGTGTTTTAAGAAGATTGAAGGAGGTGACAGTTCTGGAGTATTCTATGCCCCTCAGGATCAGAACTATTTCCTTGCTTTAAATTATACCCTTACAGAGTGATTTGGAAACCAGAGAAATTGTCCACTAGCTAGAGGGCTAGAGGGTGATGGCTATGGTTAGAAGAAGAAAGGTCAGAAATTGCCCAGAATTTATTAACAGGGCTGGAGCTCAGTTTGAGAGTGGGGAGAAGACTGTAAGAAGAGGGGTTGAAAGTGAACAGTGCCTGCATTTTATGGTCATAAGAAAAAGAATTCCGTTGCCAAGGAGAGAAGTCCAAAGAGAATTATTTGGGGAGAAAGAGGATTATACCTAGTGGTTTTGTGAAAGATAGGTCCACCACACTGGGAGGGGAACCAGGTTCTCTGGGAGAGACTAGGACCCTAGAGAAGGATGAGAGAAGTGTCTGTGTTCTGCTCAGGCTCACTCCAGCCTCCAGCTGTGTGGATGAGTGTATAGCCAGAAGAGAAGAGAAAAGGCCTCAATGCCCTCTTCCTCATGGGAAAGAGGGTCTGATTGTTGGAGCAGAGAATGGAGAGTTCATGAGAGACTACATGATTTATTTTTTAACTGGTCAATTAGAGTGTCCCAGAGTTTGAAATAAAAATAACTTGGTAAGATGTTTAGAGATACTCAGTGAAAACTGATCCAAGCTTGCAGCCAGTGCTTGAGTGTTTCCATCTGTAGACATAGTCTGACTTTTTGGAAATCCTTTCCAATCATATTTGGTTTCTGTTTTTAAAGTTTAAAAATGTCATATTATTATTGTATTTAAACAATACTATTTCCCTCAACAGCAAGTTTCCACACCATGTTTCAGATGACAGTGTGAAACTGAAAGTTGAACTAAGTGTGGCACGAAGCCTGCTAGGTAGGAAGGATTTCATACTAACAGAAGCCTGGGAATAGGCCTGCTTTCTGCCCTCTTCTTATTGCTGCGTTTTTTCATCTTCCCACACATGAGGATTTGGTCTTTCTTATCTGATGTTTTCCCCCTCCTCCAGGTGCCCAGATGACTATTATGAGCCAAGCTTGTGCAGAAAGGTGTAATATAATGAGGCTGGTAGACCGTCGGTGGGCAGGAATCGCCAAAGGAGTGGGCACGCAGAAGATCATTGGAAGGGTACATCTAGGTGAGTGAAGGGCGCTGGGGGTCTTTGTAGTGTAATAGACTTTAAAAATTCCTTTTGGACAGGGGCATCTGATCCAGCACGCCTAATCCTTAGAAGTTTTAGATCCCGTATGTTATCCGAATTATATATGTAACATCAGTTCAGCTGGTTACAAAAAAGAAACCACTAATCCCCTATGTACTTCTTTTATTTCCTGCTCTTCAGAGATAATCCCTTTCCACTGTTTTAGCTGATTTCTTTTGGTGGTTACCTCCATTTTTCTAAATAACATGATTTCAGTGCTATACTGACATGACTATGTAAGTATCATTGAGAGCTAAGCCATTTAATTGAAAAAGATTGGTTTTCCTTTCATGTCGAGTGTATTTTCTCAGAATTAGTAGTTGTCCTGTCTGTGAGTGTGTGTCATTGGTTTTTTTATGTGTTACTCATCCCTAAACATTTACTAGTGTGTAAATCTCCTTTATATATGTCATCCTATTGAAGAGGTTTCTTTCAGCCTAGCCTGGTGGTTCAGGGCTGTTTCATAGCTGCTGTTTTGGAATCTGGGTCCTGAAGGGTACCTTTTGCTTCAGTCTTAACCCTGGATAATATGGATCCCATACTTTTTTTTTTTCTGGCACACCTCAGTTTATTAAAGTACATCTTCCAATAACTTCCTGAGAAAAAGTACACAGGAATAAAGTGGGTCCTTAAATATCAGAGCATTATCTTTCTCTACATTCTACCAGGCTAAGTTGGAAATCACTTTCCTTCATGATTTTTATCAGTGTTGCTTTGGAGAAGCTGGCTGCTATTCTAACTCTTGGTCATCTACATGTGAGATTTCTCTTCCATTTCTGAAGCTTATAGATCTTCTCTTTGACCTCAGTGTTTTAAAATTTCACAATGATGTACTTGGGTGTAGATCTCTTTTCATCTACTGCACTAGATAACCTTTCAGTCTGGAAAAATGGTTCTGATAATGATTTCCTCCCCTCTGGGATGTCTGATACTCAAGTAGAATAATCTACTATCATGGACTTGTCCTCTAGTTTTATTTTCTTTCATTGTGTTCAGAGAAAGAAAACCAGATTTCTTCAACTTTGCCTTCTAACCTTTATGTTTGGTATAGTTTTCTTTCATGTTAGATGGTTTTCTCAATCTCTGGTGATCCTTGGCATCTGCTCATGTTGAAGAATGAGACACCAGAAGGCTGTTTGGAAGATTAGTTGGGTGGGCAGCCCTGGTGATTGTGGGTAATCTGTAAGTTGGGATGGAGAAAAAGGCTAATCTCAGTAAGCTCCCACTTAACCCACCCCCTCCCCACCCACCTCAGTTTTCAGTTTAGTTCTTGTTGTATCTCTGTCTTCCTCTATGCCCACTTCAATTACAAGAGCCTCTGGTTCACCCTTAAGAAAATAAACCTCCAGTCCGCTGTTGAGGGGAGGTGAGTAGTCACCTGGCTGAGCAGTGTGTGGGAAGGGAGCCCCAAGGTCCATCTATACTGCCATAGACCTGCAGCCGGTGCTCCTTCTTGGGGCTCACTCCACTCCTGTTGGCAGAGGTATTTGTTTCAACCAGCTCATCAGCTTCTTGAGAGTTCTGTGATGTTAGAAAGGGTTGCTTCTTGGTTTCTTACTGTAATCTGCTGTCTAGTTCCAGAATTGCATTTCAGTCATCTCTCCCATTGTGTTTGGCTTAAGTGATTTGTGGCTTTAAAAAGAAAAAAAAAATGACTTTTTATTGTGGCTTTTTTTAGGAGTAAATTGAGTTAAGTAAGTTGCGTTCAGTCTTTTGTCTTTAATCAGGATTGTTCTTTTTTTGTTGTTTCTTTTTGTTATCCATGTAAATACTCATTATAGAGAATTTCAAAGTGTAGATGTAAAAAGAAGTGAAAAATAATTCTTTTAGGTGAGACTCAGTAGGAGCATCCAGACATAACTATTTCTGGCATCTTTTTGTTGTAAACAGTGATCATGTAATATGTAGAATTTTATTTTTTATTTTTATTTTTATTTTTTTTAGATGTGAAAATAATATTTTAATAGTAACAGGAACACACAGCACCTCCTGGGCTGGAGGGTCCAGACAAGAACACTAAGCACAAGCCTCCCAGGTACCAAAGCTGCTTCCCTCACAGCTCTGTTGTGACAAAGGTCAGACACACCACAGGTCTCCCTCGAGGGCCCCCCCCCCAGGCCCTGGCTCCTTACACAATGAAGGTCACATGGACACTGCAGGTTTATCCTAAGTTGCCAACAGCACTTTACTTTTTCTTTTCAACATCCTGTTCTGCGGCTTCCTTGGCCCTTTTCGCCCGGATGCCGAAGAGCCGGGCATTGGCACGGGCCATGCGGAGACTGGCAAATGCCTTAAAGTTCTTCTCCTCCTCCGTGATGACTCTGGCTTTCTCCTTCTTATAGACATTCCGTATGGGCATAACAGATCCGGTCAGCTGAGTGGCCAGTTTGAGCTCTTCAGCAGAGCTGTCTTCCTTCTTGGGGGCTGAGGGCTTCCTGGGGAAGAGGATAAGTTTGGAGCGGTACTCCTTGAGCCGCTGCACGTTGGCCTGCAGGGACTCCGTGCACTTGTTCCGCCGCCTCGGGTCCACCGAGATCCCAATGGTCTGGGCCACCTTCTTGTGGATGCCGGCCACCCTAAGCTCCTCCAGGCTGAAGCCCCTGCCAGCACGAACCTTCGTGTGGTACCTGACCGTCGGGCATCTCACCACCGGCCGGAGAGGACCGGACGCGGGGCGCGGGGCAATGCGGCGCGCCTTGGCCTGCCAGGCCTTGCGTCTACGGATCTTGCGAGCCGGCTGGTTGAACCACGTGGCCACACACTGCTGCCAGTCCTTGTGGAAGTGGGGCTTCAGGATCATGCCATTCCTGCTAGGCGCCATGGCTGCGGCCGGAAGGCCTCCTCCAAGGGCTTACGGCCGGGAAAAGCAATATGTAGAATTTTATACTTCCTTTTTAGAAAAAGTAGCATTTCCCAAATGCCAGTATAAATTTCACAAGCATCATTTAAATAAATGCATAGGATTCTGTTGTATGGGTTTAGTGGTCAGTCTTTGGAGTAGATTTTTTCCCCTAATACTTTGTCATCATAACATGGACGTGCATTTTTGTTTGTTTTTGGTCCCCACACCCCCGACCCCCTTAGTTAAGATTTCCCCTCAGTGAAACTACTGAATTCAAGATTGTGAATACCTTTTCAGGCTCCTGATGTTGTTAACTGTTATCAATCTGATTTCTCCAGCACTGATTGAATATTCATCTTAATATCCTTATACAATCAAGTATTACTAGTTTTTATAGATAAACAAGTGGTTTTTTATTTTAACTGTAAGTTACTTTTCTTTCATTGCAAGTGATAGTTTTTCTACCCTTTTTCCTTTTCATATTTCTCTTTCATATTTCCTATTTTAATACATTTGTTTATTAGTCTCCATGTTTTCTATTATTGATTTCTGTAGAGTAAGGATAGTTTAATACCTTAGTCTTCTATACTTTTTTTTACACACAGTAGGACTGAAATTGGGGAAGAATACCAGAAACCAGTTGCTTCAGAGTCTGAATTCTTATTGTTTTTATGGTCTTTAGTGAGAAGACAACAGGGGACAAAATAAGTACCAATCCCTTGTGTCCTTTTGGTTGGAGAACTTGTACCGTTTTGCAACTTTGGCTATGATAGGTGTCAAGAAAACCTTATAACAATAAGGGAAGTCAAATAAAGGAAAGATACAACATGGACAGGAAGGTTCAGTGTGTTGAAGGTGGTACTTCTCCCACATTTGTCAACAGAAACATCGTAATACATTCAAAACTCCAATAAATTGTTCTTTTGTATGTGTGTGAGACTTGATGTGTTAATTTTAAATTTTATGTAGGCCCTTTGTGGCAGGAGTAGTCAAGATACACTGGAATAACTTCCCCTGCTAGATATCATTATTATATCTAGTATTATTATTTAACTTACATGTTGAGTATATCATATGAAATGGTGGGCAGGATGAAGCACAAGCTGGAATCCAGATTCCCAGGAGAAATACTAATAACTTTAGTCATATGCAGATAACACGACCCTAATGTTAGAAAGCAAAGTGGAACTAAAGAGCCTCTTGATGAAAGTGAAGGAAGAGAGTGAAAAGGCTGGCTTAAAACTCAACATTCAAAAAATGAAGATCATGGCATCCAGTCCCATCTGGCAAATAGGTGGGGAGACAATGACAGACTTTATTTTCTTGGGCTCCAAAATCACTGCAGATGATGGCTGCAGCCATGAAATTAAAAGACACTTGCTCCTTGAAAGAAAAACTGTGACTAACCTAGACAGCATATTAAAAAGCAGAGAAATTACTTTGCCGACAAAGGTCCTTCTAGTCAAAGCTATGGTTTTTCCAGTAGTCATGTATGGATGTGAGAGTTGGACCATAAAGAAGGCTGAGCATCGAAGAGTTGTTGCTTTTGAATTGTGGTATTGGAGAAGACTCTCAAGAGTCCCTTGGACTGCAAGGAGATCCAACCAGTCAACCCTATAGAAAATCAATCCTGAATATTCATTGGAAGGACTGATGCTGAAGCTGAAGCTCCAGTACTCTGGCCACCTGATGTGAAGAGCTAACTGATTAAAAAAGACCCTGATGCTGGGAAAGATTGAAGGCAGGAGGAGAAGGGGACAACAGAGCATGAGATGGTTGGATGACATCACCAACATGATGGACATGAGTTTGAGTAAGCTCCAGGAGATAGTGAAGGACAGGGAAGCCTGGCATGTTGCAATCATGGGGTCCCAAAGAGTCAGACATGACTGAACGACTGAACAAACAGTTAGATATCAAGACCAAAAGACTAGAACAGGAACAGACCCATGCTTATGTGAACCTTGATAAATGACAGGAAATCTTATGGAGCAGTGGGGAGGTACCTGGAAATGTGCTCAGAGAATTGGGGATCTTTGTGGAAAAAGGGACAATTGACAGTTGGACCCTGTCTCACATAACATACAAAAATCAACTCAAGGTTGACTAAAGGCCTGGATGTGTGAGGCAACATTGAAGCCTTTTGAGGAAAATATAGGGGAATGTTTTATGTAGAGAAGGGTTTCTTTAAAAGATAAGGAAATTATTTGATAAATAGAGCCAATTAAGATTAAGAACTTTTCATCAAACACAAAGAATATGAACAAACAAACTAGGAATGAACTTAGTGACATATATAACTAATAAAAGATTCATATTTAGAATTATGCATATTCTGTGTGTTTATATATCCTCCAACTCAGAGTGGTATATAAAAAATTACAGAAACATTTGAATAAACACTTTAAGAGGAAACTCAAATGGTTAGTAAGTGTGTAAAAATGGCTTTATCTCATTAATCAGGGAAATTACTTGCCATATTTTAGATCGAATAATATTGAATGTTTGGAGAAGGTGGAACAGTGGCACCTTTCCAAAAACCACTGGAAACATTTTGGAAAATAATTCAATATCAAGTAGAGCTAAGTAGCAGTGTGTACATGACGTTCCCAGACTCCCTAGCTATCCCTTCTGGCATCCATGAGTTTGTTTTCTAAGTCTGTGAGTCTCTTTCTTTTCGTAAGTTTATTTGTATCATTTCTTTTTAGATTGCACAGGTAAGAAATGTCATACAGTGTTTCTGCTTCTCTGTCTGACATCACTCAGTAGACTCTGTAGGTCCATCCATGTTGCTCAAATGGCATTATTTCATTCTTTTTAATGACTGAGTGATATTCCACTTTATATATATACTACATCTTCTTTATCCATCTTTTTTCAAATTCTTAACGCCAGCTTTCCTCACCAGGGGAGCATGTATCCTAAAGGTATCACATATCAAGCCAAGTCTTGTGAGTATTATTTCTGCCCAGTCCATTTTATGAGCTGATGCCTTCACTGGTTTTTAACTGGATTATTTGTCTTAGTGAATTTTCATACTTTAGTCACTTGTTTGAGTGCTTTGGCTTGGCTTTGACTGACTGCAGAGAATGATAGATACATTTCTAAACTTTCCCTTGAAAAAATGATAATCTCTCCCTTTCTTCATGTGCTTTAGCTCAGGTTCAAATTGAAGGTGATTTCCTGGCATGTTCCTTCTCTATACTTGAGGAGCAGCCCATGGACATGCTTCTGGGACTGGATATGCTGAAACGGCATCAGGTAGTTAAGAGATTCACTTTCTTTTCACGTTGGCTTTTTGTGCACATTCCCTTAGTTGAGTACACTGAAAAACTAAGAAGCATGACTTCAAACCTGGAAAGGTCCTTAATTGATGATATTGTCATACTCAGTTTGAAATTACGTATCAGTAGAAATAGAATCTTTTTGTGAAATCTTTCTGAATCTTTTGAATCCTGCCATCTGTTTTGAGACTGTAGTGGACAGTTTGGTTCTCTTGTGTAATTTTTAGTTTCTGGGTTGTTCAAAGTTGCTAAGTCATGTCCAACTCTTTGCGACCACATGGACTCAACACTCCAGGCTCCTCTGTCCTCCACTACTCCCAGAGTTTGCTCAAATTCATGTCTGTTGAGTCAGTAATGCTATCTAATCATCTCGTCCTCAGTCACCCGTTTCTCCTTTTGCCTTCAGTCTTCCCCAGCATCACTGGAGGAAGAAACCACTAAAAGTTTCTTGATACAAGAACCCCATGAACAGCATGAAAAGGCAAAAAGTTTCTGAGTAGAACTCAAATAATTTTTTGATGGATTTGTAGGGCTATGTACATAATACACAATGATGATTTTACTGCGAGTATAAGTTTAGTAAATCCTTAGTAGTTGATCAAATAGTACTTGGGAAGAAGAGTATCGGGATTAAGGGAAAAGATTACATAAGATGTTGGAAATGTTTGTTTAGTACAGGAAGAATAATTTATAAATGTGTTCATTTGCAGTGATTTTTATGTTTCTACTCTGAAGCCTAATAATGTGTTGAAATAAACTCGTTGAAAAAGGAATTAGTGTGCTCTTAGTAAAAATTCCCACAAGGTTTCATATCTTGTCAATATTTTTATGTCATTAATATTTTTTTTAATTTTTTTTATTGCGGTATAGTTGATTTACATTGTTTTGTTAGTTTCTGCTATACAGCAAAGTGAGTCAGTTATACATATATCCATTCTTTTTTTATATAGATTATTATATAGGTTCCTATATAGGTTATTACAGAGTACACACTAGAGTTCCCTGTGCTATACAGTAGGTTCTTATTAGTTATCTGTTATATATGTAGTGTGTATATGTCAACTCCAGTCTCCCAATTTATCCCTCCCCTTCTTCTCCCTTGATAACCGTAAGTTTGTTTTCTATATCTGTGACTGAGTTTCTGTTTTATAAATAGATTTATTTGTACTATATTTTTAGATTCCACATACACAGAATATCATATATTGTCTTTGTCTGATTTACTTCACTCAGTATGATGGTTCCTAGGTCCATCCATGTTGCTGCAAATGGCATTGTTTCATTCTTTTTTATGGCTGAGTAATATAAAAATATGGAATGCTTCACAAATTTGCATGTCATCCTTGCTCGAGCAATGCTCATTTTCTCTGTATCATTCCAATTTTAGCATATGTGCTGCTAAAGCAGCACACTAATTTTCTTTTCTAAATGTTTAATATTAAATTCCCACTAAAATATATTGCATCAATACTCTAATCAAAGTACAGAATTTTAAGTTGAAGGAATGAGTGAATTCATGTATAAATAAAATCCAATTAAATTTAATTTATTAACACTGCTAATCTTTCCCTTTTTCTTTATTTTTATTTTATTATTTTTTTAACTTCCCCTATTTTTAAGTCATGGTATAGATTAGCAGTCTCCAGCTTTAACATATGTGTGTAATTGTCCTATATTAAGTAATTGTGAAAATATACTGAAAAGCAGGCTAGCAGAAATGCAGAATATTTTTTATAGTGCTTGCCTTGTCCATGTATGACTTTTTAGACCATTGGTATAGACTTTATTTTTTTTATTTTATTTTTTTTTATTTTCTGAATTTGGTGGTATAGACTTTAAATATAAGCTGTACTTTTTACACTTAAGCAAAAAGCAAAAGTGTGCAATTATGAAACTGAGACATACCATTTATATAGTTGTATATATATATATTTTTAAGTCATTTATATATTTCTAAAAGGTGTGGCTGTGAATTATGCCTGGTAGTTTTCCAGATTTTTTTGCAGCGAGCAGGTGTTACATTTAAATTCAGATGTGAACCATTTCTGTATTTGACAAATAAGTGTAGTGTAACGTATATCCCATAGAGATTATTCTGCTATACAATTTAAATATTTTTAAAAATTCTAAGTTAAGTGTCACGTAGATTAAATTTAGGTAAAATCGATTTTGTTTTGTTTTTTTGTTTTGAGTCATCTCTGTCAATGTTGTTCTTTATGAATGGAGTTATGAAGTTCAGGGTCATAATTTTCCTGCATCATGTTTTTTTTTCTGCCATCATCTGTCTTTGGTTTCTTCTTTGTAAGTGTTCCATTGACCTCAAGAAGAACGTACTCGTGATCGGCACCACAGGCTCGAAGACCACCTTCCTTCCTGAGGGGGAGTTACCAGAGTGTGCCCGGTTGGCATACGGGGCCGGGCGAGATGAAGTACGGCCAGAGGAGATTGCAGACCAAGAACTGGCAGAGGCCCTTCAAAAGTCTGTAGAGGATGCAGGTATTTGGAATGGCCGAGCTCGCGAGTGATACTCTGGTTATTGGTGGGTGAGCCAGGCAAGTTCGGGCTTCAAAGGAGAATAAGGACCAATTCATAATCCATCTTGTCGTCCTGTTGTAGGTGTGTTCTTGTCTTCTTAGCGCCTCCTCACATCTCCACATACAATACAAAAAAGCCCACGTCTTTCAGTAGGTCCAGAAACCGGTGTCCATTGGTGTGTGCAGGATACACTGGGGAGTTCTTTGCTTTGGCACATTTTGGTGGGACTCATAAAGAATCTTTCTTGTCTTTTTTTTTTTTTCCCTGAAGAAAATTATAACAGTAAGCAGACACTTCCTTTTGAGTGAACATTTCCTGGAAATTCTCTTTTTCATTTCTTAGGCCCATTTACTTTGAAGGATGACATTGTGTCTGTGACTGAGCAACCACAACTCTAATATCTGCTGAAAGTGCTTCCACCTAAGGTTTCTTCCACCACCACCGGAGTCTCAGTTGTTGTAGCTTCTTTAAAGAACAAGCCAAGTTTTCTAGGGTAAAAATGGAGGGATGCAGTCACATTGAAAATCTCATGTCTATGGATAAGTTTTTTTTCCCATCTGTTACATATCAGTGACTCTGGGATATATTTTCTAGAAGCTGAAGAGAAGTTTGAGTTATTTTAATGTCTTGAGCTGTACTCGTTCATTAGTAACTTACATCATACATGGCATTTGCTGATACAGTAAAATATATTAGAGCTGTAAGTTAAGGGAATAGCTTTCTCCTAAAGACCAAAAAAAAAAGATAAGAGTTTTAACAAAAAGCAGCTAGATTTTGCCAGTGCATGTCACTGGAGAACATTCAGTGATCTAACCTTGAGACTCCTTAGAGTGTGTGTTGCAGATGGAGCTTCTAAGCAGGCTTTGTTCAGAATCTACTCCATCACCACCTTTTGACTCAGTTTCCATATAAAATACAACTTGGGTGGTGATTTAGTATTTTGTATGAAGGGGAGAATTTTGAACAACCTGACAGATAATAGTTTCAACCTTACCTACAAGGCAAGCTTGAATGGGTTTGACATACTTACTTAGAAGGTGTTTTATTATTATTATTATTATTTGTAACTTGTCATCTTAGTTATAATGCTATTTATTAATAAAATGAGCATGTATTGTCATTTTGTGAAACCTCTATTCTTTCCCCCCACAGTTTTGGTGCTTTCATTTGAGAAACACCAGCTGACAGTAGCTTAGTGCTTTATAACCTACTAACTTAGGCCCATTTACTTTGGAGGATGTACATTGTGTCTGTGACTAAGCTACCCTAACTTTAATATAACCATTACCCTCTTTGAGTAATTATTTTCTTTTAATAAAAAGTTTAGGAGATTCAAATAGAAACCACAGATGTTTTCAGCCATAGTGAAGGGGGTATACCAGTTTTTAAAGGATTAAAAGGAAATGGCTCTCTACCTCTGTGATGACCTTTTGTTGCTGACAGTATATAGCTTGTGCTAATTTTTGTAATATTTAAGTAGTGAAATAATTCTTCAACATCATATTGTATTTGTTTGGAACAAAAGCATCCTACTATTAATCAGAATCACCTAACTGTAAACATAGTAGATAAATGTATTTTTCCCTAAAAATTGTCTCTTTGGTGTGGATACTCTATACAGAATATCTTTATCTTTTTTATTGATTAAAACATAATTTTAAAATACTAATTCAGAGTATTTGAAAAAATAAAGAAGTTAAGCCAGGATAGGTAATCAGGTTTGGATTATTTTTCTTCTAAAAGTAAATCTGAACTGAGAAAGAAATGTTGAAAGTTACTATCAAATGTGTTTGCTCACTTTTACTCCATAAGACTTCCATATCATGTAATTCCATCTATGGATCTACTTTTTTCATCTCTTTCACACATTTGCCCATGAATTCTCTGTGTAGGTGTGGAAAATTAATTTCTTCCCAAGTTCTGTTGAAAATCTGTTGAAGTTGACATATTGCTTTATGTATTGTGAGAGAATTAGAGCAACTAGCAAATCTTTTTGATGTTCAAGCTACAAGAGCATTCCCCCACCTTGCGTCTGCAGTTCCTGATCTTAAAGATGGCAAAGGAATGAGAACTGCAGCCCTGCATGCTGTGTGGTTCGCATTGCTAACCCAAGTTTGCTTGTCTGTTTCCTAATTCAAACAGAGCGTCAGAAGCCATGATGCATGTAGTGTGTGTGTACTGCAGCTGGAGTGGGCCCCAGACCAGGTATTTATAGACACCATGTTCAGCCTTCCACCCAGTCGTCGTCTGTGGTCTGAAAGTCTTTGTATCCACAGCAGTTCTAAAGTTTAGCTTCTGTCATTCACCAGTTCACCTTGTTTAATCTGGTTACAACTAGCCTGTGTATATATGTGTGTGTATATATATATATTTGTATGTTGGCATACATATGTATCTAAGCACAATTTGCCATTTAAAATTTTATCAGTTATTAGAAAGTCCACAGAGGAAAAAATCCTAGTGAAAACAGATGACCATTTTGAATATCAGCATCATAGCACTTTCTTATTGAAGATAACCACGTTGTTAGGAATTTCATAAGTCCCTTTCTTTTGAAAAACTGGAAGTATATTTTTCACATTACTACACAAAAGTCCCAGCATTATACAGGGGCAGCAGTTTTCATCCTGTTGAAGAAGAAATGGAAACTTAGACCAGGTGACTTGGCCAGGGTCACAGAGTCAGTAACACAGACAGGACTGAAGTTTAATCTTCTCACAAGAAACTTGACTTTTCCCTCTCTCCCTAGCCTGACAGTTTTTCCACAGGAGGCACTCTGCTTCCATTTCCCTCTAGCATAAATATAATAAATGTCAGCCTGAGGATACTGACTGATTTATTAAAAGGAAGAAAGGCAGTCTTTTTAGACTGTCAACCTAGGAATTTATAGGGGTTTGCAGGCTGGTTGTAATTAGATACATAGCATTTAATTGCTTCTTTCTTTCATTTTCCTCATGAGGATGGGTTAAAACAGGCATTATTATTAATGTCCATTGTCCTCATCCTCTTCTGCTATCCTGTAGTACTGACCTCGTCCTCCCGTACATTTAGGACTTAGGCCAGTGAAACTTACCATCTCAGCTACAGGAGGACTATACGCTGCCTTCATAGTGAGTACGGAATTTACTGAGGTTGGTTCACCTTCGCCTCCCCCAGTTATTATAACTGACATACCGTTGCCAAAGGCCATTACCTTCGCCCAGCTCTCCACTGCTAACGTGGACACTTAACTACAGTGCATCTTTCTGTTCCCTTTAGCTGAAAATTGAACCTCTTTCAGAGTCACCTGTCCAAGTCGATAAATAAAATTATTTACAGTGTTTCCAGACTCTGATGAATATAGTTTGCACTGAGATATATGCTCTTCTTCTGTTTACCCCTAAACTATAAGAAAGATTGTTTCACAAGGAGTCAGTAACTTCCTGACAGTGTTTTATCTTTTCATGTTGTTAACCTAGGTTGGACTAGAACGATTTAGAGCCACTTGAATCATGACTGCATTGCTTCATGACTTCTAAGGCACAGTTAACATGAAGCATTTGAGTCGCACCTGTCCTAACAATTTGTATTGTGATGTCATTTTTGTTACCAGTCTTTGACTTTTAATTAAAGATTATGTAATAATTGCATGGAGGTCAATTTTTAGTTGGATGGATCAGTAGCAGAAGGAGAGTTGGAACTGATGTTTAATGACATCATGATGTTTGTTTAGAGGTGTGGTAATTAATCCTTCCATCTTTTATGAATGGTCAGTAAGTTGCAGTGAATCTACATTGTTATTGCCTATTGGAAAATTTGTGAACTATATCCCTCCACTGCCCTCCTCCCCTCCCATTTCCCTGCCCTTAAAGTAGGGAATGTTCTTATAATGTTCTTATACTGTGTTAATAGGATAAAGTAACTGATACTCCTTTTTAAAGTTGCATTGTTTGGTAAGATAAATCTTTAGCTTTATTTTTGTTCTGAGGCAAACTCACACAGTTTTTGAAATGTTCAGATAGAAATAGAATGTTTGCTTCTCTGTCTTCTGGATGTCCCTGAGTAGTATCACATTGTTATTTCTCAGACATAAATCCCAGATATACCTAGCTGTAGACTTCTCAGGGTTCACATTTGACACACTGAAGTGAATTGGCAGGAGAATCTTCCTAGTACTGAAATGCTCAAGATTATATTGTGGTTTTAAGAATCACCTGCGTAACTTACTGAATAAAGAGACTCCTGGGTTTATTCCTCAGGCTAGTGTCCTACAGTGTGCATGCTCAGCAAGCTTCCAGGTGGTTTGAGGGCAAGTGTTAGAGAGAACAAACTTGGAGAAAGTATTTTGGAGTTCTAAACCCACTGAGAGTAAAGATGCATAAATGTTTTTCAGTCTTGAGGACTAACTCAGCCATTCTGTGGTACCTATATAAAAATTATTGAATTCCAACACACGTAGTTTGTCAAGAACATGCCTACCTCTTACTCTGATGCTATGATGTTGTTTGCCACAATGAGAATGGTTCATGTATAAAGTCTGTGAATATAAGACAGATCCAAGTTTAAGGACCTGATTTTATCTTGTTTAAATTTATATCTTCTGATAATTTAGTGGCCTTTGTAACCTGCTGATTAATCTTCTTTCCTTTCACTGTCGTTCTCTGTAGAGAAAAGTGGTAAAGAAACTACCTCACTGGGAATGTCATCATTACCAACTTCAGATGGATTTAACCATCAAGCCCATCCTCCAGGACTGAGTCCTGAGATTGGTAATCCTCCAAGTCTTGCTCACTCTGTCTCTGCTTCAGTCAGCCCTATCCAGCCCAGTGACCCAGACAGCATTGAACCTAAAGCTGTGAAGGCTTTGAAGGCTTCAGCTGAATTCCAGATAACCTCTGAGCAGAAAGAACATCTTCCTCCACAGGATATTTCTGACTGTGCTCCTTCAGCAGACAGTGCTCCAGCAAATCAGAGTCCAGCTATGCCTTTGCAGAATTCACTCGAAGAAGCCATTGTTGCAGACCATCTGGAGAAATCTGCTGAAAGAAGCACCCAGGGCCTCAAATCTCATCTCCACACAAGACAGGAAGCTAGTTTATCTGTCACAACTACTGGGATGCAAGAACCGCAGAGGCTCTCGGGGGAGAAAGGTTGGCATCCAGAATATCAGGACCCAAGTCAGGTGAGTGGCCTTCAGCAGCATGAAGAACCAAGGAATGAACAGCATGAGGTTATACAACAGAGTGCTTCACATGACCAAGACCATCTTTGTCACACAGGGGACCTTGAACTTCTTGGAGAAAGGCAACAAAGCAGTGCTGGTTTAGAAGCTGCAATGAAAGGAGACAGGCTACAGCAGAATGTGGACCTTCCGGGTACAGGGAAAGATACTCTACCTTCAAGATGCCTTGGCTGCTCAAATTCAGAAACACTTATGGAAGTAGATATTGTCGAACAGTCCCTAGTTGCTGTGCTGAATTCAGGAGGTCAAAATACCAATGTCAAGAATATTGGTGCATCTAATCTCATCTTAGATAATCCCTTGATGGAAGTAGAAACATCAAAATGTAACCCTTCCTCTGAAATTTCGAGTAATTCCATTTCTACTCAGGATTTACAGCTTCTAGAAAGTAATGTTGAAATGTCTGAAACAAGTAAAGAATGCGGGGATCACTCTTTAATAAGTCTCTGTGGCAGTTGTCAGCCCTCTGTAGAGTCAACAGAGGAATCTTGCTCATCCATAACGGCAGCCTTGAAGGAACTTCATGAACTTTTGGTCATTAGTAGTAAACCAGCTTCAGAAAACACATCTGAAGAAGGTATCTGTCAATCAGAGACAGTAATTGAGGGCCAAACAGGTATTAAGGACCTTTCTGAAAGATGGACCCAAAATGAGTGTCTTAGAGCAACCCAGAGTGAGCAGTGTTCACAGGCCTTGTGTCATCAGGCCATATCCGTATCAGTGAAGACAGAAGAATCAACAGACACTTCAGCTGCCACTGGAGTGGAAGATGTAGACACTGTTAACTTGAGAGGTCCAGGTGATGGCCTGTTAACTGATAAGGAAGGTGTCCCCAAGCCCAAGGAGTCAGTAAACAAGAGTAGTTCTGTTACTGTAGCCTCAGCAGAAGTGTCTAATCAACTACGTTGCACCTTAGGTGTAGAGATTTCACCCAGACTGTTAGCAGATGAGAAGGATACGCTCGATCAGACTTCTGAGCAAACTGAGTCCTCGTCACCCGCTTGCATCCTGGTTAAAGATTTGGGTCAGGGCACACAGAATCCAGTGACTGACAGCCCTGAGGCCGGGGAACATGTCTGTCCTGAAGCTGCAGGGCCACTTCTAGGATTTGAACCATCTACCAGCCATCCATCACCAAGTCCCTCCTTTCTTGCACCGTTTATTTTTCCTGCTGCAGACATTGACCGGATTCTCCGTGCCGGCTTTACTTTGCAGGAAGCACTTGGGGCTTTGCATCGAGTTGGCGGAAATGCAGACCTTGCACTTCTTGTCTTGCTAGCAAAGAACATTGTAGTTCCTACGTAACCATGGAAAAGTGGGCTAGACCATACTCTATTCCCTTAAAAAAAGAAAAGCTGTATATCTACACATGCACACACACTCACCACATATACAGTATATGTAGAAACCTGCAAGCAGAATGTTGAGCCAGATTTTTTTTTTTTTTTTTTTTTAGATTTTTTTTTCGGCCAAAGTAATTTATGATCTCTTGTCTGATGAATCTGTCTATCCTATTTGTTAAAATTTGGGCCTTTTTAAATGTATTGGCAGTGTGTGCACACAGAAGCTTTTTATTATCATTAAGATGATGTATTCTGGAATAAAATTGATGGTTTTGTGTATAGCATACCCTTTTAGAATGAGAGTGAGTGCTTTAAAAAGCAGAAGCCATGAGAAAATCCCACCACCCATGCAGCTGAAAGCATGATGTGGCTGTGGCTGTGCTGTAGGCAAGGTATGGCTTATTGACTCATTTTTTGGTTTACAAACTTGATCACATGGTTTGATGTTTGGAATGCATCATGATTCATGGGTTGTAACAGGAAATTGAAGAATAGTTGAAGAATATTTCCTAGAGTAGCATGTTTCCATTGGTGTGGTTAGAATTTGACCTTTTAATGCAATGAGTTGGGAGGGCTTAAAACTTGGGCTGCTTCGTACATCACAGGCTACTGCATGTATTGCCAGATACCTTGGGTGGGATTTTGTGAGGGAATTAACATCAGAGTGTAACATGGTGCTACCCAGATTAAAAAAAGAAAGGAAAAACTGTAATCGCATTTGCCAATGTTGATGATGTTTCAACAATTGTTGTGAGTGAAATAATGCTCTAAACACTGGAATTTACTAGTGATTGGGTTTGGTAGCATCTCACTGATCACATCTCAACCCTTAATGACTCATGGTGAACTTATGTTCAGCTGATGGGTTGGTTGCCAGCAGTTTATTTCCTTTCCAAACTCATCTTCTAGGAAGTTCTTCTAAAGCTCAGTTTGAGCTGTGTTCTGAGTGAAATATTCAAGTGTAATAACCTTGTCGCTGGTTCATCTTGGTGCTTGGAATGGTCAGTCTATTTGGTGAGTGTCTTTCATGGCAGTGGAAATAATAATTGGAGTTTCTGACTCAAGTGGCCTTGGTAGAGTTTTCCATCCCTTTCTTTTCTCAGGAGTTTCTTTTTTAAAGCAAGATTCGTCATATTTGTGTTTACCATGTCAAGATAGAGTGGGGCATAGTATATAGATGTATTTATTGTGGCCTTTTTTTATATGAGGACTAGCCCTTGGAAATCATTGTCCTGTGGGCCCCACTGTGCAATAATTCTACTGGGTAGATTTTAGATTTTTTTTTTTTTTTTCCTGAAAGATAAACTCTCTTATATACCTAGCAGGAATCTGAAGTCCTGGTTTTATTGAAGAAAATTTTGAGAATGATAATTCCTGATTCCAGGCGATGATTTGCAATGTGTCTGAAACAGAAGCTTCAGAAAGGTGATTTGTGAACTTTTAATGTTAAGTGATTTTTGTCTAAAGTCTTACTCTCTTTGAGAGTTATTCTTTCCGTCAAAATTTACGTCATTGAGCACAATCAAAATGGAGGCTCATATCTCAGGAGTTTTTAAATCTTAATTTGGGGGCACTTAGACATTGCTCTTCTACCCTATTCCATCTTCTTTCTTTTTGCTGTGATGTTTGTATGTGTATTAGGAGCTTTGAGTGATATGATGGAAAGTCGCATAGATTCCTCGTGATTCTCTGAAGTTAGGAAATGGTTGACAGAAAGAGTTGTCTCTTACTGTGTTCGGGGTGGCGCTCGAAACAAGTCAGCCAGATTGTCTTTAAAGTGTTCTTTTAGACAATCCTGTGCTGTAGACCCTTTTGCCTGCCCTACGCCAAAGATATAAGATGCACTAGGAACCTGCTAATAGAATTTCTGTCAACCAGCTCTTAGAGCTGTGACTGCAATTAAGTAGTGGTGCTATGATTGAAACAAAATTTAGTAGCCATGCAATGGGCCCCTGATTTGCTTTATGAGAATGACTGGGAATTTATTCTGAGCTTATCAATCTTTAGGATTACAAAGTGGGGTGAGTGTAGGGTGGGAGGACTTATTGATGACAGTAGGCTCCTCCAAAAGGCCTTCTTTATAAAGAGGGGCCTCTTAGTTTTCTGTACAAGCAGTTCCTCTGAACACTGCTCAGAGACTTAACCACTGAATTTTCACAGTGTGGAGATTTAGGGGTTGATCCCAGGTGGGCTATAGAATACCAATCCAGAAAAGGTTTCATTACAATAGCTTTGATTGTATGTATATGTATATTTATTTCTAGGAGAAAATTCAATAGATAGGCCTATAGTTGTACACGTATTCTTATTAGGAATACTTTGGATGAGCTTAACCCATTTGCCAAATATCCCTGTCCTTTTTCATCATTTATTTTCAACTTATAGTTGCTTTTGATTTCTTTAGAATCTTCCTGTCCATTGTTTGTGTGAAAGTAAAAATTGTTGACATTGTCAGGATTTTGAATCATTTTTAAATTTAGCAGTTCTAAAACACAAAAGGAATTAAGGAACATGACATTAGTGAACCTTCATTGTCAATTTTTATGCAAAGTGCAGAAATTAGAGATTAACTTCTCCAAGAATAAGATAAAATCATTGTGAACTCCTCTGATTGCCAGCAGAACTGGTGAGGCCAGCCATTACCAGTATGGGCTGCTTTATTGGATAGCTCTTTTGTCATAATCAGTAATGGACAGCCTTGTGAACAGTGCTTACCTCCAAGAGTGGTGTCTGCTTATTCACCAAAGAGAGGAGATTTCCTTCAAGTTGGTTCCCGTGTGTAAGAATGTGTTTGGGAACCAGACAGCTGTAGGCTCTAGGTTTTGCCATTGTAACTGGTAAGAATTATTTCCACTTGTACCTCTTTAGGCATCCAGACATCGTCTAATAGCCTTCATCCCACCGTTTGGGCTTTGTCCATTATCATAAAGATTATCAGTTGCTTGGCAAAGGGAACTAGATAGATGATAAGTGTGTGTGAAAACTGTTCTGCCTTGCAGCCCACAAAACTTTCCAGAGCTCCTTGTCTCAGTACATACTAAAGGGAGACACACACCGTGTATTTTTTCCCAAAGGTTTCTCCAGTGAAAGAGTTACATGAAAAGATAAATGAGACTTTGTGTTACCGATTTTATGATAACCAGTTGAGGTGGAATCTGCCTGTTTTTCCCCTATCTCTAGCAAAAGCCATAAAACTTTGGGTTGGTTTATAACCATTAACTCGTGTATATATACATGTGTGATAGATATCCTGCAGTTAATTTTACATAGATTAAAAAGCAAACGTTTGTTAATCTTCAGATAACAGTCTTCAGTCATGGTGAAGACTTTTATCCCACCATGTTTATAAAAAACAGCCTTGCAAGTCACTGGCCAGAAGAGTTGCAGTACATTCTGATTTCCTTTTCCTGGCGGTTTGTCACCTGCAGAGAGTGTAAGCAGGGCAATTGAACTGCTATGTGTGTAGCATATCATAAGAGAAGCTAACTGGATTGTGCATTCTTTAGCACAAATACCAAAAAGGCAAATTTCTCCTTTGAATTTGGTGACTTAGTGTAGTCTGTGGCTGAACTAGAAACAAACACAGTTCTCAAAGAGTTCCCCTTCTGAGAAAATGAAGGTTACCTTTCACATTAGGGGATTCATAAATTAAAATAGTTGCTTTCTTTTTGAAAGATTTAAACATGCCGATTTACAACAAGGTAAACTCAAAGCATGTCCTTGAGAACCAGAAATGTCAAATCATGGCTCAGGTTCCCCAGTAGTGTTCCCTCGATGGATGTTACTTGGGAGTTAATCATATAAATCATAGAACTTAAGGGAGGAACCTTTGATGTGCTTGATTTTCTCTTGTGCCTTAGTTTCTCCAAATAGCAGAGGCATCAAGTTCTAGTTGGGGTGGGAAAGGGTGGAGAATGTCTGAAAATGGCCCTCCTGGAGATAGGCATGTATGGAGTGTCCTAAGGGCTCACCTCTATTGTTAAAAGTTATCCTGCACCAAATCATTTGATTTCCCAGAAGGATTAGATTTCCATAGAAGTATTATGACATGACTTTTTTGCATCAGGCATACAAAAAGCAAAAATGGTTTCTATGTGTTTATTATGTTCTTTGTTGTGCTATCAGTATTACAGTGGTAAAAGCAGAAGTTCAAGAAAACCTGTTTGAGCAATGAACTGTTACTCTCTCAGACTGCAGTTTGAATCTTTGAATAAGAATTTGTTATTCACTCATGAGACATTAAGTGACTGGTGAGCACTGAGGATAACAGCAGTACTGAAACAAACTGGAAACTGCTCTGTAAAGCTATCAGTCTCGTCAAGAGACATGAAATAAATCTTAGCTTCAAGTGCAAGATCTATTTTTGCCTATTAGCATCATTTATTTTAAAAGCCTTACTAGGATGATTTGGTTCAAATTCAGAGAAAATGGGAAAGCAGGCTCAAAATGGAATTAGAATCTGAGAACCTAAAACTACTCTTAAAAATGTTTTTGAAAAAATGAGATTGGAGAAACCAACAAAAAATGTGCTGACATTTGGTAGAAATACTTGAAGAGATTAAGGACAGAATTCAGTTTACACTGTTGGTAGAGGGGGAACAGGCAAGATAAAAGTGCAAGTAAATGGAAGATGACTTAATGTGCACCAGTGACAGTCAACTTTTCCTTCCATCACGACCTCCTTCCACGCAGGGTAGAAGTATGGACTGTGCTATGGCAGCCTTCCTGCCGTCTTTGAGCCAGCTGCTCTGAAATACTAACCATCTGGGCCATCAAGACTTAGCAGAGAATTCTGGAACATTTGCTGTTTTAAAGCAGTTGAGTGCAAAATGTGAAAATAGAACTAGAGCAGAGAATGTAGCAAGCAATGGTTCTGGGACTAGGTGAAGGGCAGAATTTATTTACAAGAAAATTCAGGCCTCTGCCAAACCTTCTGCAGGACAGCTCCATCAAAAGGACATTCTGGAGCCTGTCACCATGTGTGTGGTAATCCTGAGGATACAGGTAGAATTTCTGAACCTTAACTACAGTGACTTCTGAAGTTTACAATTAGAATATCCTTGCAGGTTTGTCAGTTACATACTGGTAATCTAGACCTTCTGGGGACTAAAATGTGAGAGGGTATAGCAGATAAGTTTTAGAGCACAGTCTTACAGAATGAAATCTACAGAGAAAGTTGGTGCAAGGGTGTAGAAGATGGGAAATTTCTCTAAAATAAGGAGACTTGGGGAGGGGATGTGGAATATGAAATTAGAATAATTTTTACAGAATTATATTTCTCTTCATATGTACCATAAAGAGGTCTTCATTGGCTAACTTGGGAAAGAGGTGTGCTGGTAGATTTTTTTCCTGGCAAGATATATAACTAATGAATTATTTTGTTTACCAGGAGTTTGTTTCACATTCAGCCTTGAAGGATGCATCAGTGGCTTAAAGAAAGGTAGACCTCTCTAGTTTCCTATATATTCAGATCAGTTCAGCATACTGTTTGCTTTTTTTTAAACTGTGCACCTACAAGGAAAGTTGAATGCTCATTTTTATTCAAAATTAATCATTTCCGTGGCAAGTTGCGCTAATGGCCTTTGCACTCAAATAAGGTTTGTTTACCAGTTTTGTAGCCATATTTGGCAAATTTTAGCAAATAGAATCCCCTCTTTTCCCTCTTATTTGTTCTTGGAATTGTTCTTTTATTGGTTTCCTGATTTTTCTTTTAAGCTTTGAGACCACTGCATCTTACAAGAACCAGGCTGGTTGGCAAAATAGGCTTGCCAGCAGCTCTTTCACTCCCATAAGGCTTTGGTCTTGAGAGTTGGGAAAACTCTGAGAACTTAAGGGAACCAAACTCAGGAATCCCACAGTTGGTTGCATTGTGCCATTGGTTTAGGGGCTGGACACAGGACCTGTCTGCCGCTGAGTGAGCTAGATGCATTTGGGTTTGAGTTGTTGTCACATACTGAAATGTAAGTCAGCCCTAAGTAATCAAAACACTTTTATTTTATTTTTCTTTTTTTATTAGGAACTTTCTGAAGAAAAAGTGATGTGTAAAACATTTGATATTTAAGACAATAAAGTTTTTATCATAAGACTCTTGTTTGATCAGTTTTCTTTTAAATTGATATGGTTGGTTACTTTTGTCCTTGTCTCTGTCTCCTGGCCATTTAAATAATTTACGCCTAGGCACTGTGACTTGTGGCCATGATCCTAAACACCAGAAGAAGCAGGCCACTTCCAGATAAATACTGCAGGTGGATGACCATCTGCTGATGTGAAATGGTGACTGCTCCAGCAGTGATGCACAGCAAGAGAGACAGCATTGGTGACAGGGCTCTGTGTCTCAGACTAGTCTCTAGAGCAGGATCCTCAGGTGTGAATTCTAACCTTGCCACTTAACCGCTGTGTGACTTTGGATAACTTCCCTAACCTTTCTGTGCCTTAGTTTCCTCATGTATAAAATGGGGACAATTGGGGTTGTCATAGGGGTTCATGAGTAAGTTAGAAACACCCTTGGGTGTTAACTAATGTGGAGTTACTGCTTTTTACATGAGTGTGTGCTGTGGGGCCCTTATTGAGAGGATTTCCAGTGTACATAGCCTTCCCTGATGGCTCAGCGGGTGAAGATGTGGGATGACAAAGGAGGCTTGGGTCAATCCCTGGGTCAGGAAGATCCCCTGGAGGAGGAAATGGCAACCTGCTCCAGTATTCTTGCCCAGAAAATCCCGTGGACAGAGGAGCCTGGTGGGCTACAGTCCAAAGGGTCACCAAGAGTTTGACATGACAGAATGACTAAGCAGTAGCCAATGTACATGGATCAGCTGATATATACAGGGAGTAGTCTAGACACATCCCCTGTTCTGTTTTTACTTGACTATCAGAATGCTGAGAGCCAAAGCTACTCTAATTGGAGGTAAGAAGTACTAATTATTTTTCCATTGTTCAGATCTCAATCTTTTGATACATCAGTTCATTTGAAATGAGGTTTCTAGTACCTGATATGAGTGGAGGAAATTGTGAAACAGTTATTGGTGGAAAGAATTCTAGATCTTTGGTACAGAGAAGGGATTTCACTGCATCTGTATTTTAAGGCGGGGGAGATTTACAAGCATCATGAAAATGAATTGGGGGATTTTCGGCAGGAATCTACAGCTTGCAGGAGGAAAATAGAAGAAAAAGGATATACATTTTAAAATAGAAATACAGAGGAATTGGGGGGGAAAGTTCAAGAACATAGTAATAAATTTCAAAATGCAGATTAAGCAGAACATACTTCATCTTAAAGGGCTAAATTGTCGGCAGATACTGCTTCCCTGTTCAAAACTATTAGTGTTCTAATAGGATTAACAAACTCAGCAGTTCAGTCGCTCAGTCCTGTCAGCCTTGCGACCCCATGGACTGCAGCACACTGGCATGCTGTCCGTCTCCAGCCAACTCCCGGAGCTTACTCAAGCTCATGTCCATCGAGTCGGTGATGCCTTCCAACCACCTCGTCCTCTCTCGTCCCCTTCTCCTGCCTTCAGTCTTTCCCAGCATCAGGGTCTTTTCCAGGGAGTCAGTTCTTCGCATCAGGTGGCCAAAGTATTGGAGTTTCAGCTTCAGCATCAGTCCTTCCAATGAATATTCAGGACTGATTTCCTTTAGGATTAACTGGTTGGATCTGCTTGCAGTCCAAGGGACTCTCACGAGTCTTCTCCAACACCACAGGTTAAAAGCATCAGTTCTTCGGTGCTCAGCTTTCTTTATAGTCCAGCTCTCACATCCATACAAGACTACTGGAAGACCATAGCTTTACCAGTCCTTATTTGTGAGTTTTTGTCTAAAAAGAAGAGCTAGAGTGGCTTGGTTCCTCCTAGAAAGTTACTAACATTTTCCCTGTTCAGCTCCAGGTATCTGAACTAGAAATTCCCCGAACCAGAAATATTCCACCACCCACCCCATCCTGCTCCTCTCGGGCTTCCCCTGAGAAGTCAATGGCACCTTCATCCTTCCAGGTGTTCACTCAGACCTTGACTCCTTTCTTTCACAACCTAGATCCAGCCCATCCTGGATCCTATTGGCTCCATTTCAAAATATAGTTGAAGACTTCCCTGGTGGTCCAATGGCTAAAACACCGTACTCAATGCAGCAGGCCTGGGTTCAACCCCTGGTCAAGGAACTAGATCCCACGCAACTAGGACATGGCACAGCCAAATACATATTATATATATAATTGAAATCTGGTCATTTCTCAAACCTTGGTCAAGGCATCATCATCATCGCTTCTCACCTCAGTTATTGTAGTAAGTCTCCCTGCCTCTACCCTTGTCTACAAAATGTTCTTAGCACTACAGCCAGCATGATTCTGTTAGATCATACCTTTCCTTAAACCCTCAATGGGCCCTAATGTCACTCAGGGTAAAAGCCTAAGTCCTTAGAATGCCTCCAAGGCCCCTATGTGCCTCTGACTTTTCCTTGATCTGGAATGTCCTTTCCCTGAGCACCTCCATGGCTTTTTGTCTCACTCCCTTTAGGTTTACTCAAATGCCACCTCAGTAAGGCCGCCTTTAGCTAATTTATCTTTGTCACGTTACTTCATTTTTCTCAATACCGACACATCCTAGCATATTCTTCATTTTGCTTTTGTATCTTATCTTTCTTCCCCATAAAAATGTAAGCTTCATGAGAATAGGGGTTTGTCTCCTTTTCACTACTGTCTCCCAATGCCTAGAACTTTGCCTTATGCATAGCAGGCCCTCAGATATGTGTTGAAGCAATAAATCCGTGAATACCATTAGGCTGCCTCAAAGGCCCATGAGTGGAGTGACAAAAATGACCTGAAACCCAGCCGGGTCCTTGAAGTTAGTGTGCGGGTTTAGGGATTCTAGCCTGGGATAACTGTTGACCTTGGGTTTGTGTGTGCTAAGTCACTTCAGTCATGTCTGACTCTTTGCGACCCTATAGACTACCCGGCCAGGCTCCTCTGTCCATGGGATTCTCCAGGGAAGAGTACTGGACTGGGTTGTCATTCCCTTCTCCAGGGGATCTTCCCAACCCAGGGATAGAACCCTCATCTCACATCTCCTGCCTTGGCAGGCAGGTTCCTTACCACTGGCACCACCTAGGAAGACTTGAGTTTAATGTGGATTTTAAAAGATGGTGACAGATTCCCTGGCAGTCCAGTGGTTAAGACAGCATTTTCAGTGCCGTGGGTCCAGGTTCAGTCCCTCGTTGGGCACCTAAGATCCCACAAGCCTCACAGTGTGGCCAAAAAAAGAAGGAAAGATGACATTATGAGGTTAGTAAGTTTGAAGGCTTCCCTGTGAGGTAGTATTTTTATTACACCCACATCTAAGACTAATTTGGGACTGTGGCAAACAGCACCTCTCCATAATGGTTGTACCGACTTGGGCCATAATTCCTCACCCATTATCTTCCTAGAATAGAAAAGGCCCAAATCAGATGTAAAGAGAAGCAGCCTTTTATTTGGTGCAAGTTCTCTTTATGTGCTTTTACTTCTATGGTCAGCTGAAAATTTTTCTGCATCCTTATTGAATTAAAATTTAATCAGAAGATACTAAGTCAATAAACACTGAATGTCATGTGCCAGACACTGAGTCGGCGCCATGAATGCAGCATTGCATGACCTGAGCGAAAGTGCACATTCTGCAGAGCTTACGTTCTAACAGAGTCTTTGAAGCCTGACCACGGACAAGAAGACACAGGTAATACATCCTAAAAGGAAAATTTAGGAGACTGGCATGCTGTAAGGGACTAGAGGCTACTTCATGTGGAGTAAAGCCATCAGAGAGAAAAGTCTTCTGAGAAGCTAACATTTAAACTGAGACCTGGCTGACAAGGAGACTCCTGCCCTGTGAGGCTTTTAAAATATTTATTTGGCTGCACCAGGTCTCAGCTGTATCTTATAGTTCCCCAACCAGGGATCAAACCCAGTCCCTGTACTGGGATCATAGAATCTTAAGCACTGAACCACCAGAGAAGTCCCCAGGTGAGAATCTTGGGTGTGTTGCATCAGGCTAGGCTGAGGGAACAAAGAGGCCAGAAATTCTAATAATTTATTACAAACCAAATTTTAATCTTGCCTGTGCTATCTAGTCCAAACAGGTGTTCCTGGTTGATAGATCTCACCCAGGCAGTGCTCAGGGAACAAGGCTCTTCTCTTATAAGTCTGACATCCCCTTGGCTTCACCCTACTTGGTGGAAGAAGAACATGGAGGAGGAAGTGGATCACTTTATTTCTGTTCACATGCCCTGGGAGAGAACTTGATAATATTGTCATGCCTTCCGCAAGGAAGGCTCGGAAGTACACTAGCACTGCCTGGCTACAGTGCTGTCACTGTGGAGCAAGCAGTTCTGGATGAACAGCCCGAGGCCTCTGCCCCACTGGGGAAGAGCTTTCCCAGCAAAGGCCCTGAGATGTGGACACACAAGCTTGTGTAAGAAGCAGGTTGGCGGGGGCGGGCACACACCAGCGGACAGATTGGAGATGAGTCAGAAAGAGAGGCTGAATCAGATCAGCTCTGGCTTTGGAGGCCTGAGAAGAGAATGGGTGTTATTCCAAATGCTCTGATGAGAAGCTGTTGGAGGCTCTGAAGCAGGGAAGTTGAATGATATCCCAGTTTTCACCAACCCATCTTGCTGGCAGGACAATAAGGAGGAAGGGACAAAAAGTTTAACTTTTTTTTTCAGCTTGCACAACCTTAGTTCCCTGCCCCAGGGATTGAACCTGGGTCCACGGTAGTGAAAGTGCCAAGTCCTAATCACTAGATCGCCAGGGACTTCCCAGGTGTTCAACATTTTAAAACGCCCTAGATTTAAAGTTGCCTTGTGTTAGTTTACCCAGGCCTAGAGTTGCAGATTGTCTGCATGTGCAGGTACCAGAGTTAAGGTATGGGAACCTGGACCATCGCTGGTTTTTACAATTAGTCCCTTCTCTTCCCTTCTTAGATAGAGAGCAACTTCACAAGCCTAAAGGCCAAGGAAATATTTATTCCCTCCTCTAGGAATATAAATATATTTGCCTTAAGTTGAGGGGAAGGGAGGAATTGGTCCCTTAAACCATCTTCTACTTTTTTTTTTAAACAGTCTTGTCCAATTGTCTTTTAAGGTTATAGTTGCTGGAATTTTTTTCTTTTTCCTCTCTCGGGCAGTACACACCTTTGGAAAGAAGAGCAGAGGAGACCTGGTAGTCCAGGTCTGTGGTACTTCTATGATCTTGCCTGCCTTCCCAACTTCTTCCTCATCTGACAGTGTTCCGCAGTAGACTTAGGTGCAGACAATATTATTTTTTAAAAAAAGATCATTTTTCCTGTGTCACTGGTTTGGAAACTAAGATTTTTCCAGGGCCTTAGAGTGACTCAGTTGAGGCTTTTGACTCTGGATGCCTCAGAGTCTCATGCTCTTTCCACGTGATCAGCAAAGTCTTGTGTAATAAATGAATAAGTTTCAGTTTTGAACTTGAATGAATCCCAATAAGAGGATGGACAGGCATCCTCTCTTTGTTCTTTTTCTTTTCACAGGCAAAAATGGATTCCCTACTTGAGCTCTGGGGCAAGCATGCCTGCTCAGTTGTGTCCAACTCTTTGCCACGCTATGGACCGTAGACCACCAGGTTCTTCTGTCCATGGGATTTTCCCGGCAAGAATACTGGTGCCTACTAAATCACTTCAGTCATGTCCAACTCTGCAACTCTATGGACTGTAGCCCACCAGGCTCCTCTGACCACAGGATTCTCCAGGCAAGAATACTGGGCTGGGTTGCCATGCCCTCCTCCAGGGGAACGGGATGCCATTTCCTCCTTCAGATGATCTTCCCAACCCAGGGATGAACCTGCATCCCCTGCTTTGGCAGGCGGATTCTTTACCACTGAGCCACCTGGGTCTAGGCCAATTATCTGCATGTGGACACACACACTGGACTCCCTCCCTTTCCCTGCAAGAAGTCTTAAGAGACTAAAATCTACCTCACTTCTCCCATCCATTCACATACCTATACAAGCCTAAGGAATTTGCTAGGTAGTAAGGCTGTAAGTTCCTCCTGAATGTTGTCAAAAATTGAATCTGACCATTCCCCAATGCATGAAGATAGAAACAAGCCAGAAATGCCACCACCTTCATCAGGCCTGTTAATAACAAGTGATAATAACACCTTTTGAAGCTGTCATGTGCCCAAGCCATGAGTAAACTTCACAGGAAGGTGGCACCCAGCAGAAGATGCTGCCTGGATGATGGCTTGTTATTATTAAAAGGAGGGAGGAATCTCAAAGCTAGCTCATTCCTTGCTGTGGGATGAATAGATTCTCAGAAGCTGGAGTTGCATCAGACAAGTTGGGGCCTGTAGGCACCCAGTTTGGGTGGAGTGGGAAGGGAGTGCAGCAAAGCTAGTAGACCTATGGGTCATTCAAGCCAGCTTTCCTCCTACTTGCCACAAACATCTCTGGACACCAAGTTCTTTCTTTCCAAATTCAAAGTAATGTTTCCTCTGCCTCCAAGCTTTTCTTCACCTGTCCAGTGACTGCAGCCTCAATCCCCACCTGTCATTCTGCCCTCTTCTATGCGCCACAGAGGCTGTTATCTCCTATTTTCCTGAACTCAGAAAATACCCTGGGTTTAGGGATTTTGCTTCTTTCTCTAAAGAGTTAGACCAAGTCCCTGTAGGGTTACCTCCTAGAATTGTTGTACAGTTGCTCAGTTGTGCCTGACTCTGCAATCCCATGAACTGCAGCATGCCAGGCTTTCCTGTCTTTCACTATTTCCCAGAGCTTGCTCAAACTCCTGTGCATTGAGTTGCTGATACTATCTATCGCATTCTCTGTCCCCCTCTTCTCCTCCTGCCCTCAATCTTTCCTGGCATCAGAGTCTTTTCCAATGAGTCGGCTCTTCTCATCATGTGGCCAAAGGACTGGAGCTTCAGCATCAGTCCTTCCAATGAATATTCAGGACTGATTTCCTTTAGGATTGACTGACTTCATCTCCTTGCTGTCCAAGGGACTCTCAAGAGTCTTCTCCAGCACCACAGTTTGAAATCTTCAATTCTTCAGTGCTCAGCCTTCTTTATGGTCCAACTCTCACATCCATACATGACTACTGGAAGAAACATAAAGAGATCTTTGGCTCAGAAAAGGGTACAAATGGTTTCTGCACTCCACCATTTGCTTTATGATTTTAGGCAAATTACCCTTGTCCCTCAATTTCTTCACCTGTACCAGAAATGTTATTCAAAGATTTGTGAGACAAATGTATGGAAAGCACTTAGCTCAGCTCATGGCACACAGTCAGTACTCATCACTTATCATCATCATCACTGTTGGTATTAAGAACTCTTGTCCTTGATCCTGACCCTGCAGTGGTAATAAAACACAGCAATCTGTTTCTCTCTCCTTTTCCTTGCCACATACTTCTTGCCCCTTTATCCAGTCTCATAAAAACCAAAAAATAACTACTACCATCTTGGGTCTCTCCTGGGGAAACTGAGGGATGGAGAGGTATCATTTTTATGTGTATTAGGTGGGGTCCAGCTACTATAGGCTGTACAATCAGTGTTTCTGATCAGTGTTGGAGTGACTGAGAGCCTGAGGGAGGGGCAGCCTGAGGAGAGAAGAGTGAAAATCAGAGACCTTTAGCTGAGAATTGGGGTATCTTGAGAGGAAAAAGGGTGCCAATCATCTTCCAATATATACTTACATCAAATCACATCATATACGTGAAACTAATATATGGCATATTTCTCAACTTTTAAAAAGTGAAAAAAAAAATACAATGACTATATATTGACCAAAAATAAATGAACAGAAAGGAACTGATGAATGTACCAGGAATATACTTATTTGGGGACCAAATGAATGAGTAAGCCAGGTAGGGCTCTGAGAACTCTAAAGTGTAAGTGGCTTGCTTCGAAATACAAATCTGGGGAGGCGGGTGTGTGGGGAGAAGGGGAATCATTATGGTGGGCTTCGGGGCTGAGGCTGTTAGGTCCTCAGGACATGTGGACCAGCTGAAGAAGTGGGATAAGGGTGAGAACAAGCAAGGGCTTCGGAACTGAAGATGAACGTGAAACGAGAGAGTGTTTTGGGGGTGGGAAGGAGCACCGAGGACCCAGAGTGGCCTAAAAGTTGGAGACTGGGCGGTGAGGGTGGGGAACCCTGGGCTGGTGAGGGCCAGTTGGCAGGGGTCTGTGGCCAGGTCCAGGAGAGGGTCTCCACGCTGCCCAAAGCCAAGGGGCCTGGGTTTCTGGGCTGAGACCCGGGGTCTGAGCTTTGAGGGGTCTCGACTGTGTGGATCACAATAAACTGTGGAAACTTCTGAAAGCAATGGGAATACCAGACCACCTGACCTGCCTCTTGAGAAACCTGTATGCAGGTCAAGAAGCAACAGTTAGAACTGGACATGGAACAATACACTGGTTCCAAATAGGAAAAGGAGTACGTCAAGGCTGTATGTTGTCACCCCGCTTATTTAACTTATACGCAGAGTACATCATGAGAAACTCTGGGCTGGAAGAAGCACAAGCTGGAATCAAGATGGCCGGGAGAAATATCAATAAACTCAGATATGCAGATGACACCACCCTTCTGGCAGAAAGTGAAGAGGAACTAAAAAGCCTCTTGATGAAAGTGAAAGAGGAGAGTGAAAAAGTTGGCTTAAAGTTCAACATTCAGAAAACTAAGATCATGGTATCTGGTCCTATCACTTCATGGGAAATAGATGGGGAAACAGTGGAAACAGTGTCAGACATTATTTGGGGGGCTCCAAAATCACTGCAGATGGTGATTGCAGCCATGAAATTAAGAGATGCTTACTCCTTGGAAGAAAAGTTATGACCAACCTAGACAGCATATTAAAAAAAGCAGAGACATTACTTTGCCAACAAAAGTCCATCTAGTCAAGGCTGTGGTTTTCCCAGTGGTCATGTATGGATATGAGAGTTGGACTGTGAAGAAAGCTGAGCGTCGAAGAATTGATGCTTTTGAACTGTGGTGTTGGAGAAGACTCTTGAGA